>NC_141890.1:32588571-32900048 GCF_030686135.1 Camelina sativa
AAGTTTGGCTTTATATAATCTTATATTTTCTCCCAAAATATATATATATATATATATATATAATTATAATGGCGGGATATTACAATTATGGTGGTAATGGCGGTAATTATCGGGAGTGGATGTACAAGAGGTTCGATGAAGTGACGGGGAATTTTTCATCTGAATTCGAAGTGGGGGTGGACCAATTCTTAACGTTTGCAAGTAGCCAAGATACAGTTCAGAATAATGGGGGTAAGTTTCTCTGTCCATGTAGTGTTTGCAAAAACAATAGATGTCTCTCGGGTAGAAGAGTTATGAGTCATCTGTTTAGTAATGGATTTATGCCAGATTATTATGTTTGGTATAACCACGGAGAAAAAATTAATTTGGATATAAGAAGTAGTTACACTGATAGGACGTATGATGGGAGTCATGAAGAAATGGGTAATGTAGTAGAAGATCCATATGTGGATATGGTGAATGATGCATTTCGTTATAATGTGGGTTTAGATGATAATTCTCATCAAAATGATAGTTATGAGAATGTGGAAGAACCGGTACAAAACCATTCACATAAATTTTACAACTTGTTAGATAGTGCAAAAACTCCTTTATATGATGGTTTTCGTGAAGGTCACTCGCAATTGTCATTGGCTGCTCGAGTCATGCAAAATAAGGCGGAGTATAATATGAGTGAAAAGTTAGTAGATTCGGTTTGCGGAATTTTGAGGGATTATTTACCAGAAGGCAACCAGTCTACCGACTCACATTACGAGACAGAGAAATTGATGCGTAATTTGGGCCTTCCATATTATAAAATTGATGTTTGCATTAACAATTGTACGATTTTCTGGAAAGAAGACGAAAAGGAAGAGACATGTCTATTTTGTGGTTCACCAAGATGGAAGCCTAAGGAGGACCGACAGAGAACAAGAGTACCATATAGTCGTATGTGGTATCTACCTATTGCTGATAGGTTGAAGAGAATGTATCAGAGCCAAAAGACTGCAGCGGCAATGAGATGGCATGCAGAGCACCAATCAAAAGAGGGAGAAATGAATCATCCTTCTGATGCGGCGGAGTGGAGATATTTCCAAGAGCTTAACCCTCGGTTTGCGGAAGAACCCCGTAACGTCTACCTTGGATTATGTACCGATGGGCTCAATCCATTTGGCATGTCTCGTAATCATTCACTGTGGCCTGTGATCTTGACTCCATATAATTTACCCCCTGGTATGTGCATGAATACAGAGTACTTGTTTCTTACAATTCTGAATTCTGGGCCAAATCATCCACGAGCTAGCCTCGATATCTTCCTACAACCTCTGATTGAGGAGTTAAAAGAGTTGTGGTCTACTGGAGTCGATGCATACGTTGTGTCTTTGAATCAAAACTTTAATCTAAAAGCAGTGCTGATGTGGACGATAAGCAACTTTCCGACGTATAGCATGTTATCGGGATGGACCACCCACAGTAAATTGTCTTGTCCAATTTGCATGGAAAGTACAAAGTCGTTTTATCTACCCAAAGGAAGGAAGACATGTTGGTTTGATTGTCACCGAAGATTCCTCCCTCATGGTCATCAATTAAGGAAGAACAAAAAAGATTTCCTGAAGGGAAGAGACGCTTCTAACGACTATCCACCGCAGTCTTTAACTGGTGAGCAAGTTTATTACGAGCGTTTGAAATGTGTAAATCCACCCAAAACCAGGGAAGTCGGTGGTAACGGTCATGAAAAGAAGATGCCAGGCTATGGAAAGGAACATAATTGGCACAAAGAAAGCATATTATGGTCGCTACCTTATTGGAAGGACCTCAATCTCCGACATAATATTGATGTGATGTATACCGAGAAGAATTTTGTGGACAACATCTTGTATACTCTTATGAGTGTACAGGGTAAATCTAAAGATAACATCATGTCAAGATTGGACATAGAACAATTTTGTTCTCGACCACACTTACATATTGATAGGAAGGGTAAAGCTCCATTCCCAGCATATACATTGACAAAGGAAGCCAAAACAAGTTTATTGGAATGTGTCAAGCATGCAGTGAATTTCCAGATGGTTATTCGTCAGACTTGGCTAGTTGTGTTGATCTGATCAATGGCAAGTTTTCAGGAATGAAGAGTCATGATTGCCATGTTTTTATGGAGCGACTTCTTCCATTTATCTTCACAGAACTCCTAGACCGGATTGTTCATCTTGCATTATCATGTATTACAGATTACTTATTTAATCAAATAAGTACTATATATTTTTAAATATAATTTCCTAAGACATGAAATTTGAATACATTTTCAGGGATTGGAGCATTTTTCAGGGACTTATGCTCAAGAACTTTGCAAAAAAGTCGCGTTCAAATTCTTAAACATAACATTGTTTTTACTTATGCAACTTAGAGAAGATATTTCCACCATCATTTTTTGATGTGATGGAGCACCTGCCTATACATCTCCCATATGAAGCAGAATTGGGAGGCCCTGTCCAATATAGGTGGATGTATCCTTTTGAAAGATTTTTCAAAAACTTGAAAGGAAAAGCCAAGAACAAAAGATATGCGGCTGGATCAATCGTTGAGTCATATATCAATGACGAGATTGCTTACTTCACTGAGCACTACTTTGCCGATCATATACAAACAAAATCAAGGTATAACTAAATGAAATTATAATTTATACTTAATTTGAATTACTTTTAATTATCTTATTTGATCAGGTTAACAAGATTCTATGAAGGTGAAGTCCCAATATATCATGTCCCTGGAGTCCCTAATATATTTACTCATGTCGGTCGTCCAAGTGGGGAAATGCATGAAGTATGGCTTTCAGAGAGAGACTATCAGTGCACACATGCATATGTTTTACGGAATTGTGACTATTTTCAACCAATTGAGAAGTATATAATATAGACTCGCAAATATATAGACTCCACAAATATTTCTCATATATATTAAATATATTTAATTTTCTTAGTATGTTCGAGGATTTTCTTTCTACCAAATATCCTGAATTAACCGAAGAAGAACTGTCCACGAAAAGAGCTGAAGAATATCATGTGTGGGTGAAAGATTATGTAAGTATACTCGAACGCATGTAACCGACTCTGATTATGCATTTATTTAATTATATCATTGATAATATTTATATGTATATAATAATGTTTGACTTTATTATATATATATATATATATATATATATATATATATATGCAGGTTATATACTGGAACGCCACAAATCCATTTCCTACTTGGGTTTAAGAGATAGTGCATGGACCTTTACACAAGGTCAAAACTTGGCCAATATACTTTACAAGAGGCTATGTGTTTCATACGCAGAATCACAACGCTGGACGGAAGACATGTAACTGTGGTGTATGTGTTAAAGGTGAAAATTACACTGATGCATCTGATGGTGCAGATTTCTATGGGAACTTAACTGATATCATAGAACTTGAGTACGAAGGGATGACCAATTTGAAAATCACACTTTTAAGTGTAAGTGGTATGATCCTGTCATTGGTAGAGGGACTCGGAAGAGCAATAGTGGCGTTGTTGACGTGAACTCTTCGAGAAAATACAACAAATATGAGCCATTCATTTTAGGTACGTAAGACTCAATATAATTTATATATAAGTTTATTTAATGTAACTATCCATACTAAATTGCGATTTTGCAAACAGCATCTCAAGCGGATCAAGTTTGCTATATTCCGTATCCATACACAAAGAAACCAAAGCGAGAGTGGCTAAGTGTTCTGAAAGTAAATCCGAGGGGAAACATTTCAGGAGAATATGAAAACAAGGAACCGAATCTGTTGCAAACAGAAAATGATGATGCTGTATTGATGACTACAGTTGAAGATTTCATAGTCGACAATTTGGTAGCAGACGCTAATCCAATAAACCTTGATTACGATGTTGGAGATGCGGATCCAGAAGATGAATTCCAGTGTAATTTATCGTCTTCTGATGATGAAGAACAAGAAGACGAAGATACATAATTATTTGGCAAAATTACTATGTATTTGTTTTTAAATTTTTTTCTTTTTACTGTGTAATATTTGTGTAATATTATTGTGTAATATTATAAAAATTATTCAGTATTTTATAAATAAACTTGGTTAATTTAAATTGTAATTCAAATTTTAAAATTTGGGCTTAGATTAAAATTAGGGCCTAATTAACCAAACACTAATCCTAACTAAACCCAAACCCATTCTCAATTCTCTTCTTCCTCTCGATCCCCCTAATACGAAAACCCTATTCCATTCTCTTTTTCCTCTCGCAGCCTTCGCCTCCTCTCGATTCCCCCAAATCCTTAATCCTAATCCTTCTCTTCTTCTTCTTCTTCCTCTCGATCCCCTAATCCCCAAAATCCTTAATCCTAATCTGTAACCCTAATCCTTCTCTTCTTCCTCTCGATCCCCCAAATCTGTAACCCTAATCCTTCTCTTCTTCCTCTCGATTCCCCCAAATCTGTAACCCTAATCCTTCGCATCATCTCTCATACGATGCCTAATCGAGGAGGAAGGAAGAGGAAAACTGCTCCTAATCATACGCAGAGTGTCGAAGTGTCAACACCAAATCAACGACCGCACACTCTACCCAGTCAGTACAACTTCACGCCAGCGGTCCAATCTCCTCCTCCGCTGCAGACGCCTGAAGTACAACGACAGTCATCGGCGGCCCAGATCCGGAACTATCCTCCGCCTCAACAACTTTTTCAGAACTCCTACACTCACCCACCGCAGCCTCAAGTAAACCTGAATCCTTCTGAAGAAGTCCACTACAATCCGTCGCATCCTCCGCCTTCTCTAGTTGACCCTCCGCCTTCTCCAGTTGAAGTCTCTCAGACTCGCAGTAATCGTTCGCATCCATCGTCTCAAGGCAACAATTTCCAAGCTGATTATCCTCCGGTGTTGCCGGAACTCCAGGAGGACACATTGCGGGCTCTAAATGCACTGCTTGTAGTGCCAAACAGACATGAGTTCACCACCGTCCTCTCTCCCATTCCCCTACCAAAGACCGAATGGTATGGTTAGGTCTCGTCTCATTTCATATTAGTGTTTAGGTCTCTTTGGTTTTGGTTTTGTTTAGGTCTTGCTTAGGTCTCATTGTTTAGGTCTCATTGGTCTTGGTTATGAAGTGTTTGGTCTCTGATGCGATTACAAACTCTTTGAATAATGGTGCACACAAATCTTGATGGTCAATTTTGAAGCTATGGTGTATCGTTTCTTAGACTTAGGATTAAGTTTTATTAGTTTAGTTGATATCATCCTTCTTCTTCTTAGTTTAGTTGAGATCATCCTTCTTCTTCTTAGTTTAGTTGAACTCATAGACTTAGCACTAAGTTTGATTATTGATTTGCTTTAGCCTTTGGTTTTGTTATTTTGAGTGTCTCTGATGGTTGACTTTGGTTTTTTTGTTTCATGTGTATGGAGGTTTGATCGTGACACTGGATCTAAGCTTGTTTGGAAGATTACTAAAATTCTTTTAAACAAATTTGAAGGTCCTTTCTACAGCTGGACATGTGTTCCTCGGGATAAACAGGAAAGATACTTCATTGAGTTTGCGGTTAAGTGTTTTGTCCTCTAGCCTTCATATATAGCTTTAATCTTCCTATACTGCTTTACTCTTCATATATTGTTTTATTTACTTGTGCTTCTTTTCACTCACATTAGCTATTTTCTTTTTGTTTTTTTGTAGAAAACCCACACTTGGGATCCTTTGATAACTGGGACTGTTCAAGCTAACTTCAAGACCATCTGTCAAAATCGGCTCAAAGACATGGTTAGCACCGTGAGAACTACTAGACGCCAACCTAAATGGATTGGAACTACTCTATGGACAACAATGACAGAATACTGGGACACTGAAGAAGCACAACAAAGGAGCAAAACATATTCTGATGCCCGCATGTCTGACCGTAATGGCCTTGGTCCTCATGTCCACCTCTCAGGGCCAAAGTCGTATCGACAGATTCAAGACGAAATGGTTAGCCAATTCTGTTGTTACACATTCGCCACTTTTATTTTTGACCTAGCTGTTACATTAAAATTTTACTTGTTTGTTTCTTAACATTGCAGGAAGAGGAATTGGGAAGAGAAGTACGTATTGGTGAGGTTTTCATCAAGGCACATACAAAGCATGATGGGACATATGTTGATCGGAAGGCAGAGAAGATAGCAGAAACATATGAGAAGAATGTGCAAGAGAGGTTGTCTCAGCTCGAGGAAGATCCTTCTGCCATCTCAGATGGTTATTCACGGCCCCAGGAGCTAACAACTGAAGAATATACAGAAATCTTTCTTCAGGTTACGTTTTATTTTAACAATACACAAATGTTATCTTGGAGTTTAATTTGTCATCCTCTAATATCTTATTTTCTTTTACTTTGCAGTCCACTGAGAAAGATTCAAGAGGAAAACCTTTTGGAGTTGGAAGCCTCCATGACTGCATTGTCAATGGCAAGCAGAAGCAAGCAGGAGACACTTCTACCTTTGTGGCTATGCAAGAACAGTTGAAGCAAGCTCAACGGAAGATAGAGGAGCAGGCTGCTCATATGTTGAGGCGTGATGCAGAAATGTTGAGGCGTGATGCAGAAATTGCTCAACAATCCGAAATTATTGCTGGGCAGAAGGAGAAGATTGACGAGTTGGACTTGGTGGGGAAGTTTCTGCGGGAATGTGATCCACGGTTCAAGCAGTTCTTGACAACCCATTCAGCTAAAGAGACAACCACGACAAAGCCTCTTCAACAAGAATATCCAACTTCAACTCCATAGGTTACTCTATGTGTTACCTACTACTAAGTAACTCTTTTTTGATGAACTCAATAAATACACTATGTGTTGTACTTTGTGTTTTGGAAACTATAATAACTTTTAAGTACAATGTATTTTGGCATGAATATTATGTGTTGCTTTAGGTTTCCAATTTAGAATCATTTTTTGGTTTGGTTGACAGGGTTAAAAAGAAAAAAGAGAAATTACAATATTCTATATCCAGTTTCAGAAAACATTAGTCGCCAAATAGTCATCAAATTTTAACAATATAGCTAAAAACTAAAGTGACTATATAGTGACTACTACATATATTAGTCGCCAAAACGTCACCAAAACTTATACGACTATCTACTGACCAAATTAACAACCCATTTGTTCAGGTTTCTTAATAACAGCATAATCGCAATCTAGTCACTAAAAATAACGACTACATGATGACTACTATGTATATAGTCGTAACGTAGTCACAAAAGAGTCACTATAATTTACGACTAAATGATGACTATTGTGTGACAACATGTATATATTCGTCTATTAGTCGCAAAATTGCGACTAAATTTACGACTACAACAATTAGCGACTCTCGATTCACGACTGTATGAAGTAGTCGCTAATTAGTCATAACTCTTGATTTTGCGACTACTAGGTGACTAATAGTGTAGTCGCAAAATGCGTGTTTTCTTGTAGTGAATAGTGTTAAAGCAAAAAAAATTGAGTGAGCTTTATCGAATCCAAAGGGATAGTAGCCGTTGCCAGTGCCTCTTGGCGCCACAAGAGGTGATTATATTCTTGATCTCACGATCCACAATCTTGAAGATGAGCTGTGGATGAAGCCTGGATTGGTTGTGCAGAATGTTGTTACGACCATGTGAGCTGAGAGCTTCCTCAAAAGCGAAGGGGCTGATGGAGAGGAGAATCGAGTCAACGAAAGAAGCTCTGCCCAGGAGCAAAACAACCTTTGACGGGGACATAACCTATTGAAAAAAGTTTCCATACTTAGGGCAGAGAATTCACACACCAAGAGGAGATGGTCTCGAGACTCACATGCCATAGAACATAGGCAACATGTATCGATTGGATCAGACCCAATGACATCATTCTCTGCCAAGTAGGCAATCTATAAAGGTTACTTACCCACATGTTAAACGCAGTACCGATCCGGTAATTACGAGTGCCCTACGCAAAAATTAAAAACATGCGCTTTTATATATTACCAAAAAATATAAATCAATTGTATATAAGACTTTATATTTATGTTTTGGAATTTTATTAACACAAACCAAAGCCAAATCATTAAATTTGATGAAAAGGTTTGTCTTATAGTTTAACAAAGCAAACAATTAACCTCAAAAAGAAAAAGAAAAACTCAAAATCAAAACCAAAACTAACAATTAACCTCAAAAACTATGTTTTTCACTTATATTAAAGCATACATATTTGTAAAAGCCTTTAGACATATATAAAAGTTTTATAAAAATTTTACAAAAAAATGTCCCTAAAATTTTTGATGTCTTAATCAATTGCTTCAGTTGATTGTTTTATGGGCCGGGCCAACGCATATCTTGGGACCACTCCTATAAACCAGACTACATGAGCCCAATCTTTTTTAACTTCTGTCTGCGTCAGAGCCTCCCATGTCATGGCTACAGAGAAGCCATTTATTTTCTTGAGACAATTATTTGGGAATTATACATACATTAATTAAAGATATATACAATTGGAACCCTTAAACCTAAAAGAGTTGTTCAATCAAATTGTTTGTGGATGATGCTAGTCATCTAATGCTAGTACAATTAGAACCCATAACGAGTTGTTCAACTAATTAATTGTGTGTGGATGATGATAGTCATCTAATGCAGCAACAAGTTAGACCCTTTTAGTTGTTTCACAATCTCCTCCAATGTAAAATCCTCTATCTATGCAATCTTGCTGACACTTACAAATCGTATTTGCCTTTCGGCCTGCAAATTCGTCAACAAATTTCAGTTAGAAGACACTAATTTTTGCGATCATAAATCACCATTTATATCTAAGAAACAGAGAGTCTACCTGAAAACAAGAACACCAAAATGATCAAAATTAACCGAAACAAAAGCATAAGAAGATCTTCTACTCTCCATTTTATTTTATTTTAATGAGATTCTCACTTGTGAAATTGTGATGTGTTTTAGTTTTCGAAACTATATATAACAACAAGATGATCAGCTTCGAACTAGAATATATAGATAGGTAGGTACGCTTTAAATTTATTCTTGAAATATTTGACAAACAAATTAAAAGGATAGCAAGAAAACTTATTGTCCCTCGCACCTACAGTACTTATAAATTTATATTTTGGTAGATAAGTGAATTTAGGACATTAGACAAATGTAGTTTATAGAAATTTCTCTACACAATGTACATTCTGGTCAAATAACTCTTCTACTAGATCTTTGACTTGCACTTCATGACCATAGTAGTAATTTATCCATGTCCTATTTAGGGGTCAAACGCACAGCTAAGATAATATTAGGAAATATATGGGTGTGAATAGTTGCAGCAGTTGGAGCGGACAAATTCGTCTGCGGATTAAACCGCTTTTTATTTACATTCATTAAGTGTAGTCGCAGTTGTGCAGTCCAAAAGAAACAGAGACAAAACCGCATCGGACCAACTACGGATCATTTTTGCTTACAAATAGAGTTGGACCACAGCGATTTGTTGTCGACACTTAAAACAGAGCGGTCCGATCCATAGACGGATTGGTCCATCCTGACCGTGGTTACCATTCACCCTTTTCATGATGTTGTTATTTATTTTCCAAAGATTATTTCAGTTTAGTAAATTAAATGGGTTGGTTTTACAAAATAAATGTTTGAAATGATTTTGATATATACACACCAAATGTAAATACACTAATTTGGCTGTGCAACAAAAATTGTGACATAAAGGAAACTTGCAGACGTTTATACTTACTTTATAGCTGCCAACAACCTAGAGTTCGCCCTAGCCGACATCCTCTCTGGCACAACAACTGAGGAAGCTTCTCCCGGCGGCGCCAAGACCGATCGGCGTCGCTGGACACTGGTTCTGTAATCTCCATCTTCTCCTCTGTTCACAAAGTTCTCTTAAGGTCTATTTCCGTTTCTTTCACCGGAGTCCTCTTGAGATCTCAGATCTCAACTCCGGCCATGCGTCAGCTTCAACTCCTTCCCCTTTTCCCTCCGTCTCCGACTACCTCTCTCGGTGAACTTGTTTCTCTGACCCGACAGCCGCCTCCACGAACCCTTGACCGCCCCGGTAACCTTGATTTCTATCTCTCGATCTGGCTCTTCCGACAATCAACTGGAACATCTCTCCACTCCTCGGATCTACATCTACTCTCCAAGTGTTTTACTTGGTTGCAGATAGACGGGAGCTCTGTTTTGATGTCGGAGCCATGGAAGATCTTGACGAAGGTTTCACGATCCCCGACGTTCTCCGTTTCCCCCTTGTTACCTCTTTGTCCCAGGTCTGCTCTCCATTCATATCTCAGTTTCCTGGTAGATAGTTTACTTTGGTTAAACTATAACACATCCCTGAACTGGAACCTACCCCGACCCGATATCGATATCGTTATACCAAGTTCATATCTGTCAGCATTGGTGTTTTCTGCTTGGTCAAGTCGAGTTACTCTCGGTAGCAGAACACTGGTTCTTTCTAGGTTGCTTGAGCTCCACTTGTGTAGAGTCCAGTGTTTATCCGGGTTTGATCTTAACTCCACTCTTTCCCACCCTAAACAACCTTTGGTCAGCTTAATGGTCTCTCTAGTCCGAAGACAGCTTTTGAACCTTAAATTACCATTGTTGTTAGAATGGAATATGAGTCTTTTGGAAACCATGTTAATCGGATACCCTAGGGATGATCCCACTTATGGAGACAGCTTGGCATTATGATCCCACCTCTACGGAGTGGGGGTTACCGATGCTTCACCAACTTTCTACCTATATCTTGCCTAACATCAAAGATCTTTAAACCGCTAACCAACTACTTCTTGAAGTTCTTTCATATTAGCTTGAAGACTAGTGGCATTATGACCCTCACTCCAAGGAGGAGTGGCTACCACGACCTCTTTAAGTCCTGCTCTAGCAACTTTGGACCAGCAACTACTTTCGTAGTAACCGGTTATCAGAGCCACAACACCCCTGCTCAACCCTTTGGCAACTCAGCTTTGCCAGGTTCATCTCCGCCCAGTCTTCGAAGTTTCAGGATAGTGGCTTCCTACTCCTTTGACTTGCTCATGGAGTCTGCATCGGTTTGTCTTGACCTCACAAGTTCCATATGGCTTCCTAGCATGTGGTTCACAGCTCTCAAGCTCTTTACATCGAATGCCCTTATCTATCTTTGTACTTTTACTGCTCTATGCTTTGGATTAGCTTACCATGTGTTGTACTTTAAACTTTCCTTGTTATGTTACTTTGTGTTTGAAGGGAATGATAACATCTCTTTTTGATAAAAAAAAAAGAAGGAAACTTGCAGACTAAATCGAGTGGCTTTTTCCTGGATAACACATTCCTAGTGTGATGTTTCATTTTAATCTTCGAATTTCAAAAAAATGGAGAAATTTGTGATCTCGACGACATACAGCTCGTAATACATGAAAGATGGTAAGACGTGCGTCTTTTGGGAATTGGGATGTGGAGGAATGATTACACAATCCCTAATGGTGTCGATCTTGATTCGATTGGTTTGAAAATCAGAGAAGCTTGTTACATGTGTTATAAATAAAAACTATTTTTGGATTTTCGTCACATATTTTAATCTAGAGATTCAATGAAAATCGAGTATTATATAACAATACAAAATATTGTAACTAAGATAAATGTTTAACAAGAATGAGATATAAAACTATTTTTCACTACAATAACATCATTTTATTTAGAAAAATATAAATTGAAAATATCGAATCTTAGAAAGAAAAAAAAAATCAATATGTAATGTATAGCACATGCCATAACTCATAGTCTAGTTCGAATTAAAACTCAAAACAAAAGAGTTGGTTAAAACTAAACAAAAAAAAAACACAAAACAACGTTATAACAAACTATTTGGATTTTTGTCTCCTTTTAATTTTCCATCAAGATCATCTAGCAAACGAATGTTTATGTATCTACATAACCCGGAAAGACATAAGTTATATAACTTATAATTAGACACTCCTACAATTACAAGAGAGTTGGTTAAAAATAAATAAAGGAAACACAAAACACATTATAACAAACTCTTTCGTCTCATATGTTAATTTTTGCTATTATCTAATATAATATATAAAGATATAAGTGTTTATTTTATTTTACTTGGATAATTTTTGCTATTATCCAAGTACCCAACCAGAAGAGAGAGTTGGTTATAACTTATAACTAGCTAGAAAGTCTTACAACCACAAGAGAGTTGGTTAGAAAATTAATAAAACAAACACAAAACAAGTTGTAACAAAACAAACATACATTCTTATCTTTCCCTCTTCAGTATACTCATACGCTTCTTAGTTCTTCCACTGAATCAAAAGCCAACCACAATTTGGTAAATGTTTTGTTAACCCATCACTCACCATACCCAATTTTATAGCTGGTTAATTTACAGAAGGTAATAAAGGTATATAAACACATAGATTTTTTATTATTATTGTTAAATGTATAATTCATCTTTTTAAATAAAGAAATTATTTACACAAGAGTTTATGTCATCCAAATCCAAGTACCAACTCTAAATCTTAACAGTATAATTCATCTATTTCTTATAAACGATACGGTTAGCACGAACATACTCTATTTTAACCACCAAAACTAATACGGAAGTGAATATTAATTAAGTATCACAAAACTGTAACAGTTTTTTTTTTCTCTGTTTCAGATTGCCCAAAGGTAAAGGTAGCCATCGAGACGTGGGTTGGTCCACACAGCGTGACCGATTCTATAGAGCATGCATGTGATAGACATGGGTAACAAACGAAGTTTGTGGTTGCAAATTGTAGACCAACTAGTATTTAAGCGAGCCTTGTTTCTCCACCATTTCATCAACACAAGCTTATAACTCTCCCCATAAATTAATTTTTCAATCAAAGAACTAATCAGTTGAAAGATGGAAGGCAAAACTTTGATTCTAAGTGTGCTCCTAATGAGTCTATTCATGGCACAAATTCAAGTTGACGCAAAGAGCTGCTGTCCGACCACCTTTGCTAGAAATATCTATAATGCTTGCCGTTTTATCGGAGGTTCCAGGCCAGATTGTGCAATGCACAGTGGCTGCCACCACGTTGATGGGTCAAGATGTCCTGACGGATATATGAAGAACATTCTGGAAAACAGAGGTAAATTGGTCAATATATTAAGTACTTTATTTGTTGTAAGACAAATCAAGATTTCATTCTTTCTTATGTCTTTTGAATCCTGATTTTTGTCTCAAGGTGATGCTACCAATGAATACTGTAAGGTTGGGTGTACATCTTCGGTGTGCGGTGATTTAACCACTCTCCAGAACTCTGGTAAAACAAACTCCAAAAACTCATTATCATCAATATTTTTTCTTCTTGATAATCGACCAGAGATAATATATATATATACAATATCTTATATAATACGAGAAGGTTTTTCTTTAACTTTGTATGTCAATGCGACACTTGGCGATCTATATTTGTGACATATGTTTTTCTCATTACTCTTAAATTAAATATATTTTTTTTATTTTATTTATATATTATATGGTGTATAGCTTGCTTTTTAAAAAATAATTTCATAATGTTACAAAAATATATTTCTTCAAACTTTTAGTTTTAACATATAAATATATAATATATTTTCTAATGAAAGTATATACCATATAATTATATAACCTAAAAATAAAACTACTGATCAAACCAATTAGAACAAAAAAAGTTATACTTTTTAAATAAAAATTGAAGCCAAATTAATTTATGATAGACTAATTTAAAAATATAAATATGTTCTAATATATTTAAAAAATCACATTGTATTCAATAATCATATATATATTGTACTAAAGACAAAACTCAAATAAAATTAAATTATATTTAATTTTCTATAAGTTAGAGTTTGACTATCTTTAAAACGTATGTACTAAAAGAAAAGAAAAATAAAATAATTTCTTAATCACCCCATGAAATGATAGAAAACAATAGTTTCAGAAAATAATTTAATGTTAATTATACTATTTATTTTGAAATAATTATAAAATAAAGATACTATATCGAATCTAAAAAACATTAAATTTGACACAGTTTTCTTTTCATGAATTTTACTCAAAATTTAATGCGAGATATAGTATTAAGATATTTCATAAATTTTTATGACATGAGCCATATTTAATATGCATTATTCCAAAAAAAAATTTATACTAAAGGAGATTACAAGATTAGAGAGTAAACGCTGGAGCATATCATAAATCGTGAATAAACTTATTAATTATTCAAAAAAAAACATTGGTGATTTTTCGGTTACCTTGCAAAACATACTCCATCTGTTTCATAAAGAGTGACATTTTGACACATTTCACACAAATTAAAAAAATATTAAAATATACATATATGCCCTTATTTAATAAGTGTTTAATGGAGTAATTTAGTCATAAATTAAGGGTAAAACTAGAAAATCTAATATAAAAGATGCATTGAAAATATAAAATCATGTATTGCAAATATAAAATGACACTCTTTGTGAAACAAAATAGAACTCTAAAATGTCACTCTTTGTGAAACAGCGAGAGTATTGTGTAGATTCATAACCTCATTAGTTTAGTACAAAATTCAGGTTTTAGAAGTTTAGTTTATTGATTGGATGAAATTGAGTCGGTCTGATTTTTTTTCTCAAATATCTTATTTATTTTATTTCAAAATCTGATGAAAAAGTCAACATATAGATATTATAAGTTCAAATATAGTTAATTAAAAAAACATTTATATGTAAGTTAAATAAATTAGAAATGTAGTTAACATTTAGATGTAAGTTAAATAAATTAGAAATGTAGTTATGTCAGAAAAATAATTGGAATGTATCTATAGTTGATATCAATTCTTCTGATTTTGTCTTCTCTTCCGTATACACCAATTGACATGTTGGAGAGTTTATTTTGTTTGATAATTAAAAGAACATAATGAATAAGAATAGAGACAAGGACCGAAAAATAACCCATCATCATAGAAGTATAACACATTTTAAGCATTCATATTGAGTTTCTAATTCACAAGAAATTAGTGAGGCTAATTGAAGAAAATCAAACCTTAGCAATATATTGTGGAGTCAAAAAGAAAATCAAATATTATGATTGATTTAAAGAATATATAAAGTTGTAAAACCACTTGCAAAAGATAAATATTTATCAATTACATTTCGTTACGATTGAGACTAAAACATAATTTTTATTTATCTATTTTCATGGTTACTAAGTTTTGATAATAATTTTCTGGTTTTAGAGATCTAACAAATCATCATATAAGTCTTCTTGATAGTATCCATATATTAAAGCTTTGGAAAAGATGTAGGGAAAGATGAGTTTTATCTGGTAATATTTGTAAACTATTTTCAATACTCTATTTTCGTTTTGAATGTCTGATATATGTCTCTACACAAACCTCATATGTGCTAAGACTATCTCTAATATATATTCTATTTTTTACTCTAAAATAGTGCATAGTTTTTTTCAATATATCAATATATTATTTACTCTAAAATAGACTTAGTGTAAAAACGTAAAGTTGCATATAGAGTAATCTTACCATCTATTCTATTTTAGAGTAAGATATAGAGTAGAGTTAGAACAAATGTTACTCTATAACAGAGTATTGATAATAAAATAGAGTGGGGTTGGAGATGCTCTAAGAACCTAACAATTTATCACAAAACAATAAAATCCAAAACAACAAAACTTTGAGTGATTTAATTACTTCAATCAAAAAATTTCCCATCTATTTTGTTTATTTTATTTTGCGTCCAAACATAAGAACCAAATATATAAAGCAACACATATTAAATACTTTTTTAAAAATTCATATTAAAAAAAAATCCATTTCAAAAATATATTTCTAAATTTAAGATATATCATAATTAATAAAAATAAAATTAAATATATCTCTCGCATCGCGCGAGTCTATTTCTAGTATATATATATATATATGATTTTTTTAAATTTTTTGACAATTAGATGCAAGTGAAATCGTGAATGAAGCGGTTGAAAAATGTGTCAGCGCATGTTCTACGGTCTGCACCCATGGCTCGATGGATGCAGTCAAAACTGCCTAGATCGACAATCATATCCATCTTTCAACAGACCACGTATATCTTGGTGAAGGGGGTGCTTGTCTTTCATATTGTTGTTTTTCATGTTTTCAATAATTGTCATCTATGTGACAAAAGTATTAAGACTCTCGTGATCGTATCTTAATAATTAAGTTGTTTCAAGTTTGTGCATGTGCATAGAATGTTGTCAATCCTTAGATTGATTATATGCCTTCTATTCTCTATGTTTTAAATATATAATAATTGTGTCTTTATATATTTATTCTTCTTCGCTTAGCCATTTCCAGTTGCTTTGTGTTTACAGCTTATATCGTGACAACATATGCACCTTCGCAGACATTGATTGATAATATGTATTCTCAAATTCTAACTACTTTATTTATACGAACCATTCAAAATGCCATATATAGGTGGCGTTGGATACAAGATTCACGTTGATGAATTTGTTTTAATGAAGAACGATTTAGGAGATAACATTATCATTTTTGGGGCATGGAAATTCATTGGTGCGGGCAGAATGGATACTTATGTGTATAGTTTTCCCCAAAGTCGTCATGCTAAACTGTTACTTTTTCGATATGGCAGCAACTCTTTTATAACAATCTTACTACAATGCTTCGTCAGAAGTTGGCGTTACTAAAAACAATTGGAAGTACACATAACCTTTAAAGCTGTGCAAACCTCATCATGAAGTTGCTTAGCTTGATAGAACTGCTAATTTCTATCGATTATACAGTGTAAAATCCTTGGGATTGTTTTTAATCTTTCTAGGCCATGTTACTTCTTATAATAGTCTTCATATATATTTTTCAACCGGCTAACGTATAAGCTTCTACTTAGATTGCAACGTATTCCTCATCATATCATCGCCAACATCATCACATCTTCATACCATCATCATATTATCATTATCATCATCATCGTATCATCGGAGCTATGTTGTGTGGATAAATAATGGTTAGTACAGGTAGTTCACCAGATCCTCATTTTGAGAGTCTTCTTGCAGTATCGTAATACTCATCCAGTGACAGATGCATATGCCATCTGGTGGACCTCAAGTATTTGTGATATCTTGTTTCTCTCGGTGTCTTGATTAGATTTCAATATGGTATCCTATTAAGCAGGAGAATTTTCTTGAAATGCTTATAAGTTTAAGCTTCTAATGATCATGTCACTTGTTAACACTAGTTGTTATTATAGAAAGCTTTAATTCATTTCCACCCCCCCCCCCCCCCCCCCAATTGATAGGTTAACAACAAGGTTAAAATCAAATGTGTATCCTTATATTTAGTGGCTCTACATATTATGCAGTATCCATAAAAGCGTGAAGTTTGGACCATGAAAGAAAAAATGCATTGTTTGTGACTCTATATCTCATTGTTTTTGACGTTTGAGCATAAGAACTTGTAGTTTATTTTGTTTATTTGTATATGATAGATTTCTTTTATTGTAGATATGATGGTGAATCAGCACTGCTAGCTCTCGTGGATGTGTTTGTTTGTACAGTGGATCAAATGAAAGAGCCTCCTCTTGTAATAGTGGAAAAGTTACATATTTGTTCTCTCTTACAGTAAAATGAATTTTCGTTACATATTTGTTCTCTCTTACAGTAAAATGAATTTTCCCTAAATCTTATGACTAATGACATTTCAATTGATATATCATGGTTTTTAGGTGTTTTTAGCCATGATATAAGTCTTATTTATAGAGTATTTTTGGTATTTTTTGAGTCTTTATAGGATTTAGCATGGATGAAAGCATAATGGAGCTAAATAAGAGAATTTGGAGCTTAACCAAGCATTGAGGCTGAAGCTGCAAAGTTGGGAGACAAATTCAGAGGATGCATCGATCGATGCAGATGATAGTGTCGATCGATGCTGGGCCAAAGAAGAAATCGGAAGTTTTCCCACAAGTTTTGAAGATTTACAGAACCACCCCAAAGTTTCCTTATTTGCATCATTAGTCCCTGGACGTTTTTAGGAATATAAATAGGATTTTTGGGTCATTGTTTAGACCTAAGTTATTTTCAAGCTTTATTTTCCCTGCAACTTTTGAGAGAGAAATCCCTAAGAGAAGATTCAGAACTCCTTTTCTTCTTCCTTTAATCTCTTAATGTTATCTATTTTATTCATGATTTGTGTTCTTGCAATTATGTCTAAGTAGATTTGCTTGTTAGGTTTAGGGTTTTCAAAGGAATTCATGAATTGTTAGGTTATCAGATTGTTAGGTTAATATCTATAGAATTCTTCATCTAAATTGGTTTATTGTGTATTCTAGAGTAGCGAGAGCAACATAGAATCTGATTTTAGGTTAATTGATAGACATGAGAATGTTATTAATTTCCTGAAATAATCTTAGATGAGCAAAATACCTATTTACAAAGAGATTTGATTTAGGGATTTTGTGAACTTATCAAACATGAATTTAATGCTAGTTTAATCATTAGGATTTGCAAAGAGATTTGGAATTCTAGTTTTTAGACTTAGATAATTTTCGTAGCGAGAGCTGGTTAATTTTACCTTTGTGATTTGAGTTCTAGAATTGTTCTTAATAAATCCTGACAATTATTTTATCTGATTTTTCTGAATTTCCTGAGAATTTCCCTGAACATATCTTCTCTTTTATTGAATTAACTCTTCTTTTTATTGTTTTTCTTGCTCTTTTGATTTTAATACAATTTATTTATGTTTAGCATAATTAAAAGATTATTAAATCTATTGTGTGATCTAGAGTCCTTGTGGATACGATCCCTAAGTACTACAATTGATCTCTTAATTTGAGAGAGTAGCTCTAGGGTAAATTTGAGCATATCAAATTTTGGCGCCATTGTCGGAGACTCTTTTGATTCACCCTTAGATTAAAGTCTTTGATTTTGTCTTGATTTTTATTTTTCTTGTGTGTTTCAGGTACATGCCTAAGCCTAGCACCAGGAAAAATCCTACTGGTCCGGTTGTTAAGCTTACAAACCAAGAGTTAGGACAACTAGAGCGTGATAACACAAAAGCAGCTAAGTCAGTGAAGATGGTCAAAACACTCATATTGAGACCTGATGAGGCTGGAGTTTTGAGGGATCAAGAGGGCAATGTGCGCAATGAACAAGGCCAAAAACTTGATGCTAAAAGACGGGTCATTCAAGAGGAACTCCTCGTTGTGGATGCGAATGCACGTTGCGTCGATCGACACAACGATGGCATCAATCAACGCAACCAGGAAGGAATCGACCGATGCAACTTTGGCGTCGATCGATGCAATGCCAGAGCCGATGCAGAGAATGTTCAAAGGCGACGGGACGACAATGGAGAGCTTGTCAAGACTCTTGCGGACTTCAATAGGCCAGACTTATTCTATGAGAACCGCTTCGCAATTGTCCCTCCTCCATTCCCAAGGAATGATTTTGAGCTAAAGCCTGCCTACTTTGCTCTTGTTGGACAAAGACCATTCCAGAATCTGCCACATGAGAAGCCCTTAGACCATATTGAACACTTTGAGGATATAGTCACAAGCATCAAGGCTAATGGAGTCACAGAGGACTATCTCTGTTGCAAGCTCTTCCCCTACTCTCTTGCTGGGGAAGCTTCTCATTGGCTAAGACAACTCAAACCGGGATCTCTGACAACCTGGCATGACATCAAGGTGGCATATTTGAACTACTTCTATGATGATGCGATATCTGATGAGCTGAGGATTAAGCTCTCCACCTTTAGACAAGGACCTACTGAATCTTACAAAGCTGCTTGGGTAAGGTTCAAGGCATATCAGAGAGACTGTCCGCATCATGGGTTCTCAGAGGTTCAGTTGATTAGCATCTTCTTCAGCGGTATTGACTGGAGATATCAGATGGCTTTGGATGCTGCTAGTGATGGGAACTTCAAGACAAGGTACCCGGATGAAGCTGAACAGTTGATTGAAAGGCTAGCATCAAGCAACATTACCAAGAATGCAGACTTAGAGTGGAGAAGAGCACATGAAAGCAATGGTTTAAATCAGTTTGCTGCGGTGAATGCTAAGTTGGATACAGTGCACAATCTTCTTGTGGGAAAGAAGTCTGTCTATTTTGCTCAAGATGTTGAGACTTTTGAGCCAAAGTCAGAGACTATAGAAGAAGATGTCAACTATGTGTATGGAGCTGGGTATCAAAATCAAAGATTTGGTCAGAAGAATTGTTTCACAGGAAATCCAAACAGCAACTTCACAAGGACCAATGGATCTTCTTCTTACCAATCCCTCCCTCCACCCAATTCAGAGAGCAAGATGGAATCAATGATTGAGCAGATTCTTCAAGGTCAACAGAAGTTAACAGTAGACTTCAATGGAAAGATTGATTCTGTATACACTGAGCTGACTGAAAAGTTTGAAGCATTAAACACTCATGTCAAGAAGCTAGAGAATCAAGTGATTCAGACTGTTGGGTCTGTTAAAAGACAAGAGGAACTTCTTTCTAGAAGAACTGAGAACCCCAACCATGCTTTTAATGCGATTTTGGTGAAGGAAGGAGACGAAGATACGTCTGTTGAGCCAGCATCGATCGACACTTCACAAGAGCATCGATCGATGCCTACACCATCCAGCGTCGATCGACACAACATCAACATCGATCGACGCACCCCACGAATAGCTCCGATTTCAGTTCCAGCTCCACCAATCGCTTCAGAGCAAGCCTATAAGCCTAAAGTTCCTTTTCCTAAGCCTAGGAGGTCTAAGCAGGAGATTGAAGAAGCTAGATGCAAGGCTATGATGGACAAGGTGATGATAGAGATGCCTTTGGTTGATGTTGTAAAGTTTTCTCCTGGGATTAAGCGGTATGTCAAGAGAATGGTCACCAATGGTTTGAGTCATGAGGAAGGAGCACTGCTTACCAAGGATGTCAGCTCAATTTTGTTGAAGCAGCCTCCACAGAGAAAGAAAGAAAAGAAGCAGCAAGTGGTTGTTTCTAAGGAAGTGAGTGCAATAATTCAGTGCAGGACTGCTGAGAAGTTACCAGATCCTGGAAGTTTCGTACTTGATTGATCTATCTCTGCAGAACGGTTTGCTCATTCACTTTGTGATCTTGGCTCTAGTATTAACCTGATGCCACATTCTGTTGCTGTGAGACTTGGGATGACAGATTTCAAGCCAACTATGATATCTCTTATCTTAGCTGATCGGTCCAGAAAAATTCCTGAAGGTGTCTTAGAGGATATTCCAATCAAGATTGGCGATTGCATGATTCCCACTGACTTTGTGGTGTTGAAGTATGACAAAGAGCCTAGTGATCCTCTCATCTTAGGACGCTCTTTCTTGGCTACAACTGGTGCCATCATTGATGTTAAGAAGGGACACATAGCATTGAATGTAGAAGATTTGGTTATGAACTTTGAGATGGACAAGCTGAGAAGGGTTATCACTATTGATGGTCAAACATTTTTTGTGGAAATTGCATTTGATGATGATCCGATCACATATCTTCATGAAGACATTACTGCTGGGTATGTTAAAGAGATGGAGACACTATGTGAAGACAACGTTCCTCTCTAGATGCTCTTGTCCTCATGCAGGTAATTGTGTTTTCACAACCATCAAAATCATAATTTTTACAATCTTAGGGGAACTTGGAAAACTTTTTCTTTTATATATTCTTAAAACATTTACTTTTACTACATTCCTTTAGTGACTTGTTTTTAAAAATCTTTTTGATCAAACCTTTTTTTCTTCTTTACCAATTCTTTTGGTGGAAAGCTAATCTAACGGCTGGATAACTTATGAGAAAATCACAAAGCTTAAACACACTTAACGTTAACCCAATAATTTATCCAAGAGAACACCGCAAAAACCCTTTAATTAATTTATTTTCGATTTCAACATATCCCTAAGCTGTTCTTGCTCGTAGATTCTCAATCCCATCTTCACAGTCGCTTGTTGTATCATAAGATCGTTCATCACAGAAATGCTCGCGTGGCTCACTTCTAACTCCAAATCCATCAAAGCATTCATCAACCTTGCTCCAGGATGATTTCTCTTACCCGATTCCACTCTTATCATCACATCACTTCCCATAGCCTTCACTTCGATCTTCAACTCCGATACATTTTCCTTGTCGTCGTTACAAACAACGCTAGAAGTCGCGTTTTGTCGTCCCGTTATCTTCTTAAGTTCGTTGAGCTGATTCTGAACCGCGTTTCTCTCGGATTCCGCGTTTTCAGCGGTTGATTTCAGCTCGTTTATGTAACGAACCGCGTCTTCGAGCAACGACGTTTTGTCCATCTTTGATACGTTTGGTACAACCGCTCGTAACGCGTAGAATCTATGGTTTAGCTTCTCGCGTCTCATCCTCTCCGCTTCCACGTGGTTCAACGGCTTCTCTCTACCATGCATCGGTTTTCTCCCGCGCTTTTTCCCCGGTTTCATTTCCGGTATCACCATCTCTTCGCCGGAGAGATTAATCTGAATCGGTTGATAAACCGGATTCGGATTCGGGTTGTGGATACTTGAACGAAACTGAGCTGAAGTCGGGGCTCCGGAAAAATATTTGGATCCTTCGAAACTAAAAAGGTACCGGATCTTATTGAAAAGATTCGAGTTTTGACTGATCTGCTCCGTGGATCCAAGCTCCAACACTCCATTATCCGAAGGAATACATACGATGGTTTGTAACCCTAAAACCCCACCTTGTTTAGCCCGATCACAACCCGACCCGTATATCTGATCCGAACCGGTAACCCAAACCGGGTTATACGTAGTAAACGCCTTACCCGCTAACCCGGATCCGTTACCAAAAGTCCACGTCATTGAAACCAAGAAAAACCACTCCGTATCCGTCACTTCAACGTCATCTTTGGCGTCGTCTTCTTCAACCACCGGAAAAGGTTCGCCGGAGATCATTGAGTTAAGCTCCCGGAGAACCTTACTCCAACGCTCTTTCTCCTCCGGAGACGACGGAATCGTCTTCTTGATCGTCCTCCTCAACCTTCGTCCAGTTTTTTCCTCGTCGTCGCCATTGTAAACTCCGTCGCCCCATTTAAGAACTGACTCGCCGGAAAGGTCGAAGTCGGACGGTTTCCAGAAAATAGCGTAAGTCCAGGGCTCGTGAGTACCACTCAACACAGCATGTAAACGCTTCTGGAGAGTAGTCTCGAGGCTCAGATGATGTTTCGCCGGAGGTAAAGGTGGCCACAAGTCGGAGGTTAAGAGAGCTTCGATCATGGATAAGTTATCATCGGTATTCATCGTCGCCGGAATAGTACAAGTGCTTCGGACTCAAGTCGTTTATTTATATCTAAAGTCTAAAACAAAAACAAAAGCAAGAAGAGAGAGAGGGTGAACTCTTTTGTTTTGTTTCACACGTACGGGTGCATGAAAAATTACATATTCACTATTTTGTTTTTTCTTTTTTTGGATTTTATTTTCATATAAGTTTTAATGATCCATGTGCGATTGCTGATGTTTCACCAGGTGAAAGGACCACATTTTCTAGGTTTTTTTTTTTTTTTTTTTTACTTAAATAATTAAAACAACAATCATGAATGTATAAAATGATAACTCAGAACATGGTAATAAGGTTTTTCGTTTTTAATTGAACAAAATGGAGTAAAGTTTAGATATAAATAATACTTGAGTCGGAGTATATATTTTATTTAACTGTCGTGTGTAATGCATAATTTTTTCTATAAGCCCTGAACTGTAATGGAAAACCTAAATAACACATTATTTGAAAACTGAACGAGATGGCATAGAAAAAACGAGATGGCAATAGTCAAGCAAGAGAATGCAAAATCTTAAGCGAAGCTAAGATACAAACCGAGTAATGATTTATTGATGACGCACGTTAATAAACATCCATTGTAAATCGACTAAAATACAAACCAATAAAGGTTCCTCAGGTTTAACTTTTGGTAATTTTAGACAATTTTATTTTTTTCCTTTATTTAAGAAAGAGTTAATTTGCTCTGTAATTTTTTTTTGTATGACATGTTATTTTATTATTTTTTTACCTTAGAGTCTAAATTATTAAATCAAAATTAATATTTATCATTTACGTACATATCTGGATAAATTTATACTATCATGTTATAAAAGAAATTTAAATGGTAAAGTGATTTATACTAATACTAAGTTCAATTGTAGAAGACACCATCACATCAGGAATTGAGTCATGTTCCCTACAAATATAGGAATTTGGTTAATGGACCGGCATATTGTGATCCAATTGTTGATAAAAAAAAATTAACATGTTACAAGAGAAAAATCATCATTTCGTAAAATTAGAAATGACAAAATTATTGTTATTTGCTTAGATTTTCTTTCAATTATCTTCATACCACAAATTTTGCAGATTACATACATAAATTGTGAACTTTAAATAACTGCAACACCAAAATATCATAAACTACAGTGTTTTTTTTTTGTTTTTCCTGAATTTTTGTATATTTAGTTGGCTTATGTGGAAGGGAGAGTTTGTAAAAAGATAAGGAGACCAAGAAAACGTAAGGAGGAGCAACTGAGCAGTTACCACCACATCCTCTTTTCATTATTCATGTCTTTTTCTTCATTGGATACACGTATTTAATTGTGTTAACACAGACACAGTTTGTTCTTCAAATCGATCGAAATTTTAATGTTTTAACAAAAGTTATTTATTAAGTACTTAAAAAGTTAGTTTCCATAGTTATTTTATCACGATTTTCCGGTTGGCAAAACAAGTTTTGGTAACTTGCAAGATGTAAGAAACTTTCACAAATTTTGTTAAAATAGTCAAGGTTAATTATTGAGACTGTTTTCAGTAATTAATAAACAAATGTTTACGTTTTCTGTAAATTACATGTTTTTCCATTAACAAAAATTACAAAATTGTTTGCCTAGAATGCTTTTTAAACGTTTGGGAAAAGTAGATGCATGCGATGATTGAATGATTGTTTAGGGTATCCAACCAATCCGAAAAGTACGTCTTAATAATTCTAAAAAAGAAACCTCCTACAACCACTTTAGGTAGGGTAGCTATTGAGGTTTAATTTGAATGCAACAACATAATACACAATGTCAGATATAAACGCTCGTCTTCAACCACACCACACAGCTCGTCTCTCTTAAGAACATATTATTTGATTACAGTATTTTATAAATAAATAAAAAAGTTAGTTCTAATAAAACATTCCAAACGTGATGTTTATCAAAAACAGTTAACAGAAGAAGGATATTCACCAACATTTTTTTTAATATATTATGCTATTTTATCTCGGTTTCTTATAACACTTATTTTCTAATTATTTGTCTTTTATAACTTTAAATGCATAATTTTTTGTACTAAACACTCTCAAATGATTATGAACTGATTTATTAATATATTTTCCATAACCTTTATATTTTGTTTTATGAAAATCAACACTCATGAATATGTCTTTGATAAATGTAGCGTGAAGGTATATACTAAGGAATATAGATATTCAGATTGTTATTCCAATTTTTTTTTTTTATCTTGTCAGTTTTTAAAATTAAATTTACAAAACAGGTTACCAATTAAATACAGCAACGTTGTCGTTTTCTAATTATTTGAGACATTTATATCTTTGGTACCTTCTCTTCTACTGCGTTTAACTTACAACCACTTGTCTAGTTGTCTAGCTAGGTAAAGGCAATTGCAATATCATTTATGCAATTTTTGGTCGACGGCCTTTTTATAGAAACAACCTATGTTAATCAAAATTAGTGAGACAGAAATAGAAATTAAGAGACAGAAATAGAAGTCGGAGGTCTAGATAGCTGGACTTACAAATAATGATACAAACAAACAAATTATATGGTCCAAACAATATGTGTTTACATTCGCACATAAGTATGTTATGTTATTTTTATTAAATCATACTTCTTCCATTTCAAATTACTTGTTGTTTAAAATTTTCTCACATAAATTAAGAAATTAATTAAAATTTTTGTTTTACATTTTTAATATATTCTTTATGGTCGAGATTCAAGATATTTAATAGCCTAGGAAATATGTAAATATTCTATAAAACCTAGATTTACTAGGATTTAGTCTTATCACGTACATGCAACTCTTGTAAGTATAAATACTTCTATTCTCTTTTTGGAATATACACACATTACATTCTATTTCACAATATTTCATGGTATGAGAGCATAAAATTCTATGACCTAATTTTTTTTCTCTTCACTACGCCACCATTGCAGCCGTAGTTGTTCTTTGCAACAGGTTGCTATGTTCTTTTCTTCTTCTACAAACACTAACTATTCTTCTACCCTTACTACTACTACTACTACACAACTATGTCAGAACAACAGCCTCCTGCTTTGCTTACCAGCCCGGCCGCAGCCACAACCTCGACGGCCTCTCCCTATCTTCTGAACGCATCTGACAATCCCGATGCTGATCTCCTCTGTTGTTTTAAAGGAGAACAACTATGCTGAATGGACTGTGGAATTCCGCAATTCTATTCAAGCTAAACAAAAGCTTGGCTTCCTTGATGGTTCCATCCCTAAGCCGTCTGCAGATCCAGAGTTAGGTTTGTGGCTTTCTACAAACTCTATGATCGTCGGTTGGATCCGAACCTCCATTGATCCGCCAATCCGCTCTACTGTTTCTTTTGTCTCTGACGCATCCCAACTTTTGGAGAGTCTTTGTCGGTATTTCTCCATAGGAAACGGTGTTCGTAAGACCCTTTTAAAGGATGAGATTTCTGCTTGTACTCAAGACGGCCAACCGGTTCTTACTTACTACGGACGTCTATCTAAACTTTGGGAAGAACTACAGAACTACAAGACTAGTCGTACATGTTCTTGTGCGGCTGGCGCGAACATCGAAAAAGAACGTGAGGATGATCGTGTGCACAAGTTTCTGCTTGGCCTCCATTCGTTCTTCTATTACCGATGTCAAACCGCTCCCGGATCTCTACCAAGTCTACTCCCGTGTGATTCATGAGGAACAGAACCTCAATGCATCTCGCTCTAAGGATCTTGTGAAGACGGATGCAGTCAGTTTTTCGGTACAATCAAGTGTATCACCTCGTGTTACACTTCCCAATACATCACTTTCTCGCGACCGTTCTACTCTACTATGTACTCACTACCATCACAAAGGTCATGAACTCACCGAATGTTTTTTGGTTCATGGATATCCTGATTGGTGGTTAGAGCAAAATCGCCAAGATAACCAATCTTCGTTGCGTGGCCGAGGCTCTCATCGTGGTGGCAATACCAATCAGGGCGGGGGTCGTGGTTTGTCCCGTGGACGTGGTCGCGTCAACACCGCTCACGTCTCCACTACCAGTCTTTCTACGAATTGCAATGATCAGATATCTCAGCTCATCTCTCTTCTGCAAGCTCAACGTCCCAACACTTCCTCTGAACGATTGTCGGGTAAAACATGTCTCACTGATGTGATTCTTGATACTGGTGCTTCCCATCATATGACAGGAGATTGTACTATTTTGATCGATGTCTTTGACATTATTCTTTCTCCTGTTACAAAACCCGATGGCACAGCTTCTCGGGCAACTAAATGTGGCACACTTCCTCTTAATTCTTCGTATAAGCTGACTAACGTGTTATATGTTCCCAATTTCAATTGCTTTTTGATCTCTATCTCCAAATTGCTTAAACAAACGGGTTCTATTGCAATCTTTACTGATACGTTATGTTTTTTACAGGACGTTTTTGAAGGATTTTGATTGGGGCGGGGGAAGTGATGTTCATATATTTTATCCTGTTTTCCAATAATATATTCACATCTTTTGCATTCTTTGCTATAATTTTTGACCATTATTGCATAGTTTTAGGATTGTTCTTGTATTAAAGTGTAGTTGCATTGCATTTGCATCTTTTCTTGCATAAACAGGTGATTTTGGAGCCTAAGGAGCATGGAAGCAATGGTGAGGAGAAGTGAAGCAATCATGAGGAGAAAGCAAAGGAGTTAAGGCTGGAGAACCAAGGTCCGGAGTCCCACTTGACTGCCCACTCGACCAGACACTCGACCGTGTGCTGAGAGAGACTCGACCGAGTGGAAGGAGCACAAGAAAACCCAACTCGACCGAGCACCGGGTCGAGTTGGCCGAGCCGCCTGACTATTTTGTCTTTTAGCATTTTTAGGGCTTCCCCTCCTTTTTCCTATTTAAGGACCTTGTACGCTGCAGCCACTAGGAGGCAGCTTTTTAGATTTTCTCAAACCTAGTATTTTACCCTTTTTGGGAATTTATGCTTTTTGCACTTTTATTTTCTTAGATCTTGTACCTCTTTTGAAGGAAAAAACACAAGATTCTTCATACTTGTTTGTTTCATAACTTTCAAAGTATCAAGAATTCGAGTTTGATTCCTTCTCCAATATTGTAGATCTCTGTTTTATCTTTCTAATCATGCATGTTTCGTATTTTTCTGGGTTTATGACTTTGCTGTTCATCATGTGTGATTGTGAATAGTTTCCTTAGCTCTTAGGGATGGTTTAGGCTGGATGGATGTTGTGGTTATTTGATTTGGTCAAGCTTGATTGTTGTAGATCTCTTCTAGGCTAGATGTTCTTAATGCTGATCCTATAACTGAGAGGGTAGGGTTTGATCTCAAGCTTCTTAGCATCACACCAATGTCTAAGGTGCATAGATAAGGCTAGATCTAGAGATTATCATTAGGTTTGCTAAGAGATTAGAAGTCTTGTTTGATTCTTGACATATTGCTTAATGCTTGCTTGTATAGATTCTTTACTTTGTGAGAACAAGTCTAGAAATATATGAGCTTGACTGTTTTTGCCATGAGAGTGGATTAACATGTTCTTAGAGATTAATGTCTAGAGATTAGCTCATGTTGATTGAGGTTTGTTGATCAAGTTAGATAACCACAATCTAAGCTCAGCCCATGAATCCATCCCTAAGACCTTCCTTATATATTGATTTCTTAGTCTAAATCTTGTTGTTTGATCGTTGTTTGATTTACTTTTGTCTTGCTCTGTTTTGTATGCATTGCTCTGTTTTACGTTTTTGTCCAGTTCGACCCTGCACTCGATCTACACTCGATCGAGTGCTTGCTCGAGTTCATTCCTAGAAATCTTGTTTATGATTTGTGACTGTCCTGTCTTGTTTCTTATTTCATTCTAGTTGCATTTCTGTTGCATTCATTTAAGTTTCCTGTTCATTACTTTCCTTGCATTAGTTCATTACCTGCATTACTATAGTTTGATCTCTGTTCTAGTTTCATTATTGCCATAATCATTATGTTCCATTACATTTAGTATCTTGTCCATTCAGCTTTTACATTCTGCATTTTACATTCTGCAATAGGTTGTTAGTGACAAAAACCCTCTATAATTGGCTTAACTTAGACAAGTATTGCACACCTTGATTGCTAGCATTCACTCATTTAGGATTGTTACCTCTTATACTACAATTGCATAAGAGGAATTGAAACACCTTGCTTTCACCATTGTTCATCATCATCATCACATCATTCATTCACATTCCATTTCACACACACACAAGAAAGGAACTCGTTTCAATTTGGCGCCGTTGCCCATTTGAGTGTTTATTTGTGACAATTAGGGTCAATATTAGACTAAGATTAAGTTCTTTCAATCACTTGTTCATCACTAATCTCGAATTTTTCCTCTGCTTGTTTGTGTTGCATTTCAGGTACCACTCGACCATCAACTCGAGCTCACACCCGACCGAGTGCTGATCGAGTGAGTGATCGAGCTACGTCCCGAGTATATTTGCACGTCTCCTTTCAGTCAGCTCGACCGTCCACTCGAGCCTGTGCTCGACCGAGTGCCTGTACGAGTTGCCAATCTGGTTGTTGATGCAAACAAGGTCAAAGGGTAATCACAATCTCCAAGGAATTCTTGCCAACATCAACATGCCACCAAGGGGTTTGAGACATCAGAGAAGAGGAGTAGTACAAGAACAAGAGGATCAAGTAATCATGGAGCAACAAGATAACCATGATCAAAGACCTAGACACATTGGTGCTGGGGATGCACCTAACACACACAACCAAAGAGCTGGTATTGTGCCTCCTGCTGTGGCCAATAATAATTATGAGATCAAGAGTGGATTGATCTCCATGATACAAGCCAACAAATTTCATGGATTGCCAATGGAGGATCCTCTAGATCACCTTGATGAGTTTGACAGGATATGTGGACTCACAAAAATTAATGGAGTGAGTGAAGATGGCTTCAAGTTAAGGCTATTCCCATTTTCCCTTGGAGACAAAGCTCATCTCTGGGAGAAGACTCTTCCTACTGGAGCAATAACCACTTGGGATGCTTGCAAGAAAGCTTTTCTGGCCAAGTTCTTCTCCAATGCAAGGACTACAAGGTTGAGGAATGAAATCTCAAGTTTTGCACAGAGAAATAATGAAAGCTTTTGTGAGGCATGGGAGAGATTTAAAGGATTCCAAACTCAGTGTCCCCACTATGGATTCAGCAATGAGTCTTTGCTCAGCACTTTGTACAGAGGAGTTCTACCCAAGATTAGAATGCTACTTGATACAGCCTCCAATGGAAACTTTCTCAAAAAGAATGTGGAAGAAGGCTGGGAGTTGGTAGAGAATCTTGCTCAATCAGATGGTAATTATAATGAAGATTATGATAGAACCATAAGGATCACCTCCACTGATCAAGAAGACAAATACAAGAAGGATTTAAAGATGGTCAATGAGAAGCTTGACAAGATTCTCCTAAGCCAATCAAAGACCATTCACTTCATTGGTGAAGAAGACGCTCCAGTCCAAGAAGGAGATAGGGAGTTTGCTGAGTTGTGCTACATACAAAACCAGGGAGGATTCAAAGGTTACAACCAAGGAGGATTCAAGAATAACAATCTCTCTTATAGGAGTAACAATGTGGCTAACCTACAAGATCAATTCTACCCTCCTCAACAGCCTCAACAGCAACAAAACTATATACCCAAGCAGCAACAACAGGTGTTCCAGCCCCAATTGTGTCCCCCACCAGGGTTTCAGACTAGCCAAGGCCAAGAACAAGACTTAAGAGCTATGATGCAACAACTGTTTATTGGGCAAACCAATGGGAAGATTGAGGCAGCAAACAGATTTGCTGAGCTGAACAAGAGGATAGAAGATATTTACAGTGAACTTCATGCCAAGTTTGACATACTGACTTCCAGGATTATGACTATGGAAAATCAACAAGCTTCTGCCCCAAAGCATGACCATCACAAGGGCAAAGCTATTGAGCAATCTACTGAATTTGCCAATGCTATCAATCTTTGCAGTGGAAGAGTCTTACCAACACGACTAGGAGCACATCCCAACACTGAGGACAGTGGAATTCAAGAAGGGGAGGGTTTTCAACAAGAAGAGACTCAGAATGAAAACACCGTTGAATTCGACGCACCACTCGACCACACACTCGACCGAGTGAGTGATCGAGTACCCGATCGAGCAGCTTCTCAGGAGAAAATCAAGCCAGTTACCTCCAAAGAAAAAGTAGTCCGGTTCATTCCTCCTCCTTACAAGCCTCCACTACCTTTCCCAGGATGATTTAAGAAACATATGGTTGAAAAATACAAGGCATTGTTTGACAAACAAGTTAGAGAGATTGAGCTTAGGATGCCTCTAATAGATGCCTTTGTGATGATCCCTCCTTACCAAAAATTCTTGAAAGATGTTGTGATGGAAAGGATCAAAGAAGTTCAAGGGATGGTGATTCTCAGCCATGAGTGTAGTGCCATAATCCAAAAGCAAGTGAACCCTCAAAAGCTAAGAGATCCTGGTTCCTTTACTCTACCTTGCTCTATAGGGCCCTTAACCTTCAATAGATGCCTTTGTGATTTGGGAGCCTCAGTAAGCCTAATGCCTCTATCAGTTGCTAAGTGCCTAGGGTTTACAAGGTATAAGCAATGCAACATATCCCTGATCTTAGCTGATAGATCAATAAGATTACCACATGGTGTTTTGGAAGATCTACCAGTTAGAGTTGGAGCAGTGGAAGTCCCAACAGACTTTGTAGTCTTGGAAATGGATGAAGAACCAAAAGATCCTTTGATCTTGGGGAGACCTTTCCTAGCTACAGCAGGAGCAATAATTGATGTGAGATAAGGGAAGATTGATCTCAACTTGGGAGAGGACCTCAGAATGACATTTGACATTGTAGAGGCTATGAAGAAACCAACAATTGGAGGACAAGTCTTTTGGGTTGAAGAGTTGGACAAATTATCAGGAGAGTTGATGGAAGAGCTAGCAGAACAAGATCACCTTAGAACTGTTTTGACCAAAAGTGGAGAGGAAAGGTTCATCCATAAAGAAACCAAGGCCTATGAAGATATATTGGACTCCTGTAGAGAATCATACCATCCAGAGGTTTTTGAGGGATTACCAGCATTAAGAGAGGAAGTCTGGTCAGTTCAAACAGCAAATACAGAGAGCTCGACCACCTACTCGAGCATACACTCGACCGAGCACCAAAACCACTCGACCGAGTGCACTACCGAGTCCTCCACAGATGACTGGTCTGAACTGAAAGCACCAAAAGTAGAGCTAAAACCTCTCCCATCTGGGCTAAAGTACGTTTTTTTAGGTGAGAACTCTACTTATCATGTGATAGTAAATGCTAACTTGAGTAGGGAAGAGTTTGATTTGCTAGTTGTTGAGATAATGAAGTTTAGAAAAGCTATTGGTTATACTTTGGATGACATTAAAGGAATTTCACCTAGTCTCTGCATGCATAGAATCCACCTTGAAAATGAATCCTACTCTAGTATTGAACCTCAAAGAAGGCTTCACCCCAACCTAAAGGAAGTAGTCAAAAAAGAGATTCTAAAATTGCTTGGAGCTGGTACTCGATCAGGTACTCGATCAGCACTCGATCAGGTACTCGATCAGGTACTCGATCAACACTCGGTCGAGTGCTAGCTCGAGTTGATGGTCGAGTTGGTACCTGAAACTCAACACAGACAAGCAGAAGAAGAATCGAGATTAGTAGTGATCAAGGTAGCAATAGAATTTAATCTTAGACTAATAATGACCCTAATTGTCACAAATAAACATTCAAATGGGCAACGACGCCAAATTGAAACACATATGTTTGGTTGGCGAATGATGTATGGAATGATGACTTATGAATGAATGTATGGCAGGGTGTTTCAATTCCCCTTATGCAATTGTAGTATAAGAGGTGTCAATCCAATCTGAGTGTTTGTGATCAATCAAGATGTGCATATGAGTCTAAGTCAAGCCATATGTAAACGTTGTTTGTCACTAACAATCCTATGATGAAATGTAAAATGCAGAAAGTAAAACTACAAGAATTAGGAGCTAAATGCAAATGGAACAGAATGACTATGACAATTATGAAGCTAAAACAGAAATAGAAACTATGATAATGCAAGTATTGAACTAATGCAAGGTAAGTAATGAACATGATACTAAATGAATGCAACAGAAATGCAACTAGAGTGAAACAGGACAAACACAAATCATAAACACAAGTTCTGGGTTGGAACTCGAGCAAGCGCTCGATCGAGTGCTGATCGAGTGCAGGGTCGAGCTGGACAAATACGCAAAACAGAGCAACACAAGAAAAACAGAGCAATACCAAAAGCAAATCAAACAACGATCAAACAACAGGATTTAAGCTAAGAAATCAATAACAAGGAAGGTCTTGAGGAGGGATTCATGGGCTGGACTATGATTGAGGTCATCTAACTTGGTCAACAAATCTCAAACAACTTGAGCTAATCTCTAGACATATATTTCTAAGACATGTTTAATCCACTCTCATGGCAAGAAACAATCAAACTCATGCATCTCTAGACTTGTTCTCACAAAGTAAAGAATCTACACAAGCAGGCATTAAGCAATATCTCAAAAATCAAACAAGACTTCTAATCTCTTAGCAAGCCTAATGATAGTCTCCAGATCTAGCCTTATCTATGCTCCTTAGACATTGGTGTGATGCTAAGAGGCTTGAAATCAGATCCTATCCTCTCAGATATAGGATCAGCATTAAGAACATCTATCCCAGAAGAGATCTACAACAATCAAGCTTGACCAAATCAAACAAACCTCAAACACAATCTAGCCTAACCCATCCTCAAGATCCTAAGCAACTACTCACAAGAACACATGATGAACAACAAAGTAATAAACCCAGAAAATACTGAAACTTGCATCATTAGAAAGATAAATCAAAGATCTACAATATTGAAGAAAGAACCAAACTCAAATTCTCAATATTAAGAAAGTTATGAAACCAACAATATTGAAGAATTTAGTCTTTTTCTCCTTTAAAAGAAGTACAAGATCTAAGAAAATAAAAAATGCAAAAGGAATAATCCCAAAAAAGGTAAAAACTAGGTTTTTTACTCTCTAAAAAGCTGGACTCCCTTGGTGGCTGCAGGTACAAGCCCATATACAGAAAAAGTAGTGGAAGCCCTAAAAACGCTAAAAGACAAAATAGCCAGGCGGCTCGACCAACTCGACCTGGTGCTCGGTCGAGTGACCGGTCGAGTTGGCTCCTCTTGTGCTCCTCCCACTCGGTCGAATCCCTCTCAGCACACGGTCGAGTGTCTGGTCAAGTGGGCAGTCGAGTTGGACTCCGGACCTTGGTTCTTCAGCCTTAGCTCTCTTGCTTTCTCCTCATGATTGTTTCACTTCTCCTCAGCATTGCTTCCATGCTCCTTAAGCTCCAAAATCACCTGCTTATGCATGAAAAGATGCAAATGCAATGCAACTAAACTCTAATGCAAGAACAGTCCTAAAGCTATGCAATAATAGTCAAAATGGATAGCAAAAGATGCAAAAGATGTGAATATATTAAGGGAAAACAGGGTAAAATATATGAACATCAACAAGGTTGCTTTGTAAGGAGACTGAGTTCAACTTTGATGAAGATTGCTTGAAGGCTTTCAAGGAGATCAAGGCTGCTTTGATATCAGCTCCAATAGTCCAAGCTCCAAACTGGGATCTTCCATTTGAGATTATGTGTGATGCTTCAGACTTTGCAGTAGGAGCAGTTCTAGGACAGAAGAAAGATAAGAAGCTGCATGTTATTTACTATGCAAATAGGACCTTGGATGAAACTCAAGGAAGATATTCAACAACAGAGAAAGAGCTTCTAGCAGTGGTCTTTTCCTTTGAAAAATTCAGAAGTTACTTAGTAGGGTCCAAGGTAATTGTGTACACTGATCATGCTGCTTTGAGGCACATCTACTCAAAGAAGGACACAAAACCAAGGTTGTTGAGATGGATTTTGCTTCTCCAAGAGTTTGACATGGAAATAGTTGATAAGAAAGAGATAGAGAATGGAGTAGCTGATCATTTGTCCAGAATGAGGATAGAGGATGAGATTCCAATCGATGATTCAATGCCTGAGGAGAAACTGATGCAAATTGGGACAACTCGGCCTCCAACTCGCCCAACTACTCGAACAAGCACTCGGCCGAGTATGTTTGGGCACTCGATCGAGCAGGATGAGATGGAGGAGTGGATGGCACTTGAAAGTGAAGATCTACCTTGGTATGCTGACATAGTCAATTACAAGGTGTGTGAAGAAATCCCAGCAGACATGGACCCTTATAAGAAGAAAAAGCTCCTCAAGGACATCAATGGATACTATTGGGATGAACCTTACTTATACAAAAAGGGATCAAATGGGCTGTTTAGGAGGTGCATAGCAGAAAATGAAGTTGAAGGAGTGCTAGGGCATTGTCATGGTTCTGCTTATGGAGTCCATTTTGCAAGTTTCAAGACAGCCCAGAAAGTCATACAAGCTGGTTTATGGTGGCCTACATTATTCAAGGACAGTCACAAGTTCATCACAAAGTTTGATGCTTGCCAAAGAATGGGGAATATCACAAGAAGGAATGAGATGCCCCAAAATCCAATTCTTGAATTTGAGATATTTGATGTGTGGGGAATTGATTTCATGGGACCTTTTAATCCTCCTTCAAATGGGAATGTCTACATATTAGTAGCAGTGGACTCGACCAAACACTCGACCGTGTGCTGAGAGAGACTCGACCGAGTGGAAGGAGCACAAGAAAACCCAACTCGACCGGTTACTCGACCGAGCACCGGGTCGAGTTGGTCGAGCCGCCTGGCTATTTTGTCTTTTAGCATTTTTAGGGCTTCCCCTCCTTTTTCCTATTTAAGGACCTTGTACGCTGCAGCCACCAGGATGCATCTTTTTAGATATTCTCAAACCTAGTATTTTACCCTTTTTGGGAATTTATGCTTTTTGCACTTTTATTTCTTAGATCTTGCACCTCTTTTGAAGGAAAAAACACAAGATTCTTCATACTTGTTTGTTTCATAACTTTCAAAGTATCAAGAATTCGAGTTTGATTCCTTCTCCAATATTGTAGATCTCTGTTTTATCTTTCTAATCATGCAAGTTTCATGTTTTTCTGGGTTTATGACTTTGCTGTTCATCATGTGTGATTGTGAGTAGTTTCCTTAGCTCTTAGGGATGGTTTAGGCTGGATGGATGTTGTGGTTATTTGATTTGGTCAAACTTGATTGTTGTAGATCTCTTCTAGGCTAGATGTTCTTAATGCTGATCCTATAACTGAGAGGGTAGGGTTTGATCTCAAGCTTCTTAGCATCACACCAATGTCTAAGGTGCATAGATAAGGCTAGATCTAGAGATTATCATTAGGCTTGCTAAGAGATTAGAAGTCTTGTTTGATTCTTGACATATTTCTTAAGGCTTGCTTGTATAGATTCTTTACTTTGTGAGAACAAGTCTAGAAATATATGAGCTTGATTGTTTTTGCCATGAGAGTGGATTAACATGTTCTTAGAGATTAATGTCTAGAGATTAGCTCATGTTGATTGAGGTTTGTTGATCAAGTTAGATAACCACAATCTAAGTTCAGCCCATGAATCCATCCCTAAGACCTTCCTTGTCTATTGATTTCTTAGTCTAAATCTTGTTGTTTGATCGTTGTTTGATTTACTTTTGTCTTGCTCTGTTTTGTATGCATTGCTCTGTTTTACGTTTTTGTCCAGCTCGACCCTGCACTCGATCGAGTGCTTGCTCGAGTTCATTCCCAGAAATCTTGTTTATGATTTGTGTCTGTCCTGTCTTGTTTCTTATTTCATTCTAGTTGCATTTCTGTTGCATTCATTTAAGTTTCATGTTCATTACTTTCCTTGCATTAGTTCATTACCTGCATTACTATAGTTTGATCTATGTTCTAGTTTCATTATAGCCATAATCATTATGTTCCATTACATTTAGTATCTTGTCCATTCAGCTTTTACATTCTGCAATAGGTTGTTAGTGACAAACACCCTCTATAATTGGCTTAACTTAGACAAGTATTGCACACCTTGATTGCTTGCATTCACTCATTTAGGATTGATACCTCTTATACTAAAATTGCATAAGGGGAATTGAAACACCCTGCTTTCACCATTGTTCATCATCATCATCACATCATTCATTCACATTCCATTTCACACACACACAAGAAAGGAACTCGTTTCAGGAAGAACGTGAGGGAGTGTACAAATTTAACAAGGCTTCCTTAGCATCAACAGTTTCTGGAGCATTGTGGCATCATCGGCTCGGTCACCCTTTTACTAGTGTTTTGCGTTTTTTACTAGAATGTCATCAGTCTTCAGTTGGTTTTGATCAAATTGAGAGTTGTGATTTTTGTTTTCAAGCTAAACAAACTTGTGAAGTTTTTCCTATTAGCAATAATAAAACAATGGAATGTTTTTCTTTAATACATTACGATGTTTGGGGTCCTTATCGTACTCCAACTACAACCGGTGTTGTCTACTTTCTTACACTAGTTGATGATTTTTCTCGATCAGTGTGGACTTATCTCATGACCGCTAAAATAGAGGTCTCGCAACTTATATGCAATTTGTGCCATATCGGCATGTCAGTTTGGTAAACCACTATAGGTCATTCGAAGTGACATAGGCACTGAGTTTATGTGTCTCACTTCTTACTTCCAAGAACACGGTATTCTCCATCAAACCTCGTGTGTTGATACTCTACAGCAAAACGGTCGTGTTGAACGCAAACATCGACACATCTTAAATGTTGCTCGTGCGATTCTATTCCAAGGGAGTCTTCCTGTCAAGTTCTGGGGGGAAAGTATCCTCACTTCTACCCATCTCATTAACCGTACATTTTTTTTTTTTTTTTTGACAAACATATATCTCATTCTATTAGATAGAAATCAACATACAAAGAAAGTTGGTTGGGTTACATAATAGCAAAGGAGGACACACTCCAAAGATAAAAACAATAAAAGTACATTGATAGATAGAGGCAAGCGATATTAAAGGCTTGAGAGCTATAAGTCAAATGCAACAAAGCATATTGGAACATGTGAGATCAAGGCATATCGAAGCGGTTTCCATGAGCATATCAATGGAAAAGACGATGACCACTATCTTGAGTCGAAGACTGAGCGGCGAAGTGTGAAGGGCTACAGCTGAAGAAAAAGCTTTGCCAGGGATGAGAGCAAGGATAAGAGTGCTCTGGTTACTGGTCGATACCATGGTGGTGGTGGTTCTGTGGTTTGGTGGGTTAAGCTAGAAAAGGTTGCGGTTACAACTTGGAATAGTGGTCATAATGCCATTAGTCTTCAAGCTTATAGGCGGAGGCTTCAAAAAGCGGATGCTTTGCACTCTGGAAAGCTTTGAGCATGGTAGAGATAGAGAAGAGAGGCTAGTGAAACATGTGTAACCCCCACTCCATAGAGCTGGGATCATAATGCCCAGTTTCACCAAGCTGTCTCCTTCAAAAGTGACACCCCAAGATGATTCAAACCTGGGTACGTGATGAAGCTGAATGTGTCGACCATTTGGTGATAGGTGGCAAATAGGGACAAAGGATGTAAGCGTCAAAAACCGCCACATTGACGAGTTGGAATCATTAAAGGAGCTCAGCATTGCAGTCCTCAAAACCAAACTAAGATATTGGTCTCGACACAAGTAGGTTTCAAGCAAATCAGAGGGTACCAGCGTTCTGCTATCGAGTGAAACTCGACTTGACCAAGCAGAAACAGCTGGTTCTACAGATTTGGGGCTTGGTAGAAACTTGTTAAGTGCGGCTCTGAGTAAGCAAATTCTACAATCAGAGATATCCTGTCAAGCATGGCCAAACACTAAATAGACACATGGGTCTAAAGGAGTTGGGTTCAAGCCAGTTTTAGAGGGTCAAAGTAGCTTCCAAATCATGTATAATCCATGTATTAACCAGAGCAACCTAATTGCCAGGGTTCCGAGAACATAATGAAGCACAAACCTGGGTCGAATAATTATCAGGGGTGAAACAGGGAACGCCGGGGATATAGATATTTGCGTCCAAGTCTTCACCATCTCCAGCGTCAAGACAGAGCTCCCGTCCAGCTGCAACCAAATAGCACATGGCTGAGAGGAAATGAATCCGAGGAGCGAAAAGATGTCGATTTTGACTGCGAGAGGAGGCGGTGAGAGGAGCGGAATTTGAGGCTGTTGGGGCGTTTGGAGATCTCAAACCGGGAAGCCGGTGGCTGGGAACTCAACGGGGCAAGAGCAGCGAGAGAAGTCACCAGATACCGAGGGAAGGGAGGGGGCGGAAGAAGCTGAAGCATGTTCAAAGTCAAAATCTGGGATCTGCAAAGGACTCCGGTAGGACTAAAAAAAATATCAACAGAGCTAAGAGGACAGAGGGAACAACGAAGAAGCAGAACTAAAGGCCTAGCTACGCCGATCGGACTCAGCGTCGTCAGGGAGACAAACCTCGATGGTTGTGCCAGAGAGGGTGCGGCTTCTCATTAACCGTACACCTTCCCCTATCTTGCAAGGAAAATCTTCGTGTGAGGTTCTCTTTGGTAAAAGACCCTCCTATGACATGCTTCAGACCTTTGGCTGCCTATGTTATGCTCTTATTCGTCCACGTAACAACGATAAGTTTACTTCTCGCAGTCGGAGATGTGTCTTCCTCGGCTATCCTCATGGTAAGAAAGCCTGGCGTGTCTGTGATACACCCACTCAGTTTGGTTCATCTACTGCTCATGTGCTTGCGAATGATGATTGGTTCTTATCCATCACATCTCCTGCTCGCTCTACTACTATGTCTACTACTCCTTCATCTCCAGCTCGTACGTCGCTTCTTGATGCTGTTGTTGTTTACAATTCTGGATCGACTGATCCGAGCAGTGGATCGACCAATCCGAGCGGTGGATCAACCAATCCAAGTGGTGGATCGACCGATCCGAGTGGTGGATCGATCGATCCGAGCAGTGGATCGACCGATCCGAGCAGTAGATCGACCGATCCGAGCAGTGGATTGACTGATCCGAGCAATGGATCGACTGTACGTCTGCTTCTATCCCTCTATGCTCGACCGATCCCTCTGACAACTCGATCGTTCCTACTCCATCTGTCGATTAGGCACTACCACTACACGAGTCTGTCTCTTCGTCATCTCCAGATTTGCCTGAGTTGTTGGACAAAAGACATCGCAAAAAGAAGAAATTTGTCCTTCTAAAGGATTTCATCACTAGTTCTGCTGATAAGAAGAAGCCTGCTACTAATTCTGTCCACTCTCGCCACGTTTCTTCTCCTACTTCAACATCCTCAGATTCGGTCTTTGGTAAAATTTTATATCCTATCTCTAATTGCTTGACTATTGTTGGTTTTTCTGCCAATCATATTACTTTTATGGCTGTTATTCTTGATAGCACGTAACCTACGCAATTTAAAGATGATATTCTTATTAAAAAATGGTGCGATGCTATGTCCAAGGAAATTGACGCACTAGAGGCCAACCATACATGGGATATCACCGATCTGCCTCCTGGTAAGAAGGTAATTAATAGCAAATGGGTTTAAAAACTGAAGGTTAATTCTGATGGCACTCTTGAGCACCAGAAAGCTCGTTTGGTTGCTTTGGGTAATCACCAGAAAGAAGGTACTGATTTCAAAGAAATGTTTGCTCCGGTTGCGAAACCGTTAGATCTTTGCTAGATGTTGCTGCTGCAAAGGACTGGGAGGTGCACCAAATGGATGTTCACAATGCTTTCCTTCATGGTGATATTGAGGAGGAAGTGTATATGAAGTTGCCACCCGGTTTTAAATGTTCTGATCCTACTAAGGTTTGTCATTTATGAAAGTCTTTATACGGTCTCAAACAAGCCCCACGATGCTGGATTGCAAAGTTGTTGACTGCTCTTCGTCAGTTTGGTTTTATTCAGAGCTATGCTGATTACTCTCTTTTTACTCTCAAGAATGGTGCCTCGGTTATTCATGTACTGGTTTATGTTGATGACTTCATTATTGCTGGGAATGATCTTATGGCCATTGCTAACTTCAAAGAATAACTTCATACTTGTTTTCACATGAAGGATCTCGGTAAGCTCAAGTATTTTTTTGGTCTTGAAGTTTCGCGTGGTCTGGATGGATTTTGTCTTTCTCATCGTAAGTATGCATTGTATATTCTTCAACAAGCAGGTATGCTTAGTTGTAAGCCTTCCCCTGTTCCTATTGAGCTGAATCACAAACTTGCCACCGACGAAGGTCCCGCATTTGCTCTTCCTGAGCAGTATCGTCGTCTGATCAGATGTTTAATCTACCTTACAATCACCCGTCCTGATCTGTGTTATGTTGTTCATATTATTTCCCAATTTATGAAGCAGCCCACTGGGGCTCATTGGGACGCTGCACTTTGTCTTGTCAGCTATCTCAAAGGATCGCCAGCTCAAGGAATCTTACTTCGGTCTGATAGTGTTCTACATCTTTCTGCCTACTGCGACTCCGTCTATAATGCATGCCCTCTAACTCGTCGTTCTCTCTCTGCTTATGTCACTTATTTGGGCGACTCTCCTATTTCCTGGAAAACGAAGAAGCAAAAGATTGTCTCAAGTTTTTCCGCTGAAGCTGAGTATCGAGCAATGGCGCACACTCTTAAGGAAATCAAGTGGTTAAAATCTCTTCTCAAAGATCTTGGTGTTGCTCACATCGCTCTTGTCACTCTACATTGCGATAGCTAGGCGGCAATTCATATTGCGGCTAATCATGTCTTCCATGAGCGTACAAAACACAGCGAATCTTATTGTCATCAAGTTCGTTATGTTGTTCTTGCTAAGCTTATTACTACGAAACATATCTCTACTACAGACCAGGTTGCTGATCTACTTACTAAGGCTCTCCCTAGACAAACATTTGAAAAGCTTTTGTCCATGTTGGGTGTTACGGATTACGTACCATCAACGTGAGGGGGTAATAGCCTAGAAAATATGTAAATATTCTATAAAGCCTAGGCACGTTTCCTTGTGCTCTCCCCCCCCCCCAAAACCAGGATGCAAGTCTTTACTCGGATCTCACCTAACCTCTTTCACTAAAAAGGTACCCTTTTCTAGTCTTTACCCGACCGTTAAGAGTTTATCCAATGGTTAATCCACCCTCCCCCAAGTCAACTTTCAAACCTTATTTCCAGGCCAGAATTTGCAGCAAACCCCCCCCCCCCCTCATAGCTCTGATTCCCACCCAAATCTTTGTTTAATCTTCACAACCTTGCTTCCCAACTTCGTCCCCTACATGTATATCTTCAGCTCCCTCCTCATCCCTTGCTAACTCAACCGACAATCCTCATCTAGCTGCATAAAACCTGAATCTATGACTACCAGAATCCCTGCATACCAGAAAGTAAAGGGAATAACCCGAGGCTACTCCCCCACCACCAAGAAAACGTATAAAAGCCCCTAAACTTGACTGCTCTGCTCTTATTGAAGAGAACTCTCTTACCCTCATTGGTCGTCTTACAAACCCTGCGGGACATCGACTCTGGGCTGTGCTGCCTTTCTTAGTGAACCATTAGAATCTGAAAGGAAAAGCTAGAGGCTCTGACATTGGTCGTGGCATCTTTCAATTTTAATTTGACTATGAGGAAGATCTACTCAAAGTTCTAGAAGAGAGATTGTACCACTTTGACCAGTGGATGGTCATTCTGCAACGGTGGGAACCCATTATCTCTGACTCTTTGCCTTCAAAGATCCCCTTCTAGGTAGAAGTCCAGGGACTCCCTAAACACTTCTGGCAACCAGCGATGCTTCAAACTATAGGAGAAGAACTAGGAGAGGTCTTGGAAATGGATATCTCCCCAGACTCTGCGAAGATCAGAGTAATGCTTGATGGACTGCAACCATTACTCAAGGAAACAGTGGTGGAGTTTTCAACCGGGTCAGAGATGCTGATATATCTGGAGTATAAAAACCTGAAAAATTACTGCAAGCATTGTCTAAGGCTTACCCACTAAAAAAAGAACTGTCCTGGTTTGAAAGACTCAGAGGAGCAGCAAGGAGAGCGAACCCTATCTCCCATGGAACAGTGAGAAACTACTACACCCCCGAAGACAACTTTATGGCTCCAAGATCACGACCCCACAACCCTAAAAGAAGCATAAACTCGCAGAGAAGCTCAATCCCTCAAAAGAGAACCCATGAGCGAATGGAGTTGGATTCTAACCGTAACTTTGGAGAGGAGAACCGTATAAACCATCGACTCCCCTATGAAAACTACTCTAGATCCAGGGAGTCCTACAGAAGATCTACCGACAAGACTAGATACCACAAATTTCATAATAGAGATCGAACCCCCACGGACTCTCAACCAAGGAACCTACAATGGAGAGAAAGATCCCACTTGTCCCTACCCCCACTAAATGGCAACTGTGACACTTCTAGACCCCGTCGACCACCACTTGAACGAAACCAAAGAGACCTTCTTACCTCTCAACCTCTATCCTTGGTCAAGTCACCTGAGGGTAGACAGAACCTAACCACTTCGACTGGAAGAAACCCTCCTGCAAATACCCCAACCAGAGACCAAATCATTTAAGAATTGATGGAGGCTACTGTCCAATACACCTCGTGTGCGGATCCTACAGAGAGTGCTGCTCATAAACTTAGAGTCCTACAAGGAGAATCAATAAACCTAATGGAGGAAACTGCAGACAGAATCCTTACCTCTACAATCATGAATGCCGCTGCTCCCACCCCTGAGGACCCAACTGTCCAAGAAAGTGTGTCCAACCCGCTACAAATAAGGACCGAGGACTCCCCTCTTTTGGTCAATGAAGCTATTCAGACTGTTAAGCGGGGAAGAGGACGGCCTCCACTACACAAACCTACCGGGAAACAAAGTCTAGTCCTACCAGGAGCTAAATCACAAAAGAGATACCTTACGAAAAGCTCACCAAAAAAGTTAACCTCAGGAAAATGCACCACTACAATTGCCAGAGGTAATTCCAGCAGATCCAAAACCTCTAAATCAGCCTCCCCTCCAGTCAATCTTTCCAAAGGTGAAACCTCTGACACTGTAAGTACCAGCAAGAAAGCCCCCTCTACGGGTTCACCCAATATCAATTTTATACCTACTACAAAAAGAGGAAGAGAGTGGATTTTCAGAATTCACCACCCCCTCTTCCTTATGAATGGTTAGTTGGAACTGTTGTGGACTGGAGAACCCCATGACAGTTCGGAGGTCAAAGGATATCTCGAAAAAAATATGTCCTGACCTTATCTTCCTGATGGAAACAAAAAATCCTACTGAATTTGTTCTGAACAAACTGCAAAGTTTGGAGTTTCCTAAAAGTTTCCTAGTTCCCCCTCTATCTCCAGCTTCTGGTGGTTTAGCACTCCTGTGGAAAGATAATCTGGAGGTAGAGATACTCGATTATTGTCCAAACTTCATTAATGCCAAAATTAAAGCACATGAGAATTTTTTCCTTGCTACCTTTGTTTACGAAGAGCCGGATAGAAACGAAAAGTCAGATATTTGGAACACTTTAAGTGCCCAAGCTAAGGATAGGGAGGACTGTGGATCCTGATGGGCGATTTTAATGATATCATCCATAGGAATGAGAAATCAGGGGGACCTCCTCGGTCGGAAGGTTCTTACTCTGACTTTAGATCCTTCATGTAAGGTTGTGATCTCTACAATTTGAAGGACTCGGGCAATTGTATATCCTGGACGGGAAAGAGACATACGCACATTGTCAAATGTTGACTGGATAGAGTTATGGCAAATAGTTCGTGGACTTTAGCTTACCCGTCAGGACGATGTGAGTACCTCCGGTTAGAAGGCTCTGACCACAGACCGGTGGTAACTTCTTTCGAACCTATTAAAAAGTAAAGGAGAAGTCTGTTCAGATACGACAGGCGGCTTAGGAGTAACGAGGAAGTCAAAATCTTGATAGCCGAAGCGTGGAACCCTCTCCCGAATGCGAAAGTGGAAAAGAGACTTTGCATGTGTCGCCTAGCTATCATAAGCTGGTCAAAGAAGCACCATGCTAATAGTCAAGCTATTATCTTGAACCTTAGAGAACAATTGGAGGAAGCAATGAGTGACTCTACCTGTAGACAATCTGAGATTGATTCCCTAAATCATCTCTTACTTCAGGCATACATAAAAGAGGAAGAATTCTGGAAACATCGTAGTCGCCAGTTATGGCTAGCTTTGGGAGATAGGAACACCGGTTACTTCCACGCTGTAAAAAAAGGCTGACGGGCAATCAATAATAATAGTGTTATCGAAATGCAACATGGTTTTCCTGTATTCGAGGAAAAAGAGATAGCATCTATTATCTCCTCGTATTTCCATGATATCTTTACCTCCAGTAATGGGAATAGACTCTCCAAATGGCTTCTGCTGATGAGATCAAACAAGCGTGTTTCTCCATCCATCCGGACAAAGCACTGGGTCCTAATGGTTTTTCTGCTTGTTTCTTTCAAAGTAACTGGGAGACAATGTCTGATAAAGTTGTTGCAGAAATCCAATCCTTCTTTATATCTGGCTCCCTCCCTCATAATATAAATCACACCCATGTTAGGTTCATACCAAAGATTACCAGTCCCTCAAAGGTCTCGGACTATCGACCTATTTCTCTCTGCTCTGTCTATTACAAGATCATTGCAAAGCTTCTATCTCACCGCCTCTAACCAATCCTGGCAACCTGTATATCAGAAAATATGTCCCACAATGAGCTATCTCAGACAATGTCTTAATTACACATGAAGCTCTTCATTACTTAAAGACATCAGAAGCTAAACTAAGATGCTTTATGGCAGTCAAAACAGACATGAGCAAGGCGTATGACCGGCTAGAATGGGATTTTATCAAAGCTGTTTTCGACAGATTAGGTTTCCATCACCAATGGACTACATGAATCATGCAATGCATAACCACAGTATCATATACTTACCTTATCAACGGTCAGGCTAAAGGACTAGTGAACCCCCACCAGGGTATCCGCCAAGGCGATCCACTATCTCCCTACATTTTCATTTTATGTAGTGAAGTCTTATCTGGACTTTGCCATAATGCTCAAGCTCAGGGACGTCTTGTGGGTCTGCGAGTGTCAAAACAAAGTCCACGAGTAAACAACCTCCTTTTTGCGGACGATACCATGTTTTTTTGCCGATCAGACAAACAGAACTGCCGGACCCTAAAAAATATCCTGCAAAAATATGAGGAGGCATCTGGTCAGCAAATAAACCAAGCTAAGTCCTCCATCACTTTCTCCTCTAAGACTAGTAATGAATTCAAGATTGAAGACAAAAGATAACTAGGCATATCAAAGGAGGGAGGCCAAGGTAAATACCTGGGACTACCGGAATTGTTTGGACGTAAGTAAAAATATCTCTTCAGTGAAATTGTTGATAAGAATAAACAATGGGCCCTGAACTGGTCATCCCGGTTCCTCTCCTCGGCTGGTAAACTAACTCTTCTTAAAACTGTCTTGGCGGCCATACCATCATATACAATGTCCTGCTTCAAGCTTCCCAACTCTCTGTGTAAACGCATTTAATCCGCACTTACTCGGTTCTGGTGGGACTCTAATGATGGAAAAAAGAAAAATGTGCTGGTTAGCTTGGAGGAAAATGGATAAATCCTTCAAGGACGGAGGGTTAGGGTTCAGAGACATCCAAACTTTTTGCATTGCTGGCAAAGATGAGCTGGAGACTCCTGTCTAACCCAACCTGCATACTTGCTAGAGTTTTATTCAGGAAATACTGCAGGAACACCTCTTTTATAGACTGCTCACCTCCAACTTCGGCTTCACACGGTTGGCAAAGTATCTGTATTGGTAGGGATTTACTCAAACCCCACCTGGGACGCTTGTTAGGGAGTGGAGCCTTGACACTGATATGGAGAATCCCATGGCTATCTATCTCACAAGCTTTTGCACTGATCGGTCCACCCACTGAAGCCAACCAGAATCTCACTGTCTTGGGCCTCCTACTGCCAAACTCGACAACCTGGTATAGAGACCTCATTCATCAGATTCTTCCCCAGTATGAGGAGGATATTCTTAAGCTCATACCAAATGGAATTCATGGATCAGATAGTTGGGGTTGGTTACCTTCTAATGATGGCCAATATTCCACCAAGTCTGGCTACTATGAAGGACTGATGATGAAAGATCAAGATATACCCAAGGTGGAGACTGCGGAAAGTACTGACCATTCCCAGAGAAATCCCCCTTTACCCTTCCAATGGAAAGATAACATTTGGTCCACTCACTGTTCCCCCAAGGTAAAGCTCCTCCTGTGGAAAGCAGCCCAGAACGCCCTCCCGGTGGGTGAAAATCTTATTTACAGACAATTCATCGAGGCGGCAAACTGTCCTCACTGTGGGAACCCGGAAAATGTTCTTCACCTCTTTTTCCACTGCCCGTGCGTCTCCAAGATCTGGTCTTCAGCCCCTTTCAAAGGCTCTCTCCGACCCAAACTCATTCACAGTGTCAAATTTGGAATCTCAGTCGGGTTCAGATTGATTAGCCTCCCACCCTCGGGGGTCGGTCAAGGTCCTCTCTTTACTTGGATCTTCTGGTCTATTTGGTCAGCCTGTAATCGTCTTATTTTTCGCAAAGAACAGATCCGGGAAAAGGAAATTCTCTTGTTAGCAATCACCAGAGCTAAAGAATGGCAACATGCTCAGGTAAAGTAAATTCTATCAAAGATCTCGTACCTGAATGGTCCACGACCACCTTTGCACCCCCTCACGATACTTTGTCACACAGATTCTGCTTGGACGGCGAACAAAAAAGCGGGTTTCGGCTGGATCTTCAAAAACCGATCCGATGCACCGCTGATCCAAGGCTCCTTGTCCTCCGACTATGTCGACTCCCCCTTGATGGCCGAAGCAATAGCAACTCTCATGACAGTTAGAGTTGCTCTTGAATCGGGATTCGCAAACGATGGTCAAAGCCCTCAATTCGAAGATCCGATCCAAGGAACTTCACGGGATTCTTCTTGATATCCAGCATCTTTCGTTTTCTTTCGTTAGCTGTACTTTCAATTTCATCCCAAAAGACAGAAATTTCAATGTCGATGCCCTGGCAAAAAGGGCACATATGCTTTGTAATGAACCCATGTGAGTTTTAATGAAAGTAGTTGGTTGTTCAAAAAAAAAAAAAGTTTTATCACGTATAGGCAACTCTTGTATATATAAATACTTCTATTCTCTTATTGATATATACATATATTACATTTTATTTCACAATGTTTCAATATTAAAACAATTCGATTAAAATTAGTTATTTTACCAAATATCTGAATTGAAAATATAAAACGATAATAATTTTTTTTTGTCATGGTTTTTGTGGTTTTTAGCCATGCTATAAGGAGTCTTTTAGAGTCCTTTGATTTGTTTTCTATGATGTTTTTGAGTATTTACAGGTTTTCTAGGATTTTAGCAAGAATGGAGCAAAGTGGAGCAATTTGGATCATTTTGGAGCATTAATCCCGAAGAAACGAACTTGGAATCGATGAAGAGTGAGGGTGTCGATCGACACCACCTTGGTGTCAGTCGACACCCTGTTTATCTGACGAGAAAACAAGAATTGGAAGTTTTACAAATTCAGCCAAAGTTTTCCATATTTGCAACACAAGTCCCTGACATGTTTTAGGACATATAAATAGTATTTTTAGGTTTTGCAAACCTTGAAGTTATTTTCTAGCAAGTTTTATTTTCCTGCAACCCTGTGAGATTTTGAGAGCTTTGGAGAGAGAAAGATCTGCTTTGTAGAAGAAGAATTCTTGAACTCCCTTTCTACTCTTTTAATTTCAATTGCTTATTATTCAGAATTATGTTTTGTTCTTCATTGAATATGTCTGAGTAGTTTGCTTGTTAGGTTCAGGGTTTTTCACAGAGATTTTATGATTTATTAGATCTGTTTATTTATGATTCATTATCTTTCTAGATCTTCATCTTTGGTTGTTCTTCACAGTAATTCTTGATTGATCACCTAGAATTGTTATCATAGGAAAATAAATTGATATGAGAATATAATTGTTTTCCTGATTAAATCATTGATGAGCAAAATTATTTCTTACAAAGAGATTTGAATTAATAATTTTGTGAACTTATCTAAACCTGTTTTTAAAGCTAATTTTTAACTTAGAACTTTACAAAGAGATTTAGATTTTCTGGTTTTAAATCTAGATAATAATTGCAGTGAGAACTGACTTATTTTACCAAAAGTTTAGAGTTCTAGATCTGATTTTTAATTGTTTGAACCTTAATTAATTTACTGATTTAATATTTCATAATATCCTGAGAAATTCCCTAGACTTAATCTTTTGATTTCTGATTTCACAACACTTTTATTTAATATTTTGCATTGTTTATTTTAATTCAAATTATCTTGTTTAGCGTAATTCATAAAATTCTATAATCCATTGTGTTTGATCTTGAGTCTCTGAGGAATTCGACCCCTAAGTACTACAATGATCTCTTGTTTGAGAGAGTAGCTCCAGGGATTAATTTGAGCTTATCAAATTTTGGCGCCGTTGCCGGGGACTCTTTGATGTACCATTAGATTTGAATTTTTAGTTTCGTCTAAATTTTTGTTTTTATTTTCTACGTACACGTTTTTGTTTTTCTTCTCTTTGGTGTTTCAGGTACATGCCTAATAAGCCTCACACAAGGAGCACCAAGACTGGTCCTACTGTGAAGCTTACAAACCAAGAGTTGGGAAAGCTAGAGCGTGAAAACCGAAAAGCAGCCAAATCTTTAAAGATGGTTAACACAGTCATTCTGATGCGTGATGAGGATGGTGCTTTGAGGGATCAAGAGGGCCACTTGCGCAATGAGCAGGGCCAAAAGCTTGATTCAGAAGGCAATGTGATTGCTGAAGCTGCTATTGGCGACGAGCAAGCTGCTGTTGTTGATGGTGTCGATCGACACCAACAGGGTATCGATCGACACCCCCTTCCTGCAGACGGATGTGGAGCTGCAAACCACGTTAATAATCCGGTTCGAAGACAGGAGAACAACCGAGACTTGATCAAGCCCATTGCTGATTACAACCGGGCTGATCTTGTGTATGAGAACCAGTCTGCTATTGTTCCTCCTCCATTCCAGAGGAATGATTTTGAGTTGAAACCTGCATACTTTCAACTAGTTGGGCAGAGACCTTTCTCTAACTTGCCCAATAAGAAGCCTTTAGACCACATTGAGCATTTTGAGAATCTTATGACCAGTATCAAGGCTAATGGAGTGACTGAGGATTACATATATTGCAAACTCTTCCCTTACTCACTTGCAGGAGAGGCATTTCAGTGGTTGAAGCAGTTACCAGCTGGATCATTGACAAATTGGCAACAAGTCAAAGTGGCTTTTCTCAACTACTTTTATGATGATGTAATGTCAGATGAGCTAAGAGTCAAGCTTTCCTCCTTCAAACAGAGACCAGATGAGGCTTTCAAGGCAGCTTGAGTGAGAATCAAAGCCTATCAGAGGGACTGTCCACACCATTGTTTTTCAAGGGTGCAACTATTGAGTATCTTTTTCAGAGGAATTGACTGGGAATATCAGCTAGCTTTGGATGCTGCAAGCCATGGAAAATTCAAGACAAGATTTCCAGAAGATGCTGAAGCTTTGATTGAGAATTTGGCTTTCAGCAATAGTACTAAGAGAGCAGATACAGAAAGGAAGAGATTGCATGGAGGATTTGATTCAAACCAGCTAGCTTCTGTTAATGCTAAGCTTGATTCAGTTCATAATCTCCTGGTCGGTAAGAAATCAGTTCACTTTGCTGCTGAAATTGAATCATTTGAGCCACAACCTGAGACTGGAAATGAGGAAACAAATGTCAACTTTTTATATGGGAATCTGGGTCAGAGATTCGGTAATCAGCAAAGCAACAAGCCTTATAGTGGGAACTCTTTGGGCTACACTCCTAAGCCTGATTTTCAGAAGCAGCAACAAGGGAACAACTTCACAAGGACTAATGGGAACTCTTCCTATCAGTCTCCACCTCCACAAACTCCTTCTGAGAGTAGAATAGAGGCCATGCTTGATCAGCTTCTTCAGGGACAGGAAAATATGACAGTGACATTCAATGGGAAGATTGATAATGTCTATACAGAGCTTACTGGAAGGATTGATGCACTGAATGTACATGTTAAGCAATTGGAGAGTCAAGTGGCACAGACTGTTGGGTCTGTTAAAAGGCAAGAGGGTTTTCTTCTTGGAAGAACTGAATCAAACCCCAAGAATGCTTGCAATGCCATATCAGTGAGAGATGAAGATGCTGGTGCAATTGTTTCTGCAGCACAGGGAGAAAAATCGACCAAATTCTCGGGTTCAGGTGATGGTGTCGATCGACACCACCTGAATGTCGGTCGACACCTCTCTCAGACCGAATCCAAAACTGCTAAATCTCAGGTTCCAGCTGTTGAGAGGGTGTACAAACCGAAGATTCCTTTTCCTAAGCCAAGAAAGTCCAAGCAGGAGATGGAGGAAGCTAGATGCAAGGCTATGATGGATAAGGTGATGATAGAGATGCCTTTGATTGATGCAGTAAATCTTTCACCACCACTTAAGCGGTATGTGAAGAGAATGATATCCAATAGTTTGAGCCCTGAAGAAGGAGCTTTGCTAACTAAGGATGTTAGTGCAATTCTGTTGAACCAGCCTGTTCAAAGGAGGAAAGAGAGGAAACAAGAAGTGGTAGTCTCTGAGAAAGTGAGTGCAGCAATTCAGTGTAGGACTGCAAAGAATTTACCAGATCCTGGAAGCTTTGTACTTGATTGCTCAATCTCATCAGGAAGGTTTTCTCACTCACTTTGTGATCTTGGCTCTAGTATTAATCTGATGCCACATTCTGTTGCTGTGAGACTTGGGATGACAGAATTCAAGCCAACTCAGATTTCTCTTATCTTGGCTGATCGCTCCCGAAGAATTCCTGAAGGTGTTTTAGAGGATATTCCAATTAAGGTTGAAAATTTCATGATTCCCACTGACTTTGTGGTGCTGAAGTATGACAAAGAGCCTAGTGATCCTCTCATCTTTGGAAGATCTTTCTTGGCTACAGCTAGTGCCATTATAGATGTCAAGAAGGGACAAATAACACTGAATGTAGAAGAGTTAAGTATGAACTTTGAGATGGATAAGCTAAGGAGAGCTCCTACCATTGATGGACAAACATTTTCTGTTGAGAAGATTGCTGAGATAAGCTGCAAAGAAGAAATTACACGAGCATCAGGCTCAGTGTCGATTGACACACCATCAGTGTCGGTTGACACCCCTCCACGACCGAGCCCACACTTGACCAGAACTGAGAGCTTGCAGGACATTCTCTATGCTTCAAGTCAGAAAGCTGTTCTAAGACAGAAAAGTCACCACTCCACACCCCATAGTCCTCATGTAAGGCAAAGGTATGCATCTTCTTCACCCAAACCCTCTCCTATCATCAATAAGAACTTCAAAGGTACAAAAACTGTTTCGTAGTTAACCAAGCCACGAGATTATCGTAGAGCGCTTATTTCTTCTGTTGATGATTGTGCAGGACATAAAAGAAGCAAACCCATCCCAAAATCCCGCACTGGTCCTGTTCCTCACATCCTTGGCAGACCTCATGCACCTAAAGCTTATACACCACCTTGGATGATGAGACATTCCTCTAGGCAGCATTCATTGCCACTTTCCGATCCACCGGACGCCTGAGCTTCAAAACAGTCAAGCTAATGACTAAATACAAGCGCTAAGTGGGAGGCAACCCATTTCTAAGTTTTTCTTTTCCTTTTGAGTCATTTTTCTTTTTGCATTGAGTCAGTTTTTGTTTAAATTTTGTTTGAAATTATGAACTATCTATCTATCATGTTGCTTTTAACTTGTGTTTGAGTGTTTCTTAACAGAATAATCATCCATGGATTACCCGACAACTCAACAACACAATTAACTGCAACTAACAAGGAGTTTCGGCCAAAAACACCATTCGTGATGAGTGTCGATCGACACTGAAATGACATCGGTCGACACTGCTGGGTAACCCGAGAATCAGTTCATCTTTTCATTACAATTTCCATATATTTTTGTTTCTTTTAGCTTTCCTCTTACTTGATAACACTGGAGACAGTGTTGTTTAAGTCTGGGGAGGTTGTCTACTAACTACGTTTTTGTTTTTGAGTTTCAATTGTGTCAGTCAAAACCATAAAGTTTGAGTCAAATTTTTCAAAATTTTTCTTTTTGTCTTTGGGAATTATGATCTTGATTAATGATTTCTCTTATTTGGCTAACACTCTAATGATTATTTGTTTATGCTTGATCTCAGAACTGAAGCTTAGAAAGACTATGAGCCTTATCAACAATCCTGAAAGCCCTTATTCAATGGATATCTGATTGATCTAACGTTGTCTCAACTTTTATCAGGATTTTAACCGGGCTTAATCTCTTACTTTGGGGTTGGAAATCAGTGGACTAGACTTCTTCTTCGGGCCATACAAGACAGTGCAATTTTTCAAAGTATGTCTCCCCTCTCTCTTCCCTTCAGTACTTTAAAAGATGAGAAAGATCAGCAAAAAAAAAAGAGAATAAAAGATGAGATGATTTTGATCAGTTTAGAGAGGTAGGTAAATTACCTGTGACCTCATTATTCTACTCTTGAGTCAAATGATCACACAAAGCTTGGAAGCGAGGGGTAGGTAAATTACCGATGACCCCAGTATTCGCTTACACCTTTGTTTAAAAAACAAAGAAAAGAAAAAAAAAATGGGAGAAATCAACTCCTTTGAAGTGAGAAAAGGGAGAGGAAAGGAGATGTATGAAGAATGTCTTGGCTTGAAGAGATTCCATATGCCACTGATCGATACACCAAGGTAAGAACTCACATGTACTTGCTTTAATTTATATAATGAGATGACAATGGAGATTTCAGAGATTCCAAAGGATTGTGGGATTTGAGTAAGGAATGTTGATGCTTATCATGGTTAAGTATAAGAAGTAAGTTCTTGAGTCAGGTAAATGAAGAGTGAGAATAAGAATCATCAAGCAATTGAGTGAGTTCCCAGTTTTCAAACCTCTTTCACAGGTCTAAGCTTATGTTTTCCTTGAGGGCAAGAAAAGGCTAAGTCTGGGGGAGTTGATATATCATGGTTTTTGTGGTTTTTAACCATGGTATAAGGAGTCTTCTGATTTGTTTTCTAGGATGTTTTTGAGTCTTTACAGGTTTTCTAGGATTTTAGCATCGATGGAGCAAAGTGGAGCAATTTGGATCATTTTGGAGCATTAATCCCGAAGATACGAACTTGGAATCGATGAAGAGTGTGGTGTCGATCGACACCCTGTTTATCTGACGAGAAAACAAGAATTGGAAGGTTTACAAATTCAGCCAAAGTTTTCCATATTTGCAACACAAGTCCCTGACGTGTTTTAGGACATATAAATAGTATTTTTAGGTTTTGCAAACCTTGAAGTTATTTTCTAGCAAGTTTTATTTTCCTGCAACCCTGTGAGATTTTGAGAGCTTTGGAGAGAGAGAGATCTGCTTTGTAGAAGAAGAATTCTTGAACTCCCTTTCTACTCTTTTAATTTCAATTGCTTATTATTCAGAATTATGTTTTATTCTTCGTTGAATATGTCTGAGTAGTTTGCTTGTTAGGTTCAGGGTTTTTCACAGAGATTTTATGATTTATTTAGATCTGTTTATTTAGGATTCATTATCTTTCTAGATCTTCATCTTTGGTTGTTCTTCACAATAATTCTTGATTGATCACCTAGAATTGTTATCATAGGAAAATAAATTGATATGAGAATATAATTGTTTTCCTGATTAAATCATTGATGAGCAAAATTATTTCTTACAAAGAGATTTGAATTAATAATTTTGTGAACTTATCTAAACATGTTCTTAAAGCTGATTTTTAACTTAGAACTTTACAAAGAGATTTAGATTTTCTGGTTTAAAATCTAGATAATAATTGCAGTGAGAACTGATTTATTTTACCAAAAATTTAGAGTTCTAGATCTGATTTTTAATTGCTTGAACCTTAATTAATTTACTGATTTAATATTTCATAATTTCCTAAGAAATTCCGAACCTTTTGATTTCTGATTTCACAACACTTTTATTTAATATTTTGCATTGTTTATTTTAATTCAAATTATCTTGTTTAGCGTAATTCATAAAACTCTATAATCCATTGTGTTTGATCTTGAGTCTCTGAGGAATTCGATCCCTAAGTACTACAATGATCTCTTGTTTGAGAGAGTAGCTCCAGGGATTAATTTGAGCTTATCAGTGTGTGCCTCGTAACATGGCAGAAGTGATATGGCCAGTTCGAACTTGCACTGTGAGGTGATGATATGCTAATCTGTGCTCCAATTTCTAATCTTTAGATGATTAATATTCTGGTTATTGTATGATTAGTTCGGAGAAGCATCTATTTTGCCGGTTTTGCGCTACGACTCTTGGTCGGGTCAGTCGGATGTGTTGTCCGTTTTAGGTGTAGGACCGGAACAGTGAAAGCCGGAGAGACCAAGCTTTTTTGATGATGCGCCATTGGGTGTTGAAGCTAGTGGGACAAGTTTTACATGTCGATTATGAGATTCTTATAGCTTGGATTTGATTTTTTCAGTATTGGTTTTGGTCTTCTCTGTGTTAGTATTTGTTTTCATGTCATTAGGTCAATTTAGGTGGTTTAAGAGATGATCTCACTCCAAGTTGTGGTGTGTTATCTATCTCGTTGTGGTTAAAAAATGCAATGGTTCTCGGTTAGATAGCGTTGGATCCGCTAATGATTCAGGGTTTTACTTGATCAACTATTGCATTTGGTCTAAGTCTATAATGGCGAATGTTATGTGCCTTTGATTTGGTTGTATCATTTTGGTTAATGAAAAGTTGATGTTATGTAAAAAAGAAGAAAAGGTTAGGAATATTGTTCTCCATTAAAGAATCCTATCAAAAACTTTTTTGGACAGATGGTAAATTATTTATGGTTAAATTTTTCTATGATTTAATAAATAACAAAATTATATAATAATTATTAAAATAATATATACTAAGAGATTCTGATCGTTTATAGAGATAGAAATGTTCTAATATATCTTATTGAAAATGAATTGATTACATTATATAGTAAGTTAATCAGTATGAACTCTTTTCAGTACGTGGAGCAACTAACAAGTGATTAAACAATTGCTGCCTTCCATGGAAATTTTATTCTCTGTCTTTTTCTCTCTACCTGGGAGACTGGAGAGTTAAAATGGTCAGTGGATCAATGCATAGAAAAAGGTCCCCGCCTGTATACAAAGCAAACTTTATCTGATTACGTTTAAAGACTGAATGATTCAATTAGAGAAATAATTTACAACATATCTGGACTTTACACTACGGTTTAGCTTATGACTAATTACAATTATACAACTCCTTATAAATACACTCAAAAAAAGCAAAAAAATTATTCGTTGCGGCCACCATTGTTTTGCCACGTCGCTGCCGCTGTTGCAACCACAAGTAAAAGGACGGGTTTAAAGTGTTTACGGGAGACACGTCAACTTCGCTCTTGACTCATATGGATCCCAAGATGTCGTCATAAGCCAGATAATGATAGTATTGGATTGGATGGTTAACATTTGTTGTGGCACGTGATAGTATTTGATTGGACATGATAGTATTTGTTGTGAGAATGTTTGGCCCCATATAAAATTGAATGATAATCTTTAATAGTTAACATGTTTGTTAGATATACAGCTGTTTTTTTCCAACAACAAGAGTATAGTTAATAATTATGACGATTTAGATTCGGATATGAATAAATATTTAAAATTAAATGAAGATTTTAGATTAAGATATGTTAAAAATACTTCTTATTTACATGAGGAAAAGGAATAATGATATTACCTAGTTTCTAAAAATTATGAAAACTTCGGAAACCTAATAATTATTCCAAAAACTGTGTTACATTATCAAATATATATATATTTAGATTACGAAAAACGTATCCACTTACGGTAGGAAAATGTTTTTGTTTTGCTCAAATGGTAGGAAAATGTTTGGAAACAAAATAAGTTACAAAAACGAAAATAAATTGTGATTATATTTGAGCAAGCTTAAAGTTAGAAGATAAATGTCAGAAAGCTATACAAAATATGTCTACATAAGCTTCTGTTTCATTACAGACATTAGATGTCTGCACAAACTTCTGTTTCATTACAGACATCTAATTAGCAGGTTTCATCAGAGACCTGCTAATTTTGTCTACATGTCTTGATTTTGAAGATTTATGAAAATACAGTTATATGTTTTGGGATATTACTTAGAGGTGAAGCACAAAGAAAAATGAAGCTTAAAAAAATTTAGAAGATTTAATGGGATAAAAAAATAATGGTTTAACAAGAATAAAGTTAAATGAAATATTTTCTCTTAATTTCAAGAAAGTTGTTAGTCTTGTAAAAGAAGGTAAGATGCACAAAATTCTTTAAATATACAGGGTGTAGGATTTAGAAAGTTAGCCCTCTAGAACGTAAAAAAGAGAGAAAAAATTTTGTAAGCTTTTTGACATCTTTAAGAGAAAAATGGTGAGAGTTTTGTTTCTAAGTGAGAGTCCTTAGTGTTGTTGATCTTAGAGATTTTTTAGTGGGTTAAAAATAGATCAGGAAGAAGCTAAAAGAAAATTTTAGAGTTGTTTTAGTCTGTTATTGAACGCTAACTGTATCTGTATTCAAAAAATATTTTCAACAAAGTTCGAAGACGTAAACTGCTTAACCTCGTAAAAAATTATGTATCTTCTATCTCTTTTACATTAACGTAAATTTCCAAAGTTTTTGAAAATATGTGAAAACTTTCAAAAACGTTCAGAACATTTTAGCAATTTTCACATGTTGTCCATAGGTTTTATGGTTTGCATCACTATGAATTCATGATGACCAATTCATGATAAACTACTCATATTAAAAAGATATAATCACACAACAATTAAGGATGTTACATATATATATATATATATATATATATTGGCGTAAAAATTAGTTACCGAATGAACGTTTGGATATACATATTTGCGTAAAAAAATTCATCAAAAGATGTTACTTAGCTAATTGTCCTTTTTTAAGCGGGGATCTGATGTAGCAAATGAGGATCTGGCAACCGTGCGTATGAAGTCAAGGCAATCAAGATAAGAAGAGGAGTGTCACGTGCGAAATGAGCTGGATTGTGAGCTGTTTGCGAAGGAGGAAGTATGCCAAGAATATCAACGTAACGGTGACCTGACGGCTAACGAATAATATCAGTTAACTCTGTTAGTTAACTTAGTATAAAGAGCACTTGTAGCTCATCATTTCTAGTATGCGTAAATCTGGATTTGTAGAACCTGTTTGAGAACTCTTCCCTCATCGTTCAGCTGGTTTCTCGTTTAGAGATCCTTGCTGGTGAGAAGATGACGCTGTGTTTATCTTGAACGTTGTATCATTTTGTTATCTTGAATCTATCTTAATCAAATTCTCAGTTCTCTGTTTGTCAATTTGTTCTTTCGATACCAGGTTCCTGTAAATTTTGCTAAAGGGGGTCAATTAAAGTTGAAGGCCCCCATACAATGACATGAGCTACGTAACTTTAACATTATTTCTCTATGATGGAATCCTTTTGTTTTTAGGTCGACGAGTTCTTTTATGCCACCATGAATATAAACAAAAAAACTTTTTCTTTTTAATAATATATAATATATCATTTAATTATTATTTTTTTAAATAATTAATATTCATTTAAAAATCCTAACGGGCTTGGCCGAGGTCTTACACATAGCTGATCCAATTACAAAACGGAAAAAAGAAGAGTTGCCGGATCCAATCATGAAGCTCGGATCTTGTGTGATCTCACGGAAAGCAGAGAAATCAAACCTTAAATCCGGCGGGGTTCAAGGTCCACGGCCTAGCAACACCACCGAAGAATCGAAGATCGACGGCGGAAGAAACCCAGTTACCACCATCGACCTCTTTCCTCCGGTGGACCACTTGAGCTACAAACCTCCCAGAAAGTTAATCTCTCCGACAAACCAGATCGACGATGTCAGATCCCCACCTAGCAACCTGACATACTGACATCTAACCCTTCTCTTCCAGATCCGGACTCTCCAATTTCCCAGAGCATAAACCCTTCAATCCAGACGGGTGGAAGCTAATCGCGGCGAGACAGAAGATTGATGGCTCAGACAAAACTTCTGAACACGGAGCCCACGACCGCCATCTAAGATCCAAAAGAGACCTACCGTTAACCACCTCGTCACATAGCAAAACCCACCATATCCTTACCGACTTCCGTTGTAACCGCAGATTCTAGGAGGACGGTTGAGCCGTGAGGAACTCTGAAGCTAACCATCCGACGTCTTCAAACCGGGGCTCGACTACAAAGCTCCTCTTCCGCTTGACCATATCCACAGCTACATCGCCATGGATACACACCACACCGCCACTGATGGAGAAGAGAGCCTACTCACCATTGAACCTTCGATGCTAACCTCGACCACTTGACATGAAGACCATATAGCTAATCTACTAGGATGGAGGAAGAGGAAATCGTAATGCTGGAGAGAAAACGGTAGTCGGAAGATCCTCTCCCTCATATCTAAAAAAAAGCGGCTAGAATTTTTTTTAGAAGAGAGAAAAGAACGTTTTTGTCTCTCAAAAGCTTTAATATTATATATTATTTAATTTTACCCAAAGCCCTTAACAGTTTGCCGGAAAATGAAAGAAAAACTCTTCTCTCTTGCTAGGCATTTTGATCAATGTGAATCTTAAAAAACTAGTTTATATAAGCTAAATGAATCAAAAGATTTACTCGCCTTTGTTCATATATCAAAATGTTTCTATATTTGGCATTAGCAACAAGTTATATGATCAACCATGTTAGGCCAATTTTTTTTCTAATTTTTTTGTAAAATGTTATGTTTTAGCTGTCTTGATTTAATATATATTTTAGATTTATTTAGCATTGTCAACCTATGTTTATTTCAATGATTATTGCACCTTTGTATAATTGTATGTCGTCAGCTATTTTTAGATTTGGAAAACCAAACAACGCACGTGATGAAAATTTCCTCCACGAAAATAGATGTCAGAAAAGGACACAATCATTTTAATTGATTATTGCAACTTTATATGTTACTGGAGTATCATTTTTCTAAATTGGTATCTTTATAACTTTGGTCCCCGCTATTCAACTGTCCATAAAACTTTTTTTTCTGACAGATTCCCGCTATTAGTAACATTTTGCAATTTGAGTTTCACGAAAAAAAAAACAAATACTACAATATACGATATTAATAACATTTTTCTGACACAGATAATGTTTCTCTTCTTATAGATATGTTCCAAAAAGTTCTGGACTCAGAAATCATACATTTAGATGTTGTCTAGACGTTTGTCAAAAAAAAAAAAAAAAAAAAAAAAGATAAGATGTTGTCTAGACGACACTAGATGCTAAACAGCTGTTTAGTTAGACGAACAAATTATTGTGGTTACTTCGTTAGGCGATGAATTAAAGTCGAGATGAAACTTCGTGTGCAGTGGTATTGTCACATTTTTGGTAAGAAACATGGAATCTCAATTTAGCAGGAAATTGCAAATATCAAATTTGTGGTGGATAATTATGGCATTTTTTTGTTTATATCAAGAATTGTGCTTTAATGCGAGAATACAAAATCACGTTTTGGCGAGAAAAATTCATGATGCTTTTCTATTATTATTTCAGAATCGTAGTTAATCAACTAAAATACATTAAAAAGACAAATAATATTTAACCAATCAAGTTCCTTATAAATCAAAACATAAATTACACTTAAAATACATTAACAGTAAGTTACCTTTTATAGTCATGGAGCTAGGGCTAACGACAAGGGTCGGTCCCTACTAATTGCAGCTGTCAATTAAGCATCAATGTTAGTATATCCCATTCAGATCCATTCTCAACGCTCTCTATAACTATCATCAATAGTAATTCAATATCTTCCAATCGTAGTTAATAATTCAATATATCCCAAGGTTTCAAATATTATTGCTAATAATCTATATATATGTTTGATCAAGGAGCGCACCATGAAGTTAACAAAATGCACACAAGTCATTACTCATCTCCACCTCAAGCGTACTTTGTTTGAAAACATCGATGCAGTAGAAGATATATAATTTTTCCAAATTATAATTGTCATATATTTGAACAGAAAAAAGATTGTTTTTTTTTTTTGGACAAACAGATGTTATCATTCATTAATGAAAGAGTAACATACAAGGGAACAAGCCTAGTTTAAAGGATAACATAAGAGGGGGTTTCCCAGAAATTAAAACATCAATGCAATAAAGGCAGATAGTGGCAACAAATATTAGAAGCTTGAGAGCTTTGAACCAAAGGCTTGACAGCATTCTGGAACTTGTGAGATCAAGACATATCGATGCATCCTCCATGAGCAGATCAAGGGAAGAGAGGGTGGCCATTGTCTTGAAACAAAGACTAATTGGCAAAGGAACGACAAAGGCTGATACTCTCATAAGACCTTTGCCAAGGGAGCGAGCAAGAGTGGCGTTACTCTGCAAATCGGCCACTGCAATGGTGGTTGCGATTAAGTACTTGGGTGAAAGTAGCTTGAGGAGGTTGTAGTAACCACTACTTCTTTGAGCAGAGGTCATAATGCCACTAATCTTCATGCTTGACTGAGAGGACTTCAAAAAGTTGATGAAAAGCCAATTGGAGATCATAATATGTGGGCGAGGGAGAAAGGAGAGGTTGGTGAAGCAAAGGTAACCCCCTCTCCGTAGAGGTGAGATCATAATGCCAATCTTCAACAAACTACCTCCTTCTAGAGGGTCATCCTTAAGTGATTCTAGTAACAGGGTTCTTAACAGACTCTTGGGCCAATATAGCAACAGATGTTGATTAAGGTTCACTAGCAGTCTTCAAACTAGCAGTATCCTTAAGCTAAACAACAATTGACTAGAAAGGGGAAGACTGGAATTAAAACTAGACCTCGTTACAAGTTGACACTGAAACAGTTGGACTAATGGTGATATGTAGGATAAAAGATCAGGGAGAGCCAGCAATAGAGATAAACTGATTGGCAGGTCAACATCATTATCAAAGAGCTGCATTGCAAGCTTCCAAACCAATCTAATTAACTGGCCTTGACACAAAGAGGATTCAACCACAACCGAAGTATCTAGAGATTTGCTACCGAGTGTAACTCGACTTGATCAAGAAGGATACAAAGATACTAATCGATTTGGCCTAATTATGCAATTAAGGTCATGGGGTCTAAGGCAATTTCAGGTCAGGGATGACTTATACTTATAGTTTATTCATCGTAAACTATCTTCCAGGGTTTGAAAGTAAGATTGGGGAGTAAACCTGGGACAGAGGATTACCGAGAGAGAAGCAGAGATCACCAAGGATAAGGGTTTCTTCGTCAAGCGGTTCACCAGTGCCAGCGTCAAAACAGAGCTTCCGTCTAGCTGCAACCAAGCAAAATACTTGGTGAGAGGATTTGGATCCGAGGAGCAGTAAGGTGTGATATTTGACGGCTTAAGGGGGTAGTGAGACAGACGGAGACCGAGCCTAGAGGGACACTGATGGATCTCTCGAGCAATACCAAAGTGTTGAGAACTCGATGTAAGGGATTCACCGAGGGGAGTAACCAGGTGTGGAGGCGGAAAAGGTGTTTGAAGTTGATGCATTGGTGGAGATGAGATATGGAATCTCAACATATCTCTGGGAAGACTGAAACTGGAAGCGAGTAGACTACAGAGGAAGAAGAGGCCACGAAGATGAAAAAACCAAGTCCCAGCGACGCCGATCGGGTTCGGCGCCGCCAGGGGAGCAGATCTCGGTGGTTGTGCCAGGGAGAAAAGGAGACTAGGGCAAACTCTAACTTTTTTTCTAAATTATAGTTCTCATCATTTAGAAAAAAAGATTGTTCATCAACCTATTTTGATGATAAAAAGAATGCCATGCAGATATCTCTTGCTTGGATGCCCATGTTGACCAACAGTTCCATATCTCTCGGTATGGTTGAGATATCTTGGTTTTTGGATTGGTAACTTGTCCTTGTTGAGGACATCCTTCTTCTGGTCTATCAAAAAAATGAGTAATATTTGGGTTCACCCCTATGGGTGAACCTCTTCATTCACCCTCTTATAAAATTAGGAAAGATGTTCACCTCCTTATAAAATTAGGAAATAAAATCTGTACACATTTATTATAAAATTAGAAACTTAAACTGCTCTTTTATAAACTCAAACTTATATATAATTTCGTTGTAATTGTAAAATCTAAACCCTAACCATCTCATTTGTAAACCCAAATCATCTCATTTGTAAACCCAAATCGACATATACTTTCGTTCTAAATGTTAAATTATAAACTCTAACCATCTCATTTGTAAACTCAAACCGACATATAATTTCGTTCTAATTGTAAAATCTAAACCCTAACCATCTCATTTGTAAACCCAAACCGACATATAATTTTGTTCAAATTGTAAAATCTAAACCCTAACCACTTCATTTGTAAACCCAAACCAACATATAATTTCGTTTTAATTATAAAATCTAAACCCTAATTCTCATTTATAAACCCAAACTGATATATAACCTCGTTTAATTGTAAAATTAAACCAAGACAGTATTTAACTTTTTTTAAATAAAGTATACAGAATTTGTTTTCTTAATTAGTTTTACTTTTTAATTTAATTTTGATTTATTTTTTAACTAAAATATTAGATAGAATATTCTGATTGGTTGAGAGGGAAATGGGTGAATACAAAGGTTTACTCCTAGAGGTGAACCTAAAGAGGGGGTATTGAACTTGGTATTTTAGAAGATTTTAGAGTATTCTTAAAATCACTTGTTATTCAATTGATGATTTTTAAAAATCTTTTAAAATCCTATGTTATTCAACTTAGATTCATGTAAAATCATTTAAAATAACTAGGTTTTAAACCCATGCTACGCGTGGGTTTATTTGGTATATTTTGATAAAAATTATATATGATTGATGACGGTAATGAAATATTATCTTATATAAAACTTTAAATTACTATTAAGGAAAAAAATAAATTTCAGATACACAATTTTTAAAAATATAAAAATCAGTTGTGTTTTAAAATCATGAATTTAACTCGACGTCCAGGCGAAGCGGATCAAACTGGTGACCTGACATATCCTAAACCATTTCTTTGACCACCAGAAAACGGAACGATTTTATAATCATGAATTTATCTCATTTTTCATATTTAATTGATCGCTATCACCTATGTTTTCGTGTTTTTTATTCAATGTTTTCTTATTTTTCATATTCTTTCTCGTCATTTTAACTGTCAAATTTTTTGGTAATTGTCATTATTACTTTTACCGTATGGTTATTCGTTATACTCTTCTTCTTGTTCTTCCTCGTCAACTTCTTCACATTCTTCCACTGAAAAATCTTTTTTTTAGACTACCACACAACTTGTTAACACATCCAACTCCAAGACCAAAATAATATCTTTTCTCATAAAAATTGTGCAATTCATGAAGACCAGCATAGTCAACATATGCACCCAATTATTGATAATTTCATCCATATACTTATTCGGTTTTAGATCCACACGGTTTGAAACTTCTCAAACCAAAATCATTACTTGCAGAGAAAGTAATATGAACACATAGATAGTTAAAACAATATTTATGCTTTTCGTCGATCCTTCTTCTTTAAACTCAAATAACATCAAATCAATGTCTTGCGACGTCAATCCTTATTTCTTAGACTTGAAAATAAAAATTTTACTGCAAAAGTATCAAATCATCTCTAAAGTCATACACAAAAACATGTTTTACAGCTCATAAGATATATAAAGCACAAACGGAGATAAATAAGATATTTTCAAGATATTAAAAATTTGATATATAATATTTAGTAGTTCTTAAAATTTTAAAATTTTAATAGAGATTAAATTTTTAAAATATTTCAAACTTTAGATGTAGTTTAAATATTTGTAACATTTTATTTTTTTAGAGTTAAATATTAATGACACTTTAAATTTTTATAGAGTTTAAATAGTTATAATTTTTAACATTTTTATGGAGGTATTTATAATATTTCTAAATATTCTATAATAAATATTTAAACCTTTATATATTTTAATTTGCTAAATAAATCAAATAAAACTTTTAAATTTGGAAACCTGATAAATAAGCATAAATCAAGCAAACCTGATAAATTTATAGTTAAAAACATATTAGTTTTATTTATAATGGTTCTTAGCCATTGTCTAAAATTTTCTAGCCGATGTGGGATGTTGTAAATATTTCTTTTATTTCTATAGATTTTACTTTTTTTTCTAAAAAAATCTTAATATATAGATTACTACTATATTTTCAAAAATGTTATTAGTGAAATATCTAATTCTTATTGATTTTTTTAAAATCCTATATGGACACTTTTAGAAGTTTATAGCTTCAACTTTTTATTTGTAAAGATATAATGTCTTAAAATTTCTATGGAGGTTAAGTAATTGTAATGTTTTAAAACATTCTATGAAGTTTAAATATTTTTAATATTGGAACCTTTTAAAATTTTCAATTTTCAATATTTATAATATTTTAAACTTTTAAAATTAATAAATTATAATTTTATAAAAACCTTTTAAATGTTTTTGAAACCTTTTAAAAGCTAAGACTCTTAGAAATTTTAATATTTATAATATTTTAAACTTTGAAAAGGTTCGAAATATAATATTTTGGACCTTTTAAAAAGTTTCAATATTTATAATATTTTAAACTGTTAAAATTTAAAAATTATAATATTTAAAAACTTTTTAAAAGCTAAGAGCTTCTTAAAGTTTCAATATTTATAATATTTAAACTTTTAAAATTTTAAATATTATAATTTTTTTTTTGAAACTTTTTAAAGTTTTAATTTCATCACATAAAAAACCGGATCAAACCGAATAAAACTTTTAAACTTGGATGCCTGATAAATCAAGCTTTACTGCTCATTAGTTGTTGGAAGCATATTAATCTTATTTATAATGGTTCTGAACCATTGTCTAAAAAAGTTCTAGCCGATGTGGGATATTGTACATAGTTTTTTTATTTCCATAAATTAAAATTCTAAAAGTTTCAATATTTATAATATTTAAACTTTTAAAAAAATTTAAATATTATAATATTTTTTTTGAAACTTTTTAAATTTTTAATTTGATCAGATAAAAAACCAGATCAAACCGAATAAAACTTTTAAACTTGGACGCCTGATAAATCAAGCTTTACTGCTCATTCGTTGTTGGAAGCATATTAACTTATTTATAATGGTTCTGAACCATTGTCTAAAAAAATTCTATCCGATGTGAAATATTGTACATAGTTTTTTTATTTCCATAAATTAAAATTTTCCTTTTTCTAAAAAATTCTGTAAATTTTAAAAATGTTAACGAATGTCATGTCAAACCCTAATTGGTCTTTTAAAAAATATCTTAATATAGAAAACTTTGGAAATTTTAAAAAGGTTAATTAGTGACATGTCGAATTCCGATTGGATGTTTAAAATCCTAGGTGGACAGCCTTAGGAGCTTATAGCTTCTACTTTTTATTAGTATAGATTTACAATCTCTTGTTATTCAATCAATGATTTAAAAAAACTTACTTAAAATCCACTGTTATTCAAAATATCACAACTTTTTTAAAAACTACTACTTTGAATGATTTTAGGAGATTTTGATTTGTTTTTTAGTTAAAAATACTCTCACTCAAAATCATACCCTTTAAGGTAGAATTTTACAGGATTTCATAAAAAAGAAAAAACTGTATTTCCTAGGAAATCAAAATTGAAGTCTCACTTCGACACATCTTCTAGCTCTTCGCAGAGTCATATATAGCGTATTTGCTCAGTTGACTAGTTAAACACATAAACGTTTTGCTCAGTTTGTTTATAAGCGTATTTGCTCATGCCTAAATGTTTAAGCGTATTTAGCGTGGGTTTAACATTAATAAGTGTTCATGCCTAACTAACTAGAGCATAACAAAGTTCATATAAACAAAAGTGCAAGTGAAGAACAGAACAAGAGACTCGACCAATGAGCAACTTCAGCGTCACAAATAGTTAAGGCTCGCTCAAGCATAGGAAATGTACAGAGAGTCATAACATACCTCTTTTTGCTGTCTCAAGTGTTTCAAATATGTAGACTGTTTCTTGCGAAGCTCCATAGAAAGATTTTGGAGATCAGTAGCAAGTGATCGCTGGTATAAAAAAAATAAGAATTAAAACATAAGATAATGATGAATTATCACATTTTTTCTTGTGTCACAAGAGAATTTCCTTTTGGATTAAGAGTACTAGCATGATGAAGCAGAGGATGACAAGAACAGACGCACACATCACCATACCTCCTTGTCTCTGTGTACGTTCCGCCTGCGGAGATTCACAAGTGATTATGCTAAAACATTTAGGCATGAGCAAATACGCTTATATATGACTCTGCTTTCAATCAATTTCTTCAGACTTACCACATCCCTTCTTCTCATTCTTTTTTGTTTATTCCAGTAACTAAAAGAAAAAAAAATTTGTAGTGATGGATTTAACATTAAACCAAAAAAAAAAAATCTGTTGTGATGGGTTATGGGATGTGGTAAGTCTGAAGAAAGCTGTCCAGCTTGTACTTCAGGTAAACAATTTTTTTTGAATCATCAATACATTTGTTAGTAGTATGTCTTAGAACCTGGATCTAATGCAGTGTCTATGTATAAAACAAATGGAACATATGAAAGAGAAAGAGGGACAGAGAATGTTGCAGAGAAGATAGCAAACGGTCTGTTGAATGAAGCTAGAGCAATGCGTACAAAGGACAACACCTCCATCATTTATTTATGTTTCGATACTTCCACCTTGGGGTTTCTCTAACATTTGCTTCTTAGGCTCTTACAGACTTCATCTTCTTCTAATAGACAAGGTAAGCAATGAATTTGATGATTGAACGACGGTCAGTCTCATGAAAAATTGATGAGAAGTCGAGAGCATCTATCATCGTCATTAGAGTTCTAAAGGCAATTTTTTTTTTGTTATAAAGTATCCTAAAATCTCCCAAAATCTGAAACAAGAATCTATCCAAATCACAAAATATTTTTAAAAAAATATATAAAAACTCTAACAAATAACCAAAAATCTTGCAAAATTCTAAAATATTAAAATCCCACCAAATTCTTTAAAATACAAGTTCAATACCTCTAAGTATTTTTCCAAAAAAATTACAAGAGCACAAACGGAATAAAAAGAAGCTTTCTCCATCTTTAACAACTTGGGCCTTATCGAGAACCACACGGCCCATATTCACACATAGATAAGAGAACCTCCCAATCAGCTTCAAACCAGCTCAATCCGTAAACCAAAGACTTAACCGAATTGATTCCTGAACCATCTGAGATCGACACATACCTACCTATATATACCGACCAATGAGCCGACTTAGCCAATTTGACATGTTTTGTTGAGACAAAACTGAAACTGAAACTGATCTCCAATTTTCAGTTTTCACCAACCACTTAAACAAAATCGCCTTTTTTTTGTCTAAAAGAAATTTTAAGAGAAACAAAACAGAAAAGAAACTGATCTCCAACTTTCACCAACCACTTAAACAAAATCGTTTTTTGCTTTTCTGTCTAAAAGAAATTTAAAGAGAAACACAACAAAAAAAATAAACTTGTGTCTCTGCAAAGCTCCATCCTTTTGTGGGCGTTTGAGAGCCATTGGGGAGTGGTTAAAAGTTAAAACTTTTATGTCCACTTGAAACCTTTTTAGTTTTTATTTTATAATCCTTTTGGATTTTATCTGGTCGATCACTCGTTTGTGTCTCTGATTCTCTCCATATCCCGTGGATTCGCATCTGGATTTGTTTTCAATTACATTCTCGTGGCTTCCCTTTCTCGGATCCATTTGATATCCTCTAATCAATCTCTGGTAAGCCAAAAATCTAATTACTTTGTGGGGCTTTCGATCTGATTTCACCTCATTGTCCATTTAGAGTTCTCTGGGGATTTAAAGATTCAATCTTTTTTTTTTTGTTAGTTTACCTTTTCTCTCATTGTTTTCTGAATCCCTCTGCTTTTGGGATTGTGATTGGATTGCATTTGCGTTAGAGTTTCTGAGGATCACAAGATTCCTACTTTATCGGTTTGTTTATACTTTCTGATTACACCAAACTTGTTCAAGTGGTTCAGATTACAATTAACAAAAAATAAAGTATTGATTTTGGATGGTTTGTTAGAGTGGTTTAGGTCACTAGTTTAAATGTGAATGATTCTTTCATTAACATAAGTTTTATATGTTGGTTGGTTCTGAGAATTTTGGTTGATTTATAAGTGGTTGTCAATCAAACTTTATCTTTCATTACAAAAAAAAAAAAGTTTTGATTTTGGTTGAATCTGAGAAACTTGGTTGATTTGTGTTTCTTAGAAAAATGGCGGATGTAGCGAAGGATTTAGCTTCAGGGACTGTTGGAGGAGCAGCTCAGCTAATTGTAGGTCATCCCTTTGACACAATCAAGGTCAAACTTCAGAGCCAGCCGACTCCAGCACCAGGTCAAGCTCCAAGGTACTCTGGTGCAATCGATGCGGTTAAACAGACCGTTGCTGCTGAAGGACCAAGGGGTTTGTTCAAAGGTATGGGAGCTCCTCTTGCAACCGTTGCTGCCTTCAATGCGGTTTTGTTCACCGTGAGAGGACAAATGGAAGGGCTGTTTAGGTCTGAAGCTGGAGTTCCTTTGACTATTCGTCAACAGTTTGTGTGCGGTGCAGGCGCTGGTTTCGCTGTTGCGTTCCTTGCTTGCCCTACAGAGTTGATCAAATGCAGGTTACATTCTTTTGACATATTTACCAATCAGAGCCTATAATATACTTGTGCTTATAACTCAAGCTGTACACTGCATTTTGTTTCTTTCACTGAAACAGAACTAATGTCTCTTTGTGTGTGTGTTCAATCATTAGGTTGCAAGCACAAGGTGGACTAGCCAGGGCTACTACCACAGGCTCAGTGCTTGCAGCTGTGAAATACGGTGGACCGATGGACGTAGCCCGTCATGTACTACGATCTGAAGGCGGCACACGAGGTCTATTCAAAGGTTTAGTCCCGACTTTCGCCCGTGAAGTCCCGGGGAATGCAATGATGTTTGCAGCCTACGAAGCTTTCAAGCGGTTTTTAGCCGGTGGTTCAGACACTTCAAGCTTAGGACAAGGGTCACTGATCATGGCGGGTGGAGTTGCTGGTGCGTCGTTTTGGGGAATTGTCTATCCGACCGATGTCGTGAAGAGTGTTCTTCAAGTCGACGATTACAAGAACCCGAAATACACGGGGTCGATGGATGCTTTCCGAAAGATTCTGAAGTCGGAAGGAGTTAAAGGTTTGTATAAAGGATTTGGTCCAGCCATGGCTAGGAGTGTTCCTGCTAACGCTGCTTGCTTCTTGGCTTATGAGATGACAAGGTCAAGCTTGGGATAAACTGGTTCGGTTTGGTTTAACTGTTGGTTGTATTGGTGGATGTTCCATTGAATTTAACCTTTCGGTTTTTAGATGATCCTTCTAAAATTTCAGCAAAATTTATGTAATCCCTTACACAGTTTATTTCTATATCTCTTACACAGCTTATTTCTGACACTCGATTAGGACCAATTCAATAGATTAAAACCGAACAAAAATTGAAACAGTTGGAAATCAAATAAAGAACTTGAAATTATTTTAGAGTTCAATTATGGGTTTGTTAAAAGGGTTGAATCTTACAAAATTATGAAAATACAACATTTTTGTTTATATTGTGGGCTAAGATTGAAGTTTTAGGTTAGATTTTACTGTGGATACTTCTCGGCCCGGTGGACATCAAAGCATCAACTCTCATTTTAGTGTGACCATTCAACCGTCCTTCGAAACCTTCGAGGATGGCCTCTCGATTTACCATGATCTCACATGTGTCAATATGCTCCCAAGCTTATTGTTCATAGCTCTCTTAGATTTTGACAAAAAAAAAGCTCTCTTAGATATACACAATGATGAATTCTTTTTATCAACTTTTAGCATTGGGAAATGCCTTGTATTGTAATGTTTCAAACTTTGGGGCTCTTGCTTCTTGTACTTGTACTTGCACTTGTTTCTATCTTGAATAAATGAAAGCAAAGAGTTTGACAAAAAAAAAAGGTTAGATTTTACACTTTACAGTTTAGGGGTTTGATTTATATGTTTTCTATTTAGAATTTGTATTTACACCGTTTTGTTTATACGTTGCAGTTAAAACTTCAATTTTGAGATTAAATTTTAGTATTTTACAGTTTAGGAGTTTAGTTTTTATGTTTTTGGTTTATAATTAGTAATTTATGATTGATATTTAAAATATCAATATTAAAGCCAACAACATTAGGCCAAACCCCACATTTCAACATCTGATAACGCTTCAAGCAACTTATTCTCCTTACAAAGCGAATAAATGACCATATTTAAAATGAATCCATCCCCTTAAACCCTCCAAAACCAATCAATTAGATTCAAATTCAATAAACAGCCCATAAAATAATTCAACGCATAAATAGAAACCCAAAAACACTCTGCTCTCGTCTGCTTAATCACTCTATAAGCTCCTTCAGCATCACCATTCTTTATACAAGCTCTAATCAATGAATCAAACACATCAACACTCGAACTCCCAAACCACAAGCTTGGTAACTCTGAATCAAAGCCACAAAACATGTACAAAATTGCAGTTCTTGGAGATTATTATTTTCCAAGAGATAGATATGATAAATTATCAATGATCTAATTTCTTTTAACATCTTTATAATTTCAATTTGCAAATAATTATTTTTAAATCTCTTTCTTCAACACAATATAAAGAAACATGAGAAATTACTACAAATAAATACACCTTGGTTTCTGTTTTTTTTTTTTATCAGGTATCCAATATTAGAATATGTTCAAAAGTACCTTGCCACGCCTCTACAAGCTTGACCAAAAAAACTTTTTAAGTAAATTTATTGCTTTTGCATAATCCCTCTCTGGATAACAATGTTGTATTATACAAATATAGATACGAACTACACTACCATCTGATCACATTTGGGAAGATACATTAATCTCATGTGTTTCGTTCTACCTTCCAATTTTCAAATAAACTCACTTTAAGATATGATCATTCCATAAACAGAACAATTTTGTTATGAGAATAGAACGAAAGACATGAATTTGAAGTATTTTTTAAATTAAGATCATATGGCAATGTAGCTTGTACCTAAAATTATATGATAAAATAATATTTTTCAGATAAGTCAAAAAATCTAGAACTATGCAAAAGCAAGATTATTTACTCACAAAGTTTTTAGGTCAAACTTGAAGAAGCGTGACTATATGTACTTTAAACTGATTATAATATTTGGTACGTGAATAGAAACAAAAACTTGCTTAATGTAATTTCTCATGTTTAATTTCACTGTTGAACTAAAAATCTTTTAAACAATTACTTTTCACCTGCAACGACAAAAATGAGTATGGTGGGAGGTTTGAAAAAATCAAGATAGACAAAGCGAGACAATAAAGCAACACACTTTTGACTCATAAAAAAGACTACTAGAAAAATAGCACGTACTGTATGTTCTAATTGAAAATGAGAGAGAAACAAAATAGAAGAAAAACTCCACAAACCTGTAATACATGTGCAAACCCGTACTATTATCTATGAACCTTGGAAAATGCCACACTAGCCTCCCAAAGTGCATGACCTATGTGTCCTTTGACTTTATCATCATCATAATTACTGCATCTCCATATTGTACTTGAAAGGTTTTTTGATACACATTACTATTCCCTGCCAAACAAACGAGAGGCTTTGTAAGCGCATATGAATGATCTCACAAGAGTTCTAGTCAAATGCAACTCATCCAATAAATCATAAGAAAGCATTGAAAAGCAAAACCATGAAATTATTTTGTGCCCTAATCATGTGTATGTCCCAAAAAAATAATTTCAATTGTAAAAATCAGAAACCTGAAATGAAATTCCAAATTTAAAACCATGAAATCTGTATTCCAATATTTTCAATTACCACAAGCACTCGTATATGACTTTCATTTCCAAAAGACTCACATCGTCATACAAAAATATCTTAACTAGATATCCAAATATTTCACAAACGAACCTGAAACTAAAAATAAAATGGTCCCATGAAATAGTTTTGCCATGTTGTTCGGATAAAATTGTAAGACAGATAGATCAACACCAAAACCTAAGATAAAACCTAAGATAAGAGAAAGTAACATCAGTTTCAAAGACAGAGAAGACAATTATACAAATTATCAGAACAAATAAACACAAATCAAGTTATCTAAAACATACCATAAAGATCCACAAACCCTAACATCAATAGGAACAAAAAATCTAAACAACCTAACACAATGAGAGAGATACAGGGAAAAGAGACAAAGAGAGAAAGAGACAGAAGCAGTGAAAGACGTAATCTAATTACTCAACTCAACAAATTGTGAGAAGGAGAAGAGATAGAATGAGTACCTGTCGGACAATAATCAGAGGGTCGAGCGAGATGGTAGGTGGGGCAGTCGACCGGGGAGAGGCATGGTGAGTCGAGGAGGAAGAGATCGGAGATAGTATTGAAGAGGAAGAGATCGTAGATAGTATAGAAGAGGAATAGATCTTAGTGTCTAGACGACAAATATGGTGGAGTTTAGGTTTTTGTTGTTCTTAAGTGTGAGTATTTATGTGGAGGAAATAAGAAGAGTTTAGGTCTTACCTTATCTTTATCCTATCAAGTACAAGTGACATGTCCAATAGAATTTTAACAAATCTGCACAACTCGTACGTCCAATAGAATTTTGACACATAGATTAAAACAATATTACTTTTTTTTTAGATAAAAAACACTAATTAATGGAAATAGAAAAGAAAGAAATATATATTCAAAAGAGGTAATTGTGAAAACACAAAATACTAACTTTTGAACCCTAGATTTTATCTAACCAATGCCACCGTTTCAAACCACTGTTCCACATTCTTTTTATTATAGTCAATTCTCAAGTTTGAAAATTAGAACAATCAGAAAATACTGATTTATATTATGAAGTTTCGTTTGCATCGATGACTTGCAATGTTACTGAATGAACAACCGGAACAATGATGGTCCTGCAAATGAGAATGGGTTTTCTGGCGGATACAGACATTCTGAAGATGCTGATGGGGCAAGGCGTGGAGGTATTGTTGGTGGATTACGTGGTCGTGGAGGTCGTCGTGGATTTTCCAATGGTGAAGGAGGTGATGTTGAACGCCCAAGGAGGACTTATGAGAGCTATAGCGGGACTGGTCGTGGGTAAGCTTTTTTTGTTTTCTTCTGTCCACTACTTTGGTTACTGCTTTGTTGTTTAACTTCTAATAATTGTGATCTTTTTGTTTTCTTTTGTTTAGTACTGATCTAAAACGTGAGGGTCGTGGTCGTGGAAACTGGGGAACTACTGAAGATGACATTGTTCAGTAAGCATCCTGGTCTTCAGTTTAATTTTCCATCCCATATGTCTTGAACTCTAGGCTGTTTAAAAACTAATGTTTGTGATACATTAGAGCTACTAAGGAACCCACCACGGAGGTTGAGAAGAGCCCTGTTGCTGAGAAGCAGGGAGGTGAGGATGAAACTGCTGATGCAACCAAAGAAGCCGAAGAGCAAGCACAACTGGAAAGAAGCTGAAGACATGGTAAATTCATCAATTACAGCTATTGACGCATCATTTGGAGATCTCCAATGGATTGGAAACGTTCCTTCTCTTTACAAATTCCTCAAAGCATTATCAAGTACTTATTCGATTTTCTAAGGGAAGGTGACGTTGTGTATCTTTAACCCTCCATTTTTCTATAAGTTCTGAACTCTATCACATTCACTTATGAAAATTATACCTAATCCTCATGAAGTTTTTACCTCTTATGAATTATGAGATTTAGGTGAGCCACATCAGAGATTAAAGAGAGTGGAAGCGATTCAGTCAAATGCAAGGCAATCACTATTTCTCCTATCGCTTTCTTTTTCTGGAATATTTAAAGCAGTTTTTCCATTTTTATTCACACTTTATCTCCTTCCTTACTTTGAGGGAGAATGACACAAAATTCAATATCAAACATCAACGACCATTACGAAAGACATGTTATGTTCTCATGCCATCATGAAAAGGTGTAATCGCTATAATATCCTATCTCACGTGTATCATATGTTTTAATTTCAGTACATGGTTATTTCAAAGTCTTTCCTAATGGATGCATTACCATTGTTGTTACTGAGAATGTAAGAAAATGCACATATTATTTTTGAGAGTAAGAGCTGTAGAATCTCATCCGAAATATAACATTCCTTTTGCATTGTTTAGATGTAAATTTTTGTAACATATTTCATGTTTTAATTTCTTAAGCATTTATCAACATGTCTATAATTATATCTATATATCAATATATGTGACTTTTAATACCCTTTTCATCTAAAGAGTTACTATATATGGTTCATGTTTTGTGACTTTGCATTATCATGTTTTTGTTGTGTCCATGGGTCTCTAACATTTACTCAATATTGTTAGTCTTAATACATTTCTTCCATTTATTAGTCTTAATACCCCGATTGATGTTTTTTTCAACATCTTCCTCTTATATTCTCCTTTCTCCATTTTTTTTTAAAAGAAGAATACAAAAAATGGAAGAAATGGAATTGCTACTCGTTTATTATGTGGCCACATGGATATAGGCTCTTGCTTACGGCCACATGGATATGGGCCCTTGCTTACGGCCATTTGAATATCCGGAGAGATGGTCTATCTGTGGGCTGCACCTCTCCCAGGGATTAGTCTCGGGTCCCTTCATAGGCCTGGGGATTTACCCTGAGTTATCCAAAAAAAAAAAAGAGTACAAAAAATTCTTGCTTTTGGTCTCGAGTAGTGATATCACAAGTTTGCTCTTCTCTTGCCAATTTAAGTATTGATTACTTCAATGGTCTTTTTTTGGTTTATAGCCTTTTGACAATGATATGAAACGTTAAGCATAAAAGAAGACAAATTACGAAAACAAGAAAGCTAAATAAAGAAGCATTAAAGGAAGCCACAAGAAGAGCATATAGATAGACAAAACTTTCATGGGGTGTGATGACATGACATGGAAAAGCCTTTCGAAATTTTAACATGACGACATAAATCTTAAGTCTTCTCAACACAACAAAAAGCTTAAGTCATGAGTCATGACATAAATTATGTGTGTTCAACTGTTGAAGCGTTAATGTCTTAAAAACTTACTTATTCGGAATTTTGTGATTTTGCGATCCTGAACTTTTTAAATCATATTACCTGTTTCATGAACTCTCATAAGTTATTTAGTTCCATATATTCTTATTTTTTTTGGCAAACCAATACTTTCAATTAAAAACTACGGTTCAGTACAGAGAAAACGAAGAGCCTCTTTAGCCAAGAGATCTGCTTGTCGATTCTTATCCCGTGAAATGAAAGAGAAATTACAAGAGCTGAATTTAGAAGATAGAGGATATCATATATAATCTCGTGAAGTTTCATTAGTTGGATCTTCTTATGGAGAGTCTTGACTAGCAATTGCGAGTTTGAGACTACATGAAGGTACGTGAAACCCGATTCAAAGGTAACTCCCATCGCAGTGAATGTTGTAGTTGCTTCGGCCATCAGCAGTGACCACACATGGAGATGAGATGTAGATCCCCGGATCAAGATTTTGTTTAATTGGTCCTTGAAAACCCATCCACATCCCGCCGAATTGTTACCCAGCCAGGCGCCGTCTGTGAAGCAGGTCACACAGGTTGGTGCCATTGGGGGTAGATCCTGGTTGTTACTTAAATGGTGTGGTATTTTTTAATTCGATTGCAGTATGCCATTATTTCGCTCGCGTGATGGCGAGATTCAGAACCCCCTTTGCCACAGGTTGTTCTTTGCTGAAGATTAGTCGGTTTCTTGCGGTCCAGATTGTCCAGAAAATCCATGGAGCTAGGGGTCCGGATCCGACTCCGGTGGGAGGTAAACAAGTTAATCTTGTAGTGGCAGTGATTCCCGCTTTCAAAGATCGGATGGTTTTCCGGATTAGTTGTTCTTTAAACGGGGCCAGTTTCCAAATCAAAGATGCAAATGGGCAGTGGAAAAAGGTATGAATCTCCGATTCTGGTTCTCCACAGTGTGGACATTGGCCTTAGTCGTGATATTTCTGATTCTCAGATTTTCGCCGACCGGTAGTGCCTTCTGAGCCATTTTCCAAAGGAGAAGTTTTGTCTTAGGTGAGCATTTGAGGTTCTAAATGTTAGCTTTCCAGCTGAAATCATCCTACGGGGCTCTTGGGGGATTTGTCTCGGGTGAGTTTGTTGGTGTTTTCTTTGCATTGAAAGCTTCGAAATAACCTGAATTAGCTGAGTAGATACCATCCTTTGTTGATAACCATGCCCATTTATTTATACCTCCATGTTTACTTGGTCGTAGTTGGAATAATTCAGTTTCATGGAGGAGAACCGTTTTTTGGATTAGGTGTGTGTCCCATTCTCCTGAGATTGGGTGCAGTAAGTCCGAGACTTTGAGGGAAGCACTACATTCGGTTGGTGGGCCCATTGGAGATAAAGGTTCTACCAGAGAAAGCCATGGGGTTCCCCAAATGGGAGTGGTTTGTCCTGATCCAATAACTTTCCCCAGGTGAGTCTTGAGGAGATCTCTACCAGCACAAATGCTTCGCCATCCATGGGAGGCAGTGGATGGGAAAGAGCATTCGAGAAATGATGAGGATTTACAATATTTCCCCAGGAGGACTTTTGCTAAAAGGCAGTCTGGTTGGGTGAGGATATGCAAGCTTATTTTTGCTAGAAGTGTATCGTTGAATGTCTGTAAATCTCTAAACCCCAACCCTCCTTCTTTGAAAGATCGATTCATCTTATCCCATGAAAGCCAACACATTTTCTTCTTTTAAGGATTGGAGTCCCACCAAAAGCGTGTTAGAGCAGATTGGATTCGGCTACATAGGGAGTTTGGTAGTTTGAAACAAGATATTGTGTAAGAGGGCATGGCGGCCAGAACTGATTTGAGCAAAGTTAGTTTCCCAGTCGAGGAAAGAAACCGGGTTGACCAGCTGATCGATTTTTGCTTGATTCGATCAACAATCATGGTAAAAATATATTTTTTCTTCTTTCGGTCAAACAGTTCTGGTAAGCCTAGGTACTTGCCTTGTCCCCCTTCCTTAGTAATTCCTAAGTCTCTCTTCACCCTGGTTCTGACTTCATTTCTTGTTTTTGCGGAGAAAGTGATTGATGATTTATCTTGGTTAATGCGTTGGCCTGATGCTTTCTCTTATTTTGCAGGATTGACCGTAGTTGGTTGCAGTTATATTGATTTGACTTGCAGAAAAACATAGTATCATCTACAAAGAGTAGATGATTCACTCTATAGGGCTGACTTTTGCCACTCTGATACCAACTAACCTCCCTTGATCTTGTGCTTTGTTGCAGAGTCCTGAAAGGACCTCACTACATAGGATGAAGATGTATGGAGAGAGGGGATCTACAATTAGCTATTCACCCGGCCTTTTGCTTGACCATTGATAAGATCTGAATAGCTAATTGTAGTTATGCATTGCATTAACTAGGTGATCCATCGGTGATGGAAACCCTTCCTCTCAAATGGTAGCTCGAATGAAGTCCCATTCTAGCCTATCATATCTCTTGCTCATGTCAGTTTTCACCGCCTTGAAGCATATTTCCTTTGCCTCAGAATTTTTCAGGTAGTATAGCGATTCATGAGTAATAAGAAGAGATGAAGAATTACACCTTATACGTAATATCCCACATACGAATTAAATACAAAAAGTAAACTACGGGATTGAATACTAGTACCAAATAAATTCATTTTAACCAAATAATTTAGTGGGAACTTTTTGCCAAATTTTGGGTTGGTCCGCCCAAAACAAATAAATTTGGTTTGATAATTGTCTTTTTTAAAGTATATGATTTTGAATAACAATTATAAAAAAAAAAATTCTATGTTTGGAGTGATATATAAAAGAAGAAGAGAGCACACATACACTATATAAAATTTAAGGTTAAGAAAATGATTAGATTTTAAAAAAATTATAAATAAATATTTTACATATCTTTATAGATAGATAATTCAAAAGATGAATTTATTTAATATATATATATATATGAGTTATATATGCATATAAATTATTTATAGCTTGGTTCTATGGTTGTGATTGGAGTATAAGGTTTGGAGTAAAGGTTTGGGGTACCGGTATAGGATTTGGAGTAAAGGTTTGAATTTGTGGTTAAAGTTTAAAAAATATTAGATTTGTAATTATTTTTATAATTGTTAGATATTAGTTTGTGGGAATGTTACATTAATTAGATTTCTTTTCAGAGTCTATGGTTTTAGGATTTATGCTTATTTAGAGTTTCACATTATGTGAATCACATAGCTTCAGAATTATCCGCGGCAAATCTGTTGCTAACTTATAAAGAACCTTTTAAATTTTATTATTGTAATATTATTTGCCACAAATACTGCATAGTTTTTGTAGCTAATAGTCATGATTTAGTTATGATATTAATCTGTAGCTAAGATACATTAGTGATGAAAAAGCTACTAAAAAGTCACGAGACACGTTTTATTTTAATGACAAATTTGTGGCTGTTATGAAATAAACCAGAAAATTTCATGGCTAGATCGTCGAGATATGATTTTTTTTTACTACTAGAGACAAAGAAGAATCATTGAAAGAGGAAAATATGCGAGATAGCAACGAGGAAGAGCCATATATGATATTGCGAGAGAACCACTACTGTAGACGCTTCGAGTATATTATCGGAGTAAGTTGCAGCGGCGAACTTAGAAGTTTAGAAAATCTCTCATTTACAAAGGTTATCTAGTGACGCTATTACTACTAAAATTAAGTTGGTTTATTAAATGATGCTAAATTCCTTTCTGTTAAAAGTTTTAAAGTTGGTTTAACAAGTGACAGTTAAAAAACCGACGTCTCCCATCCTATCTTTTTTAGTGATTTTGTTAATTTAAATTATATATATATATATTCTTTCTATAGTTTAAGAATTATCTTTCTCATTGCTTACGAAAATAATTCAAAACTTAAGCTCTCTTAAATCTCATAACGCTTACCACACCTTGGTAACTCTATTTATATAAAATCTTTATAACCTTTTTCCAAAACCAATTATGAAATATAACATATTTTAGATAATTCCTAAAACTTAGATATGTATATTTTGGATAATTCCCAAATATATTTAGCTTGGGCCTTAAGCTAGTTCAAGTTTACTCCAACAACATTCTCCTCTTTAAGCTTGAAACTACTCTCATTCCGATGAAGCTCCTCATTTCCTTGAACTTGATTCTTCCAAGTGCTTTCGTCAATATGTCAGCCTTTTGTTCCGTTACGGGAACATGTTCCACTTCTATGAGTCCTTTCCCAACACATTCTCTAATAAAGTAGTACCTCCGGTGTATATGCTTACTTCCATGAAACACCAAATTTCTTGTGAGTACTATTGCCAATTTGTTGTCTAATAAAATTGTGATTCGTTTACTTGGTGATCCTGTGACTTCACTAAGCAAATCTCGAAGCCAAATTGATTGTTTAGCTGTTTCGGTGGCTGCCATATACTCCGCCTCACACGAAGACATTGCCACTGTGTCCTGTTTTTGACTGAACCAAGTGATTAGACTATCACCGAAGTAGAAATGTAACCCTCTGTACTTTTTCCATCATCTTTGTCAAGGTTGTGACTACTGTCACAGTAACCAACCACACCTGTCTTAGAGTCACGAGCAAAAACAAGACCTAGCGATGAAGTACCTTGCAAGTATCTCATAATCTACTTCAAAGCGGCTTCGTGGGATGTCTTTGGCTCATGCATATAACGGCTCAGCACACCGATGCAGTAAGATAAGTCTGGTCGTGTGTGAATCAAGTACCGAAGACATCCTATAAGCCTTATGTAACTTTTCTTATCAATGTTCTTCTCCTCCTGAGATTTTGATAGTTGCAGGTTCATATCCATTGGTATATGTGTCGAATTACATGTATCCATTCCTGCTTCGATTAGGATTCTCTTAGCATATCTCGCTTGTGTTAAGTTGATCCCTTTTTCATGTTGGTGAACTTCGATCCCAAGATAATATGTAAGCTTCCCAAGATCACTCATCTCAAATGTCATTCCCATCAGTTTCTTAAACTCAAGTATCAAACTCAATGATGATCCAGCAACCAGAAAGTCGTCTACATACATACACACTATAAGTAGCGACCCTTTCTCCTTCTTTTGATATAGTGATGGTTCTTTAACTCACCTATGAAAATCCAAATCTCTGAGTATCTTGTTTAGCTTGTTGTTCCAAGCTCTAGGAGCCTGTTTCAGACCGTAAAGGGTTTTGTTCAACTTGTAAACCTTGGTTTCTCTTCCTAATACTTCAAAACCCTATGGTTGAGTAACATATACTTCCTCCTTCAGTTCTCCATGAAGAAATGCCGTTTTTACATCAAGGTGATGTATTTCCCAACCATTCGAAGCTGCTAAGGCAATGATAAGGCGAATTGTTTCCATGCGTGCCACTGGAGCGAACACCTCATCATAATCAACGCCATGTCTCTGCACGTAACCTTTTTCCACTAATCGAGCTTTGTACTTGTTAATACTCCCATCAGAATTACGCTTTATTTTGAACACCCACTTTAAGCCAATTAGCTTAACTCTGATGGGAAGATCAACGAGATTCCAAGTTTGATTCTTCTCTATAGATGACAATTCTTCCTTACAAGCTTCAATCCATACTTTAAGCTCTTTAGCTTCCTGAAAGGTCCATGGTTCCTCATTTATTACCATCAAGAGTCGTTCACACTCTATTTCAGCAATGAGCACATAATCATTCAAGTAGGTTGGTCTCGTTCTTAGTCTTGTTGACCTCCTCAGCTGCTCCGGTGAACCATGAACTTCATCATCACTGCCATATTTCTCTACTTCAACTTTGCTATCATTCTCATCCTCCATTGCTTCCTCTTCGTTATTGACGTCTTCACTCATAACTCGAGAGACGTGGGAATCATCTTCCAACTCGGTCTGTGTTATGATCTCCCTTATGCCTTTATTGGCAAATTCTCCTATACCAAATTCAAAAGTTCCAGAGTTTGTATTTTGGTCCTTTTCTGAAATATTCCAGTTCCAACTCTTGCTTTCATCAAATATCACATCTTGGCTCACAATTATCTCCTTACTTTTAGGATCAAGAAGACGGTATGCTTTATAGCCCGACTCAGTTCCTAAATGCACCAGGATTCTTGATATGTCATCAAGTTTCTTTCTTCCTACGACCTATGTTCGTGTATATGCGATGCATCCAAATATTCTAAGGTGACCAAGATATGGCTTGTTTCCTTTAAACATCTCATATGGGGTAGATATGTTCAGAGATCTTGTTGCTACTCGATTGATCAAATAGGTTGCATGTCTCACTGCTTCTCCCCATAAGTAATTCGGCAAGCTTATGTGCTTCAGAATGCTCCTAGTCATCTCTAGAATCGTACGATTACGTCTCTCAACTACTCCATTTTGCTGAGGAGAATAAGGTGCAGTCAATTACCTTTTGATGTCGTGTAGATCGCAATATTCTTGGAACTCAAGTGACACAAATTCACCACCTCTATCTGTTCAGAAGGTTTTGATCAAAGCCTTCGTTTCTTGTTCCGCAAGCGATTTGAATTTCTTAATTTTTTCAAATGCCTCACTCTTCTCTTTCAACAAAATCGTCCACATATATCTTGAATAATCATCAATGAGCACAAACACATACCTCTTGTGAGCTAGTGTAGCAGGTGTAATGGGTCCGCAAAGATCTCCATGAACTAACTCAAGAACTTGTGTGGCTTGGTATACGGTTGCTTGAGGAAAAGGTCTTCTTGTTTGTTTGCCAAGGAGGCATGACACACATGTTTCTTTCTCAATTGTGATACTTGGTATACCAGCCACAACCTCTTTATCAATCATCATCTTCATCGTATCCGTGTCCCAAACGTGCATGCCATCTAGTTGATTCTATCAATATTGTTAATTGTAGACACTTGATAGTTTTGACTTCCAATATGAACTTATACAACCGATTTCTTGACCTTGTCATTTTTATCTACTCTTGACCCATTCGATCATAAAGCATAAGTAATTCTTCCTTCATTCGTACTTCACACCCTGCCGGTAGCCTGACCAAGGCTCACAATATTGCTCTTTAATCTCAGTATGTAGTAGACATTGTAAAGAACTTTTACAATTTTCTTCTTCCCAACTTGGAACACAAAGCGTATGGACCATTTTTTCTTCTATACCAATCTGAGAATCATCTCCAAATCATACCTTTCCTGTAATAGTCTCATCAAGTTCATAGAAAAACGATTGATTTCCACTCATATGATTGCTCACCCCATTATCGAGATACCACACGTTAGGTGCATCACAATCTGCTTCAAAGTTGCTTGGTTTTATCTTCTTCTCGTTGAGATACACCACCTGGTGCATCATCAGTCCTTCAACTTCTTGCGTCTCTTCTTCTTTCTTCTCAAGTTTCTCTTGAAGTTTAAGCAATCTGTCAGGACAGTCAGATGCATAGTGACCAAGCTTGTCACACCGATAACACGTTATCATAGAGGTATCTTTGTCTTGGCCTCGTACTTGGTAACCTCTAGAGCGCCCGCGACCTCTACCTCTCCACGCATAACGACCACCTCGGCCTCTTCCTCTGTTTCCTCCATAACTTCTGTGAAAGGTGGATTGTGTATTGGTATTAGCGTACATCAGTTTGTTCTGCTCTTCATGTTGTTCTTCGTCTTCTTCCCCTATTCTTTCTTCATATGTTTTCAGCCTTCCAACAATATCCTCAAAAGTAGTTTTCATCAGGTCAAGAACTTGTTTAAGGGCCACAAGGATATGTATGTATTTCTTTCTTGGTAGACTTTTCAGGAACTTCTTAACAAGCTTTGTTTCTTCAATGGTCTCTCCAAGAGATGCTGACTTTGATGAAATTGCTGATAGACTTCTTGCAAAGGCATCGATTGTATCAGTTTCTTTCATCTTAAGTCGATCGAACTCTGCCATCAGAGTTTGCAATTGAGCCTCCTTTACTCTCTCGGCTCCAACATGTCTCGCTTTTATTGCATCCCAAACTGCTTTTACTGTGTCAAGATCTCCGATTTGAAGGGTTAAGTATTCTGGTATTGATTGCAACAACAGAGCTATGGCCATGTCGTTCTTGTCGACGTTCTTCACTTTGTCTTCTATAGTTTCCCAAACCTTATTCACCTTAAGAGTAATTCTCATACGTATAGCCCAGACGGTGTAATTGGAAGAATTCAGGATCGGACATTTAATCGAAGAAGGTCTGCCTTCTTTGGATTGAAACTCAACAACTTCAAGCTTTAGTTCGGTCATCGTGAATGAACAAAGCTCTGATATCAAATATAGATTAAGTACACAAAATAAGAATAACTATCTTCTCTTTATTGGTTAAGAAAATATTATATAAAACCCTTAGAATCCTTTTCCAAAACAATTAGGAAATATAACATATTTTAGATAACTCCTAAAACTTATATATGTATATTTTGGATAACTTCCAAATATACTTACCTTGGCTTTAAGCTAGTTCAAGCTTATTCCAACAATTTTTAAATTTTGAATTAAAAATAGATTTATTAAACTAGAATTATATACCAAAAGCTTTTCTAAACCTAAATTTAGTTAATTTTGGTTTAGGCTTCAGATAAAAAACGAAAGGTAAATAAATATCAATGGAACATCCACTAATCGGACTAGCAGTTAAGCCAAACCAGACCGGTATATCCCAAGCTTGACCTTGTCATCTCATAAGCCAAGAAGCAAGCAGCATTAGCAGGAACTCTCAACCACTATAACTATTTATCGTCTTACATTTTTATAATTATTGATGTAATTATTTTCCACTATAAAAACCCAATAAAATAATATCACCAGTTAGAGAAACAATAATCACAAGTCTTATGGAGACGATTGAGCAACAAAGACATTCACTCTCTTCTTTGCCTATGCTCTCTAGGCTTGAACACTTAGATTTCGTTGTAAACTGTTCTTTTACCTTTGGTTTTTCAAGTTAAGAAAAAGAGTTTACTAGTTTGATGATTTACTCAAGTGTTTGTTTTCGTTTTTTTTTTTTTTTGGGTTATGTAGATAAAGAATCTAGAGAGACAACAAAACCTTTCGAAATGGAAAGATGAAAGGGCGTCTACCACACGTGGATTAATCGATAGAGGCACGGCGATTAGAGAAGCGAATTTCAAAGGATCGTTACTAGATCGAATCGCAGCTTTGGAGACCAGACTTTTTCAGGTATGGTTTTGATCATTAATTACTGATTTTTCCTAGCCAAAGTTTCTCTTGAAGTGAGTGTAATTGTTGTTTGAAGGGTTTTTGTATATGCTAATGTTTAAAAGGGTTTTCATTTTGTACAATGTTTTAAAGATATGTTTGGAGTTGGAATCGAGCAGTGCATCTTCTACCTCAACTGGAGGGTCCGGTGAAACATCAAGCCAAAGGATTAAGAAGGATTTGACAAAGACATTACCTATTTTCAGTAGCAACGTTAATCCTTTTCATGTTCCCTTACAACATCCACAAGACCCTCGGGTATAGATATATTTGTTGTTGTGTATTTCTAGACAAGATAGTTATAATATTTCAGTTACATATTACAGAAAAAAACAATCAAATATTATTAGATCTTCTTGACTAAGCAATTAAGGAGCGAAAATAGGTCATCTATCTAGGATCTAATATCGGTAATTAGAAGGAAAAAAAACTAATGTAATTAGTTTAAGTATATAACAAACCATATTTTTCATTTTCTTGTTATATTTTGTAAGAGACTGATTTTTTTTTTTTTTTGCTATTATGTGCTTCTTCTTGTATTGATATAGGCTTAAAAAAAAAACTTAGTTAGTTAATTACTTCCGTAGTTGTGATTAAATGTTGTATTGTGATATGAAGGACATGGAGGAGAAGATTGAAGAAGAGAAAGATGAAGAGATAAATCTAGAGAAGCCATTACTCGAGAAGAAGAAGATTAAGAAGAATGATGCTAATGAAACTTGCAACCCAAAGAAGAAGAAGAAGAAGACAAATTCTCCCAAGAAGTGGTGTCGTTTTAGCTTGTTGGGCTGCTAATTTTATGTTATCGCAAAATTTCCTAGACTATGCTTTATTTCGTATTTGTTTTAGATCTAAGTTTTTCTTTACCCATCAAACTTTAGGATTAATATCTATCTTTTCTTTAAACATCTTTATCACCAGATATGCTCTGGTTTTTACATGATCATAGCAAACAAATGGATTTATAAATATTGTTAGCAAGTAACATAACCTATGTTTAAGACTATATGGTTGAAAGAGAAAGACCAAATACATGCTCTAATGTAGCCCAAATTGTACTACATCATGATTAAAAAGAAATTGTTATCATATTAACTTTTAGGATGTACTATAAAGCAACTACCCTCCAAAAAATACAAAATGTGTGGATGTAGATATGTGTATAACTGTATATTCCACTACTTTCATTTTTCTTTTTTTCGCATGCATATTCCTTTAAAACTTGGTAAGTGGATTCTTAAAGAATATATTTGTAAAAAATTCTTTCAGCCAGATTTTAGAATTAAAAAATTCGCAATGATCAGAATCAATATTATTCCACCAAATGGACTTTTTTTATATACTTTTATAATCTCCATAATGCTAAAAGAATATATAGCAATCTAATGAATATGTATTATTTTCTGACTTCAACTTTAGAAAAAGGTAAAAATGTTATAATTAAATCATGACAGTTTGAGTCCGCTCCATTTCTTTGTCTACCCAGACAATACTATTCTCCTTTTCATTTAAATTTTCCGAAAATTTAATTTAGGGTAATGCTACAATTTCTGGTTGTGTTATATGTCAAAAGATTAATGTAGTTTTTGATATCTATAATATATGTCTTAAAAATCTCTGTCTAGCACCGATTACACCTCGTAAAATCGCTAGGTCTATCATCTCCGTTTCGATTAATGACTAATCTTTCCTACCATCGATTATCTAATTATGTCAGTTTAATTTGATTATAACCCGTCTAATCTAATTATTTCCTGTTTAATTTTGTATACCGATTATTTTTGGAGCTAAATATAAATCAAATATATATATATATATATTTGTTATTTAGACATTCAGATTAAGATTTTGTGATGTTTTACAATAACTATAATCATAATATTTTCATTTCAAAATTATATTTTTATGTATTTACCGTAATTTTAAAAACAATATTATAGTTTTATATTTAATTTGATGTTTATTCTTTTAACATAAATAGAATTATACATATATTTAGTACTATATATTTTTATTTTAGTATTAATTTAATAAAATAACCCTAAAACTAATCTCCGATTAATCCTTGTTTAATCTCCGATTTTTTCGTTAAGCGTTATGCCCACCCCGACCACCCCCGACTAGCGTCTACCTATTTCTAAAATAGGATCTACAACTAACTAACTCTTAATAGTATCAATATTAAATTTTTAAAAATATTAAGTACTATATACTATAGAAGAAGAAGAAAAAGTAAATAAACCATGATTCCCATAAATCTCTTTTAAACATGTAAAAGTCAACTCTCATTAAATTAAAAGAAAATAATATATAATTTTCTATTTAGAATATCCGTACAATTTTAAATGGTTATTTTATTCGGTCACTATTTACCAAAAGAAAATTCCAAGTTTTTCTTTTAAAGAAAAATAAATAATCTGAAATCAGAGATAAGAGTATTATAAAAAGCTATAGTGAATCAATGAGAATAACATTCAAGTTAAAATGTAATTTAAAAGAAGGTAAAAACTAGTATTAATCATCGCCGTAAAGAAAAGGGTGTAATACTAATCATCAAATTCGATATAAGTGTATTTGTATATGTGCACGTATATATATATATATAGTTATATACATGTAGACATTAAAATTAAATGTCTCGAATACGCCAAAAAAAAAAACAGCTGCACACGGCTCTTTTATGGTTATAAATTGTACCTACCGTATCTCTTTCGATTCTACCTCTTTATAATAGCTTTACGAACAAAGGCTAATGTAATGGTTAACCTTTAAATGCATTTCGAATAATTTTAATGATTCTATTTTTGAGCGCATATAATCAAATTTTCAACGACCCCTACATAATAATGTTATATAAAATAATGTTATTTGCATTCCAATACCCCCAAACAAATAGTTTTTAAATGATATTTATCATACTGATAATTGATATGAGACAGTAAGAATTTTTATTGTTGACAAAAAAAAAAAAGTAAGAATTTATATTAAAATAATATATATTAAAAAATTTACACGCTACAAACATATTTTAAAAATTAGCATCTGATATATATAATTGACTCATATATATTAGTTTTAAAAATTATACGATTTATACATTTTATAATTGAATAGTACTATTTCGGAATCTATAAAGAAATTGTAAAAGCTGGGTTAATAATATTTGATGTAAGAGGTTCAACAAAAATAGTAATAATCAACTAAAAGTAGAAAGATTCAGTGCCTAATGACATTTTATGTGGTAGTCATTAATAAAATAAAAAAACTCTATTATTAAATTCCACATCTACCCTTCTCTTTGCTTCTTCTTCCTCCTTCCATTAAAAACTCTCTTTCAAACAAAAACTCAAAAACAACATCAATGGCGAATTCAGAGCCTTACTCCTCCTCCTCCTCTGCACCACCACCACCACCAGTAGTAGTAGTATCTAACGAAGAAGAAGACAACAACAACAACAAGGAGAGAATCTCAACTCACCATCACCAGACCATGCCTTCCGAGTTAACTCAAGACGAGTTCGCCGTACTCTCCCACTCAATCGACGAGTTCCACACGTACCAGCTCGGCCGAGGTCGCTGCTCCTCCCTCTTAGCTCAGCGGATCAACGCGCCTCCCGAAACAGTCTGGTCCGTGGTGAGAAGGTTCGACCGGCCCCAGATTTACAAACACTTCATCAAAAGCTGCCACGTAGACGAAGGTTTCGAGATGCGAGTGGGATCCACGCGCGACGTGAACGTGATCAGCGGTCTACCGGCGAACACGTCGAGGGAGAGGTTAGATCTGCTGGACGATGATCGGAGGGTGACTGGGTTTAGTATCACCGGAGGTGAGCATAGGCTGAGGAACTACAAATCGGTGACGACGGTTCATAGATTCGAGAAAGAGAGAGAACGGATCTGGACCGTTGTTTTGGAATCGTACGTCGTGGATGTGCCGGAAGGTAACTCGGAGGAAGACACACGTTTGTTTGCTGATACGGTGATTAGATTGAATCTTCAGAAACTTGCTTCCATTACTGAAGCTATGAATCGTAACAACAACAACAACAACTCCTCCGGTGACGGAACAAACTCTTCTTCTTCTTCTTCATTTCAGGTGAGGTGATGATGAGATTTGGGGGGGGGGAACAAAACAAAACAAATTGGGGGTTTTTTAATTTTATCATCGTTTTTGTTTGCGGTGAATTGTAATTTGATTATTGTTTTTATGTTTTTTTTTGTTTTAAAACAACATCAAGTGAAGTCTCTCCTGGATTATTGGAAATTGAAATGTTCGATATATAAGTTACTAATTCTATAATGAAACTAGGAAGGGTCCCTTACTAATTATAGTAGTTCGTTAGGTTCTAAATTAACAAGATGTGTTTTATTTATATAAAAAAATGTAACAAGGTAAAATTACGTAAGTTTGTCTTTTTAAGTTAGGTTTTTCTTTTTCTTTTTCTTTTTTGGTTATATTCGGTTTATTTTATTTTATAGATTAGGTTAGGTTAAAACTCCATACCAATATTATTAAGGGTCCATCTGCTTGGATCTCTCATAGTCATAGTACTGTATCTTCTGATAATGTTTTGATAACGTAATTTTTTTCAATTGGTTCACCATCATTGGCTTGTAGTAAATAAGTTTTTATATAAAAAAAAGATATAAACTGAATATCCGTAAAAACAGCAATAATAAGAGTCAATATTGGTAAATGGTAATAATATAGAACGGTATAAATTTTGTAATAGATAGAAAAAAAGGTAAAGGATATTAGATTATGAGTAACGTTCCCAATATCGTTTTTGTGATTGATCAGTTTTTAAGCGGTATATTCCATATCACAAGGATACAAGAGTTACTAATCAAAGTCAAAATATAAAATGAGAAAATTATTTCGTGACAAAAATCATCTGCTCCGTAGGTTCATTTTATTCTTTTTAATTCTACAGCTCTTTTATTTTGTTTTTCCATTTTTTTTTGTTATGTACAGTAGTAGGCAAAAAAAGTAGTATTTTCATATTGTGTGCTAAATATCGCTCTCAAAAAAGGCTTTGACAGACGAAAAAGCCCATCACTGATACTACAAATTGGACTCTTTTATTTTCCAGTTTCTATTTTAAGGGAAAGGGAGCTTAAACATTTTGAAAAAGACTAGTAAGCCTAATAGTGTAATTTATGTTGTATATCTTTTTTTTTTTGACAATCAATTTATGTTGTATATCTTTTGATATGGTTTTTTATGATTTTATTACTGTGACAATGATAGTCAGATAGTGTATATCATATATCAATCAAAATCTATAACTGGATTCACTTTTTTGTTTTCTACTCATCTGTTCGTTCTTTGTATTTTCTTTCCCGGGATTATTAGAGAATCTAAAGTGGGACGATCCTACAACCATCATGAGACAACAACACCTCAAAGACTTTGGTTGCAAAAAAATCTATTTCAAATATGGTTGGACGACGAGAAATTATGGGATTTGGAGCCACTCCTTTTTTAGTTTCTGCAAATTGTGGGAGCCACGTCACGTTCCATTTTGTAGTACACTAGTAGTCGAGTACTACTTCTTTTTTTTTTTTTTTTTAACAAGTGTTTTGTTTTGGGAAACTTATGCTTATTTATTAGTTTTCCTAATTTGGTTATGGCATGAAATTTTATTTTAGTAGTTAATTAACTAAATATTTTATAATTATCTGTATCAATCATCATTTAGTGTACACACAAATTTTTTACAGTAACAGCATGTTACAGTAGTTAATTAACTAAATATTTTATAATTATCTGTATTAATCATCATTTAGTGTACACACAAAAATTTTACAGTAACAGCATGTTACATGTACATAAATTATTCGATGTAATTCATCAACTAGTCACAAAATAAATATAGAGTGTGTGATATTGTCATTGTTTTTACACAAAAAAAATATTTGTTTTCAAGAAACATTTTTTAAATAAAAGGCACAAAATATACATTGATAAATATTAGGTTTTTTCTATAAAGTTTTTAATTGTTGTATTTAGTAATTGAAGCAACAGTAAAGGAACTGAAGATGCTTCTAGTTTTATTCCATTAGGGAAAGGGACAAATCTAGTGGGTACTACAAGTTGCCAACTTGGTTAACAACAACAACAACAAAAAGTCAGAAAGTTAAATTTGGGTTTTATTGATTGGAGGATAAAAAATGAAACAAAAAAGTAAAAATCATCGGGTCCAGACTTTAATGATGGTGAACCAATTAGAAGATAGGATTTGTCAGCACCATGACCTTAATCATTAACATCAAACTTCTTTTTTGGTTTCATTATGAAGGGATGGGGTAACTAAAGTTTGAAAATCTATCTCATATCCCATTGAATTTTAAACTCTTTTTTTTTTTTTCTCGATCTATCGTAAGGATGGTCAAAGTTTGTGATGTTTTTAATGATTATGATATATACATGTTGGATTCATTCCTTCAAGGCTTTACCTGTTATATGTTATAAACGGGATAATAACATTTGTGATTATCCATCACATTACTTTTTACTTTAAGTAACTTTAATCTTATTTATATGTTTATTACTTACTTACTTCCCAAGTAATTAAATTTTATCTTCTTATCCCATGTATGACTTATCCATTAGTAATCCCTATATATATGTGTTTGTTCGTTCATTGTAATATAGAACAAAAAAGTTAAGAGAGTGAAGTAATAGAAGTTCATTGTTTTAACTCTCTCCCTCCCTCCCCTCTCGATCTCTCTCCATTTATTTATTCTAGTGTATATAGTTATACATATATACACATATAATATAATATTATTATATATTTGTGTTATGTTTTATAACATATTATCAGCATGATGTCTTTACTGTTGGAGCTTTTATGAGGTAAGTAAGTTTATATTGTTTCGATTATATTTATAGAACATAAATATTATAGATATCGTGAAATTACGCCTTTTTCCGGATTGATCGTCATAAACTGTAGGCATTGCCTCCTTTATGATCAAATCTATAGCTAAATTATATCCGAATATATCGTTAGATATATAGTAGGCTTTGCCTCCTTCACGATCAAATAAAAGCTATTTCTTTTCCGGATAAATAGATCGTTAAATATGGTAGGTTTTGCCTCTTTTTCGATTATACATAAAGCTATATAATTTTTGGATGGATCATTTTATATGATAGGCTTTGTCTCCTTATAGATCTAACAAAAGACTATGTCTTTTCCAGAAAAATCGTTAAAAATGGCAGGTTATGCCTCCTATATTATCAAATATAAAGACTATGTCATTTTCTGGATTCATCGTTATAAGTGGTAGGTTTTACCTCCTTTTCGATCAAATATATAGTTATGTTATATCCAAATTGGTCGTTTGATATATGGTAGGCTCTGCCTCCTTCACGATCAAATAAAAGTTATGTCTTTTTCGGGTAGATAGATCGTTATATATGGTAGGCTTTACCTCCTTTACGATCATATATAAAGCTATATAATATTTGGATTGATCATTTGATATGGTAGGCTTCGCCCCTCCATCACGATCTAACAAAAGGCTATGTCCTTTCCAAAAGATCGGTTTTACCTTTTATGTGATCAAATAAAAGGTTTTGTCTTTTCCGGATTGATCATTATACATATAGAATTTCTACCTCATTCATGATCAAATAAAAAACTTTGTTTTTTCCGGATTGATCGTTATATATGATAGGCTCTCCCTATTCTAAGATCAAAGAAAAGCTATGTCTATTGAGTTCTTATATATAAGGCTATAACTCTTATTTTATTTTCTGAATTTATATGTTTGTTTATTTAATTCCGTTTATTAGTAAAGAATAACTATATGTGTTATATGAGATTTAAAGACAATGAAATGTCTTTAAAATCAAAAATATATTTCTCTTATGAGAATATATGAAGCACATGTCAGTATATCCTAGACAGTGCAAACATAATTGAAAGGTCTAGATGAGTTAGTCTCTCGACTTCCAAAGACATCATATTCATAATTATCGATGTCTAGTGTTCTCCAAAGTCTCAAAGAAACTCATGGAGTTTTGAAGACTTTTTTTTTCTTAATGAAATTATTATGTTGAGACTATAAATAAATATGGTATCGCAAGATCGGCCATATTGGAGACACACATGTATATGATTATATCATACAAAAAGAAAGATGGCAAAATAATAGTAAAAATGAAATTCTTTTATGCTTTAAGTATAACATTACCGGTTAAGCCATCCCGGTCAATCAATGATATTAAAAATCATTGAGAATTTGTTCAGAGGAACAAAAGTTTTTTCAAAAGTACTGCATGTCCCAGTTCACATTTCATGAAGTTGTAATCACTGCACTTCATTCATATTTCAGGTAACATCTAATTTATGTTGAATTTATTTAAGTTTATTTAAATTCAATTAATTTTCTATTTATTGTTTATGAAGTCGATGGTTATATACCTCCTCCTTAATTTTGTAGTAGTCTATGCCTCCAGAATCATATAGTGTTGGCCCACTCACCATCTTTTTGGATTAACAAGCTCATTGTATATATATGATGGTTTGATTTCTTTAATAAATCCCCAAATTAAACCCCAAATATCACCGATGTAAAAATAAGATTCGGTTAAAGGTGAATGGATATAAAATTCATCATCTTGAGAGGGGTAATTCTCATCTCACATATTATAAGGATCTAAGATAATAGACATAACCAGAATCGGTATGTTGTTGATCCATGTATGGGATTCAGTACGAGATGAATCAACTCCAAGAGTTATCATCTCGAGGGGGAGAATTAAAATTCCACATCGACAATAAGTCGATAAACTTTGGTGAATTTGACACCCCATAGCGATATAACTTTGGTGAAGTCATATCCTTTAGTTTATCACATATATATGTCGCATGTGATAAAGTAGAACATCCATGATGTTCACTCTTGAAATGAGCTATATAATCATTCATAGCGCAACCACAAGATATTACAAAACGGTTCCTGGTTTTTTGATCTCCATGTCAAAACATGGAACATGGAGTTTTGCATGTAGTCAATATTATATATGACGCCAACATTTTATAAAGAAATATTACTCCCATGTTATATATTCACGGTTGAAGATCAAATATTTCTCATTTTGAATCTTATGGGTGTGTGATATATATTTTAAAATGCTCCTCCACACCGCATAAAAATATCATCCACAGAGGATGAAATATATAGATGTGGGAGATGACTCTCCGCTCTAATAATGTTAAAGCCATCTTATGAGAGATGTGCTTATTGCAAGATTTGCATATCATCATGTTGGATGATAAAGATCCCATCACTATGGGGAAATCATAAAATAGTTTGGATCTTTGAACAAACGAATATAATGAATATGAACTTGATTGTTCAAAAGTTCAAAAGACCACTATTCAAAATGTTTACTGCAAATCAAATGCAAAAAGCTGATGGTTGAGATTTCATATTGATCCTCGCTTAAATGAATATGAACTTGTAGTTCTAAGAAATCTCACATCCCAGCTAGAAATGCTCCAATAAAATATGTCTCTGACGGATGACATACTAAGTCTATGACACACAAGAAACGTGATAGACTACTTTGGTTCCTAAGATAAATAAAATCCTCGAAAAGAAAAAGGAGCAAATAAAAAAGAGGCTTATACTCTCAAAAGAGGAGCAAATGAACTCCTAAAGAGGAGTAGATAGACTCTTAAAGAAGAGCTAATAGACTCCCTGAGAGGAACACATAGACTCCTAAAAAGGAGCAAGATACTTCTCAAGAGGAGTAGAGAAACCGGTTGATATGGTTAACGAAATCAGGTACCTGTATAAAATCATTTATATAATGATTAAAGAGATCTTGATTAACCATGTCATTACGGGAAATATGGAACCAAAGACATAATGTCGACAATAAAAATATTATATCGCGCAATGTGATTAATGAGGATCATAAATCTCTGCTCTGTGAGCGTACAAAGATATATATTGGCCAATAAAGAGGTAATCAAGTCTATATTAAACTCGTATGAAAGACGGGTAATTTTTAGACTAGTGGTCCAAGCATCAAAAGGGTATAATGATATAACGAAATGGTGTGTCGTGCCATGTTTTGTTAAAATACCTTATCAAACAAAATGGATGTTATATGAATGACTTGAAATATGCCTCATGGATGCTTGAAGAGCTTACCCCGAAATATATATGATATCATAATTATGTTCTCGAGAACTCATAACAGTGATGATTTTGAACATCATCAAAACTCTTGAAGAGTTATATGGAATGAAAGATCTTGGAAAGACAAATATGTCTCTAGATATTCCAAACTAAACATCTTTCGAAATAGATTCGATAGATGTTATACTAATCACTTTTAAAGGAAGTCAAATATAGATATATATAGATATATATATATAATCATGTAAGATCATATAGAAATGCTGACGAGCATTTATATATTTTATGAATTATACATAGCATTTTCTACTAATCTTTTTGCAGCATATAACTCATTCTCTATGAGTAGATTTTGAGTATGAGTTAAAACATATCTTCTATTGCAAAGGTGTGATTAACTTGGGCTTAATATATTTTGGAACCCCCAAGTTTGGTTTAGTTGGTTTTACAGATGGAAGATTTATATCGGATCAGTACAAAGATAAATCGCAAAACAACAACTTCGCGACGTTTCAGTGATAGACTTTTTGGCTGTCGCTTATTCAAGTCATGCCAAAATAGTTGTTCTTCATATGCCATATCGAGAATCCCTAATGGCTCAGATGATGTCCGAACATCAACCAATAGTTACCCGCCTAAGCCTGAAGCCTCGTAACATGTTTACAAAGAACTTCGAACTGAGGGTTCGATCAACATCAACTAGTTAATGTTTGTTGAGACCCATTAGCAAGATGCAACTAAAGTAGTCACCAAGGGCAACACCACTGTTTGAAGATTCTGTTGCATATGTCGCCCAAATTCAAAGGAAGCTACACCAAGAGTGACAAAACAAGACATATTCCTCTCTTACCTTTGAGAAGAATAAAGAAGTTGATAGTTAGTCCATCAACTCAAGTAACAATGTAGCAGAGTTACTTATAAAGGGGGAGAATATGATGATCCACGTGGCTGCACTCTTTTTCCCTTATCATGGTTTTTATCCCACTGGGTTTTTCCATGAAAGTTTTTTAACGAGGCAGCAAATAACACGCAGAATATCGATCTCAAAGAAGAATGTCAATGGTGAAGGTCTATCTCTCTTCAGAAGAATGAAGAGAATGATCGATATGGATCATCTACGAAGATATGAAGAAAAGAATGATCGATATGACTCATCTACGAAACCTATGAAGAGAAAAAGACTCGTCTATTTCAGGGGGAGATTGTGTCACTATACTCTTTTTCCCTTATCATGGTTTTTATCCTATATGATTTTTCTATGATAAAGTTTTTAACGAGGCAGTACACAATAAATGGTGATGAATAATCAAGGGAGAGTGTTATAAACGAGATAATAACACTTGTGATTATCCATCACATTACTTCTACTCTAAGTAACTTTAATCTTATCCATATGTTTATCACTTACTTACTTCCCAAGTAATTAAAGTTTATCTTCTTATCCCATGTATGACTTATCCATTAGTAATCCCTATATATATGTGTTTGTTGGTTTATTGTAATAAAGAACAAAAAAGTTGGAGAGTGAAGTAATAGAAGTTCATTGTTTTAACTCTCTCCCTCCCCTCTCGATCTCTTTCCATTTATTTATTCTAGTGTACATAGTTATACATATATACACATATATATATATATATAATATAATATTATTATATATTTGCGTTATGTTTTATAACATTATAATCTTAATATTTAGAATTTTGTATATTTTTTTCGAGTTATCATGTCTCAGCCATATCGAATGTACCTGCCAAGATCTCTTGAGAGAGTTTTTCAAAAATATCAAGTTGGGCTTATGCCCCCTAACAAAGTTAAGCAAGCTCGCTTGGTACATGTTATCAAGGTAGGTGCGTGCGTCTCTTAGTTTCAACTTTCAACGAATTCAAACAATGATATTTTGACACAATTTTCTAACAACAATATGTCATAGTTTGGATTTGTAAGGGTTAGGCCTGGACATTTGGGTACCCGATCGGGTTCGGGTCGGGTATTTCGGATTTTTGGGTATTTCAGTAAGAGGGTTTCAGACCTATTCGGGTATTTTTAATATTTGGGTAGGGTTTCGGATATACATCCATCAGGTTCGAGTCGGATTCGGGTACCTGATCCCAATCTAAAATTAAACAAAACCAAACTCAATGCTATTCATTCTCCAAAATTAAACAAAACCAAACTGGAACAATGCCATTAATTCAATCCGAAAATAAAATATAACACAAAAAGAGACCAATGTTCAAACTTCAAACCACGAACAAACATCTCCATGTTCTAACAAACCAAGTACTAAAAAAACAACAAAGTAAACAAGTTTTCCAAATGAAACACCAAGTGAAAGAATAGTCGACACACCAAGTGATTGTAACACCAATTTCACCAAGTAAAAGTGTGAAACACCAAAGCCGATAGTTCTACTTCTTGTCTTCTTGATCTTGATGATGAATCCATACAAAAATAAGAAGCATATTAGACGATTAGGAATAGAATACAAGAGTAAGAGACAGTCAATACATTGAACTTATTTACCTTGTAGCTGTAGCCGAGACCTGAGTGACTTACTCTTCAATGTGAAACTCTGAAAACAAAAGAAATGGATGAGTTAACATAAAGTGTAAGAGAGGGAATAACAGAAAAAAAAACAAGTAGATAGACAAACCTTTTCCAAGTCGATCTTCATATTCCACTTCTGAAAGTATTTGTGCGTTTGTAAGCACTCTTGATTCAATTGCAATGTCTTGTTACCACTGCTCAGTACACATCAAAACCTCAACCATATAGGGAGTTAGGCAACTCCTACATGGTTCTATTATCCTACCACTTGTGCTAAAAGCACTTTCAGATGCTACAGATGAAACTTGCATAGCAAAGACATCACGAGCCATTTGTGATAGAATGGGATACTTGCCACAGTTGAGTTTCCACCAAGAAAGAACATCATAGTCAGTCCCCATCATCACATCCGGATTCTCAACAGCCTCTTTCAGTATGTAGTCAGTTCCAAATAGATGTAGTTAAAGGAACAAACAAAAGAAAACATTAAGACATACCTTGTTACAGAAATGTCTCCAAGCCATACTTTCAATGAAAGCCAACGGCAACTCCCCTATCACAAGCATCTCATTGGATGCTTCTCTGAATACACTCTCAGGAACTTTTGCACTTCTCAAATTTCCATCCTTATCAATGACCTGCTGAGTCGAATTTCTATCTTTGCCGTCTAGCCATGCCTTATGTTCCTTACAGATTTCAAGATGATTCCATAAATTTTTAGTCCCTGACTTTGTTGGACACTTGAATTCTCTCTTGCAATAGTGGCAGGTACATAGATTACGGTCATTTGGTAGCCTTGTGAAATGAACCCACACACCAGACTTTGGCGTTATCATCCTTTGAGTTTTAGGTTGTTCACAACCATCTCCACCTTCATGATTTTGTTTTCTTTTTCCCCATTGATTTGCTTCTGGAGTCTGAAACCCTTCTCCTTGGTCGTCATACTCAAGATCAGGTCCATCTGCATTATTGTCTCGATCGTATTGAGGTGTAGATGAATCCATCTGCAGATTGTAAAAGAAAAACAAGTTAGTAAATGATCTTACCATCAACAGATCATAAATGTTAGAAGAGATCATCACAACACAAACGCACACAACACAAATGCTAAAACAGAACCTAATTACCTAACCATTAAGCTAAAAAGAACCAATTGAAGCTAAAACATAAACGATTACCATCCATCTCCATCACGCAAAAAAAACAGAACCCATTCAAGAAAATCACATAGAACTTCAAATAACTCATCAAGCTAAACTAAAACAAAACCTATTGAAGCTAAAACATAAACGATTACCATCCATCTCCATCACGCAAAAAAAAAAACAGAACCCATTCAAAGAAATCACATAGAACTTCAAATAACCCATCAAGCTATACTAAAACAAAACCTATTGAAGCTAAAACATAAACGATTACCATCCATCTCCATCACGCAAAAAAGAACAGAACCCATTCAAAGAAATCACATAGAACTTCAAGGGAAGCCATCAAGCTAAACTAAAACAGAACCTAATCAAAACAAACAAGTGAAGAACTTATGATTTAAACAAGATACAACAAAAATAGAAACGGAGGAGAAGTCGCAGAACTGGAACAAGATACAACAAAAATTACCTGTGATTGATACCGTGAAGTAGGAGAGGAGTTTCGGTTATCCAGTTTGATAAATGGGGACTGAATCAAGATAAATAGGGTTATAGAACCTCGAAACTGGAAAAGGAACCGGTTGTGATAGGTGAATTAAAAAAAACTGCTTCACTTTAAGGATTATAGGCAGTAGGAGTAGGGTTATACGAACGGGTGTTTCATAAGTAATCGGGTTTTGATCGGTTTTTAATCGGATTTCGGGTATTACCCGATCGGGTTCGGATATCCGAAGTTCAGAAATCCCAGATCCATTCGGATATTTTCCTCTAACGGATGCGGGTTCGGTTCAGGTTTTTTGGATCGGATTCGAGTTTCGGATCCGGATATTTTGTCCAGGGTTAGTAAGGGCATTTTCATCGGTTATAGGGTATATGGGTATTTGAAAACATTAATTAATAATTTTATAATAAATAAATTATTTGTTTAAATTTTAATTAATAAAAAAAGGATATGACCCAATCTGATAATGACACATGGTTGACACCCATTACCATAGTATCCTAAATTATCTAGACGGAGACCCAATATTTAAACTGTTTCTAACTTTTTATTATATTTAATTTTTTTTTAATATATTGATACTCAATCAAAGATGTGGGATGGAAATGCTCTAATGAAACTAAATGATGTGACACCAAATCCTTGAAATCTAACTTTTACTGAAAAAACTGAAAAAATAAAGAAAAAAAACTGAAAAAATAATGGAAAAAATCACAAAAATAAGATTTAGACAATATTTAGTTATTTACGATACATGAAATGGTTATTTGATAAAACAAAAAGAAAAGAAAGATAATTTCATAATAATAACATAATTATAAGACCCCCTAACAAAGTTAAGCAAGCTCGCTTGGTACATGTTACCAAGGTAGGTGCATGCGTCTCTTAGTTTCAACTTTCAACGAATTCAAACAATGATATTTTGACACAACTTTCTAACAACAATATGTCATAGTTTGGATTTGTAAGGGAATTTTTATCGGTTATAGGGTATATGGGTATCTGAAAATATTAATTTAATAATTTTATAATAAATAAATTATTTGTTTAAATTTTAACTAATAAAAGAAGATATGACCCAATCTGATAATGACACATGGTTGATATCCATTACTATAGTATCCTAAATTATCTGGGCAGAGACCCGATATCTAAATTGTTTCTAACTTTTTATTATTATTTTTTTTTAATATACGGATACTCAATCAAAAATGTGGGATGGAAATGCTCTAATGAAACTAAATGATGTGACACCAAATTTTTGAAATCTAATTTTACTGAAAAAATAAAGAAAAAAAAATCACGAAAATAAAATTTAGACAAGATTTAGTTATTTATGATACATGAAATGGTTATTTGATAAAACAAAAAGAATAGAAAGATAATTTCATAATAATAGCATAATTATAAAACATTGTATTTAGTCATTTTGATATAGGTCTCTAGCTAGTACATATTACATTAGTGCACTGCTTACAACTTAGGAACACTTAATTGATGAAAGGATTATTAAATACACTTCTACTAATTAGGCTATTGATTTTTCCATAATGGACTAAGCAACGGAAAGAAAAAACCCGGTGATGGTGGTGGCATCGATTCAGTACCACCACCTAAAAACCGTGGCGAAAATGCAAAATTAGGTGAGAACAATGGAAACGGCGATCTTGGTGGAGGTGACAAAACAAACTGTGAAACTGGAGATTGGAATGGTATTGGATTAGGACCGGTTTGATGTAAACGAAATAATTTGGTTGATGGTTGAACCGGATTTTGGTTTTGTGGCTGAGACCGGTTTCCGCCAGGGCTTGATTCGATTAGGTAACGCATATAAGCCGAGATGGGGGATTCGGCTGGGTTACCCGAAAATTGGTTAACAGGCTGAACCGGTTCAGAAGCGATTGGAACAGATTGAACCGGAGGTTGAAGTGGAGGATGGTTGACTTGGGTCAAAGGAGCAGGTCTAACTTTAACCAGCCGTGAATTTGGTGGTTTTGGTGGGTTCGCTTGCGGAGGAGGATTGACGGAAGAAGTTGAACCGAGTCCGGTTAACTGTTGAACGATTGATCTGAAATCGGTTTTGTTGATGTTGTAAACCAAAGCTTGAGGGTTTTGTTGTTGATTTTGCTGGGTTGATGGATCTTTACGGATGTTTTTTCCCATCTTGTTCACACCAAGATGATGTTGATGATGGTTATCATTATTATGATAATCATTAGCACGATTTCTCTGATCATCCATTAATAAAACCTGAAACAAACAAACAACAATGGAGCAGATCCAAATCTTGGAAAGAAACTATAGTAGAGAAGAAGAAACCACAAAGACAAATATTTCTAAACCAAGAATCTCTCTAGAACAAGTAAAATTAAAATTGTTTTATAACCTTCTTAAGGAGAAAGAGAGCTTACGCGTTTTCTGAATTTGACTAGAAAAAAAAAACGACTGGAAAAGAAGAACAAAACAAGAGGCTTTTGACTTTTTGTTGTTGTTGTCTCTCTTTCTCTCTCAATTTGAGTTGTTGTTAATTATATAAAACTAGTTTCTGATAACTAATATATTTTTTTGCTAGATGGTGTTCAACCAACAAGTGGACTAGATTAGCTGATTAGGATATTTAGACGTAAACAAGTTGAGAGGATTAGTGTTTTATAATAGGAAGACTAATTAAAGTTGTTTATTTAGGAGTCGTATTTTTTTTTTTTTTTGTCAAGTGATGTTATTGATAAACCTTGGAATGATACAAAGTGAAATACAACTGAGATGATAACACCTTAGTAACTTACTATTAATTATTAACAGAGATGATAACACGTGTTGGATTTCTTACCATCGAAACAATTGTAATACAAGAGAGGGTATTCAACTTGATATTTAAAAGATTTTGTAGGATTTTAATATTCTAGAATTTTGAAAGATTTAGGATAGTTTTTGGAGATTTGATTGTGTTTTAGAGTTTTTCAATTTTTCTAAAAAAGAAAATGAAATTTGATTCTATGAAATTCTACAAGACTTTATTAGTAAACTTTGAGAGATTTTAAAATATTTTACAACACAAAAAAAGAAAATTATATGCTAAAAAGGAAAATTATGAAAGGGTTGCAAGGGAAGTATGTAACAACGGGGAAGTATGTGAGAAAAGTCGGTAGAGCTTATAGAAAGGGTTTAATGGAGAATGAGAAGAACGGGATGGTGTTTGCTTGTGAAGTGCCATGGCTATGTAACGTATCTTTGGTGGTGAGCAGAGGGATGGGCTTAGAGGGAAGACATAATGGCAAAATCATGAGCAGTCTAATGAAGACTTCACTAGAAGTGGACCAAATCTTGCGTCTGCCTTTCTCTTGCTTGGATTATCTGAAAACTGGTCTTGCCATCATATAACTTGATCTCAGGTTCAAGGTATGTTTTGTACGTAGCTAAGAGAGATATAGCAAATGAAAAACACAAAAGTAGGCTGTAAAACGCAATGAAACTTGTGACTTGTGGCTCCAATATGGTTTAGTTGTCGTGCACTTACGATTGCAGTAGAATTGTGTTGTCATATAATAATACAAGAGTTGCTCGTGCATCATGTGTTGTTGCTCGAACACGCCTTGGTCCTCCAAAGAGAAGTTGATTTCCTCTTGTTTCATGTTTACCACATTTGATGGTTTCTCTGCAGTCATCCTTCTCTTTCAATTTTGATTTCACAGGAAAAAGTTGCAGGTATGATAGTTCATCTTTTTGAAATCCATCAAAATTCCAGTTAAAAGGGTATGATTTTATAATTCATATTTTTCAACTAAAAAACAACATAAAGTCTCTTAAAATCATTCAAAATAACATTTAAAAAAAAAGTTGTGATGTTTTGAATAACAATAGATTTCAAGTAAGTTTTATAAATTATTGATTGAATAACAAGAGATTGTGTATTATTTTAAATAATTTTATATGAATGTCAAGTTGAATAACATTGAACTTTGAAAGATTTTTAAAAATCATCAATTGAATAACAAGTGATTTTAGGAATACTTTAAAATCTATTAGAATGTCAAGTTCAATACCTCCCTTAACAAGGGATTTTAGGAATACTTTAAAATATATTAGAATCTCAAGTTCAATACCTCCCTCTAGTGTTTACTGTTTTCTGGGGTAGAAAGTAGTGTTTACTGTTTAGTGTCGTCTTATCGTAAAGAGAATACCACTAGTATTAAACACAGCCGACAATAATGACCATTAACGGTTTAGAGAATATAAACCACGAGCATAGGACTAAATTAAAATTATTATTGTAGTAAAAATTAAAATTAAAATTAAAAGAGAATACAACAAGGTATCGTTTTAATACAGTAGTAGTAAACATTAAAATTATTCACAGTATATCCGTTCATGGACCTTGAGCCTAGGACTAAATAAAAGTATATCCATAATATAGTTTTTATATAATTTTAGGTTTTAATAGTAACTACCGTTGGGACGATCAAATCCGTCAGCAGTTTAGTTCGCCTCAAAAATAAAACGGACAGCAGACCGTTGCAGACCAACTTTATTTATATATAAAAATAGTCTGCAGTTGATTCGCAGCTGTTTTTCTGTATCTTTTGAACCGCAGCATTGCAGACTAAACTTGTGAATGATAAAATTTGCCGATGGATTTATCCGCCTTAACCACTACAACCATTTCCACCCTTAGTCTGAAAATTTGGTAATCTGAAAATCTAGATAACTTTATTTTTTAGACCAAACTTAGGCTCTGATTGAGAGAGACTTTAAAAACTTTAAAATTAATTTAAAGGCTTAAAAGCCAAAATTTTACCAATCATGCTTTTATTACTTTATTATTTTTAAAAGCCTTAAAAGTCTAACTGCCCATTTTTTTAGTTTGTACGTACAAATTTTTAAAGCCACAAATGTGAGACTTTTTTGGCTGTTAAAAAAAACAAAAAAAAACTGTAGTTATTTTTTCTCTTTCTTATTTTCCATGATGATTGAAATAATAATAAAGCTCTCCACAAGTTTATATATATATTCTACATATTTTATTTTTATAAAATAATTATTCTTATTTTTTTCTCTTTCTTTTAAGATCTATTTCAATAATAATTATTTTTATTTTTATTATCATCATTAATATCATCATTTCAATATTTTTAATAATAAAAGTAACAGTTACAGCTTAAAAAGTGTTTGTTACTAATCAAAATTTAACAGTTAAAGTTTGTACAGTCAAAGCATCTACAGTCAAAATTCTCTACACCTAAAATTTTAAAGTTAAAGTCTTTACAGCCATAAATAACAGCCGTTACCAATCGGAGCCTAAGAATATCTCCAATATATTATTTTACTTTTAGTTTAATATAGAGTAAAATAACTTTTCAATATAGCATTTTATTTCGTACTTTTAAAAATAATAGTAAAGAAATAATTTACTTTAAATATTAACTGGGCCAAAGGATATTGTTGGCCTCCTTCAAATGTAATTCTACCATAAGAACATTGTAGATCAAATCCTCAATGCAGATTATCCCATGCTTAGTTCCTAAGAGCCTGTTTTTGTTTTGCATGAAAAAAGAAATCATGAGTATATAATTTCCTATCAGAGCAACATTTAAGAAGCTAGTGTCACATAGGAAGGTTTCGAACCTGTTTTACCAGAAAATTGTCCGTTAAAGCCACTCGTTGGTTGTTAGCTTTCTATATCCTCTCTTGTAGATCAGTTTCTTGACATTTTTCAAGGTATGGAATCTCAAGGAATGAGAGAGATCCAACACGTCTTTAAAATACATTTAATGCAAAAAGCCAAACAACAATATATGTAGGGCCTGTTCTTTTACTAGTCGCTGGAGTAGCGACAGCGACAGAAAAAAACGACGATCAAAACGCTAATCAGCAAAGCAAAAAGACAACAGCAAAAGCAAAACGACGAAGACGGACTAGTTGCTAGAGTGAGAGAAAAGTTTCGCGGGGTGAAAGCAGAGTCGCTGGAATTTCAAGCAACAATTGTCGTCGTTCATCTCAACAGTAACAACGACTCTTTTCCCAGTTGCAACGACTGTTTAATTGATATTTATTTTGTTTTTGTCTATTTTCTTGGGTTGCTATCGCTCGATGAGCGACATTAAAAAGAACATGCATGTACTCTCTCTCTCCATCACGGCTTTATAATTCGGCTGAAATATCAATTTTCACCACCCACATTACATCAGGTTCATGGCTGCCGTGCTATCGACTAAGAACACCACATGAGATTGTGAGGTTTAGAGAATAATCTTAATTTTTACTCTATTTTAGAGAAAAATATAGAGAAAAATAGGAGAAGACTTTACTTTATAATGAGTTAAGATAGAGTAGAGTTGAAGATGCCATAACTACTAAATTCAGTATTCATTTAAAGTGAACAAAACAATTTTAAAATTTAACATTTTGTATATCTATATTGCTCCATAATATAAAGACATGCACAAACATATAATATATAACATATAGAGATATTGATATAGTATATCATATCAATTTATTTAAGATATTAATTTGGGTTTCAAAATTATTAGACTTCTACACACTAAGAAACAAAAACTAAAAATGTAGAAAAACACAAGATATATAAAAATCGAATATCGATCAGATCTGTATCATCTAACTAGTTTTTAAAGCATCGTAAAAATGTCGATCTAAAGAAAATAAAATATCACATATACAATTATATAAAATGAATAATGGTGTTAAAGAAAACTCCAAATAATCGTGTTATATTCCATAAGAAAGATTAGATTACATAATAAATACGATCTAAATGGTCTAAAAGAAAATTAATAAGAAACACAGTATCCACTCCAGTCCACTTCATAACACACAATACGTTATGAAGGAAAAAAAATTCCAAAATATAAAATCTAGTCGAATATTGATATGCTCAAATTGTAATACCCTAATAGTACTAACAGCCTTGCAGTTGTAATACTCTAGGGGTCGAATCCACATAGACTCTAGATCACACAATAGACTTATTAATCTTTTTATTATGCTAAACCAAAATATTAAATTAAAAACAATGCAAAAACAGAATTCAAAAGTGTTGTAAATTCAGGAATTAAAAACGCTAGGCCTACGGAAATTCTCAGGAAATCATGGAAAATCAGATCAATTAATTAAACAAGCAGGATTCAATAATTAAGCACCGTTCTTGAACTCTAAACACAGTTGTAAAATAAATAAGTTCTCACTGCAAATATTATCTAAGTTTTAAAACCCGAAAATCCAAATCTCTTTGCAAAATTCAAGTTAAAAACCAGCAATAAAATCAAGTTTCCATAAGTTCACAAAATTACTAATTTAAATCTCTTTGCAAAAGGTAATTTTGCTCACCAAAGGTTTTTGTCAGGAAAATCAATTATATTCTCATACCAATCAATAATTCTAAGATCTAAATCCAGATGACTAATCAAAGATCTATCATTAAAAACAACTTATGGTGAAGAACAAGAAAGATAATGAATCCAAACAATTAATCAATCTAACAATCCATGAAATCCCTAATGAGAAACCCTAAACCTAACAAGCAGATCTACTTAGACATAATCAATGAAACACAAATCATATTCTGAATAAATTGCATTAAGAGATTAAAAGAAGTAGAAAAGGAGTTCTGAATCTTCTCTGGAAGGAGTCTTGATTCTTCTCTCCAAAAACTCTCTAAAAATCTTTCACGGATTTCTCTCTCAAAAGTTGCAGGAAAATAAAGCTTAGGTCTAAACAATGACCATAAAAATTCTATATATACTAATTTACACGAATGGAGCCTTAATTGCAAATAAGGAAAGCTTGGGCAATTTTTGTAAATCTTCTAGAACTTGTGAGAAAACTTCTGAATCGGCTTGTGGCTCTGTGTCGATCGATACCATCAGTTGCATCGATCGATGCTTACTTCTGAATTGGTCTCTCAACTTCGTAACTCAGCCCCAATGCTTGATTATGCTCCAAATCTTCATATTTAGCTCTATTATGTTCCATCTGTGCCAATGAGTACCTAATCCTATAAAAACTCAAAAACAATATAAAAAACAACTCTAAAGACTCAAAAAACACACTTATATTATGGTTAAAAACTATAAAAATTATGATATATCAAATATCCGAACAACCAGAGATTGGATCCAACTAGCTTAGAAGTAACGATGGAGCAATGAGGGAATACCACAAGAGTATCTGTCACGGCGGTTAGAAAGCATTTTTATTTTGGAAACTTAAGCAATGTGAAAAGTAGGCCCAACTGAAATGATGATATTCTTGACTAATCCAAGTCGAGTCATACATCATACAGAGAATTAGGAGATAAGCCTTGTTGTTTTCTCTTATGATTAACTTTTGTTGCTTTGTTAGTATTGTAATTTTACGAACGATATCACAAACTTATTGGATTTGCGAATTGACTATTAAAAAGGACTACCACCAATAAGGATGATCTCTTTTGTAGATTGAAAAATACGTTCATTCAAAGACAAAAGAAACATATGTATAAACAAAAATATTCAAAAGGCAAACAAACGTGACAACGTAATAAACAAATGAATACTATTATACATATTCTATCACGATTTATACAAACCATGAATCTGGATTAGAAACTATATATGTAATCAGCTTCGTTATTTCTCTCTTCCAATCGATGATGTAATCTCAAACATTCATTCATATAAAATCTCAGAATCATGATCAATCATGATGATCATATGTTAATCTTTCTTTTTTCTTCTATTAATCCTTGATCTCTCAAATTCTCAAAACTCCAATTCCTTCGCACTCCAGTGCTCCTTACAGGCTTTGGTTGTTCGGGCCGGGTTGGTCCATTGCTAGGGTTGGAACCAACAGGACCACTTAGCCTAAGGTGATGAATCTTTTTCACCTTCTTCATCTTCTGCGCTAAAGAAGATCCTGACCGTCCAATCTTCTCGTGGATCCTAGGGTTCAAACTCCCTGACCAATTTCTCCCACCAATAGGATCTAGTACACAACATGTTTTACCTAGAACATGATTGATCTCAACCGTTGGTGGTCCAGGACCGGAGAGATCAATCTCTTTGTTGGAATCTGTTCGTGGAAGGGCTTGACATGTTAGACAATTTAGGCTCATGGCTCTTTGCGATCTCCTTACGACGACAATGGAGATCAATAATGAGAGAGAGAGAGAGAGAGAGAGAGAGAGAGAGAGAGAGAGAGAGAGAGAGAGAGAGAGAGAGATAATGAAGAAGGAAGAGAGACTTTTGTTATATTTGATTAGCAATATGTTTTCAGTTCTATTTTAGAAAAGACTAACGAAAACTAATCTAATTTTAGTGAAATGTGTATATTTGCAAATTCGATTTTGGGTAGCATATTGCCCTCACACGTTTGTTAACAATTAGCTACTATTAACTTCATAGAAACGAGAGTGTTTCGGTCTCTTTGGTTGTTGGTTAGTTAAAGACAAACTTTGTAATTATTAACCGTAGTTGTTGTAGTCGTATATATATATATATTTTTTTTTGAATCTACTTGTAGGCGTAATTTCATAACAAAATTATAGTGTGAACGAATCAGTGAACTATTTAATATACAGTACATATCCAAAGATAGATGAAATGAAAGATGGCTATTATTTCCTTTAAAAGTGGGTCAACTTTATGGTACTACATGAAACATATTTTTCATTTTTTTTTTAAAGGGAAAATCACTAGTTTGACCTAAATTGAGCAGTTAATTGCTAGATTAACTCCTAAAATTTAAGGGTCAGTTGGGTTAGTTTTATACTGAAAATACCCTTTTTTTGCTTTGTTAGGAAAAAAAAGTCAATATTACCCTTGGTTAAAAATTCCTGCAATTTCGTTTTTTTTTTTTTTTTATAAAAGTCTGCCATACAAGTAATGGCAGATTAATTTGTAAGTGGCAGATTTATTGTCGATGGCAGTTTTTCTTTGGCAGACTTATTTTAGATGGCAGATTAATTTGCAGAGTTTGACGGCAGATTTTGTTTCTATGGCAGATTTATTTGAAGTGTGTAACGACAGTTTTTTTGTGAACAACAGATTTTCTTAACGCGACAGACTTATTTATAAAGTCATGACAGATTTTCATTGTTTTAGTCAATTTTCTTGGAATTTTGTGGCAGATTTTTTATGATTGTTGTAACAGTTTTATTTTTCACTTAAAAAATCTGTCACATTGCGACAGATTAATAAACGTAAAATTAATTGCTAGTTTGACATATAGTGGTGACAGATTTTTTGTAAGTTATGACTGATTTTTGGATTGATGGAAAAATCTGTTGTTTGATAACAGATTTTCGAAAGTCTTTTTAAAATTGCTATATTGACCCACATGCACAATATACGTTATGGCAGATTTTCTTATGTTATGACAGTTGTTTTTTCCTACTAAAAAATCTGCTGCTTGATAACAGATTTATTATATATGAATACAATGATAACAGATTTGTTTTATGTTGATATAGTGACAACAGATTTTTTAGTCATACTTTATTTTTAAAAATTATATTAAAACAATAAACATCATATTTTTTAATCATTTTGTTTTTTTCATAATCATATTTTTTAAATCAAAATATTAAATGCTATATTGTATTTTCGTTTAAAAAAAAAATAACAATTTTTTTAGGTTTTTAGTCTATTTTTTAATCATTTTATATTTTTCATTAATCATATTTTTAAATCAAAATATTAAATGCTAATATTAAATGCTATTGTATTTTCGTTTTAAAAAAAAATATATAACATATTTTCTGGGGTTTTAGTCTATTTTTTAATCATTTTATATTTTTCATTAATCATATTTTTAAATCAAAATATTAAATGCTAATATTAAATGCTATTGTATTTTCGTTTTAAAAAAAAAAATAACATATTTTCTGGGGTTTTAGTCTATTTTTTAATCATTTTATATTTTTCATTAATCATTTTTTTAAATCAAAATATTAAATGTTATATTGTATTTTCGTTTTTAAAAAAAAGCTAAAAAAAATCTGGGTTTTTAGTCATTTTACCTAAAAATTGTGTCATTCTAATTATTGGATAAATTGGAGTGTTAATCTAGCAATTAATTGCCAAATTTGTGTCAAACTGGTATATTTTCACTTTTTTTAATAAAAAACTTAAGTTGGTGGTTTTTAATTAGAACTCATCAATGGTGGAGAAAAGTAGTCTATGTTTATCATTACAATAAATATTCTTCGTGTTGGCAGAATATAAAATGCCTCACATTTTGGTTTAAACGAAAATTTAAGATTAAAAGCCCTATTACAATTAAGAAAAAAATATTAAACCTACTACCAGCAAACTTCTAAATTTAATTCAATAAGGTGTCAATAAATCTAAGAACTTAGGTCCAAATTGCGCTTTAAAGAAAATCTTAATTATCACCTAATATATATACTTAAAGACTAGTCTCTACTCTTTACTAATGTACAGAGGACTAAAAGAGACATAGATAGATCACACGGCTCTCTAAACCTTAGAGATATACTCGAACTCACACATAAGATAAGAAGATAGACTCTAAAAAGACTTCCTCCTACTCATATAACTTAAAAACTAACAACATTTAAATAAGTGTATTAAGGCAACATTTAATTGTTGTTATTAAATATTATTTTAAAACATATACAGTACAACCAAATGACTCATGTCTCCACATTTTCGGCATTACAAACAGTTTTCCTCATATCCCCTCAAAAAGATAAGAGCACCAAAACCCATTTACGACCACTTATTTTTTCGTCAGCTTTTTTGGTACACTACAGTTCATAATTTTGGACCTTTATGTTTTTTATAAAGCTACATCTATAACCCAAAAGTTTTGCATACAAAACTGACAAAAATTTCAAACATAGAACCAAAAAACTTCAGTAGAATTTAGGATCTCACTTAATCTTACTCCATACATATATATATATATACATACAAGTACAAACCAAAGATTTTTTATTATTATTTTACTAACTCTCTCTCTGGTCTGGTCTCCAACTTCGTTCTTCACTTGAGGCTTATGAAACACTACACTAAGAAACTAAACAAGTTCTCCTAATGAACAACAACATTAAACAACATGAAGCGAGTGATGCAAAATGAGATACTTACTACTTTACAAAGAGAGATCTTTTTGTGTCTAAGATCTTAATACATTACACTAGTCTTTTCAATTCTTCAATATGCCAGCTTTGATCAATAGTTTTCTCCGACTTTGGTCATTAAGGCAACTTTGAGCTGGTCATGATTGAAAAACTGGCTCCCCATCTTCACGGTAGCTTGTTGAATCATCAAATCATTCACAACGGATAAACTCGCATGATTCACTTCCAAATCCAATTCCTTAAGCGCTTCCATGAATCTAGCACCTGGATGATCCTTCTTGCTACATTGTACACGTATCATCACATCCCAACCTATGATCTTCACATCAATCTCCATCTCTATCGACGTATCTTGATTCGAACATTTCCGTTCTCTCGCCCTCGACCCTCCTCCGCCTCCTTTCCCTTCCTTGTTTACCCCATCAAGCCGCTTCTGAATCTCTTCTTTATCGACCTCCGCTTGTTGCAGCTTCGACTTAAGCTCATTGATATACGAAATAGCATCTCCAAGAAGAGAAGCTTTATCCATCTTGGAAACGTTAGGAACCACAGCTCTCAAAGAGTAGAACCTCTGGTTTAACTTCTCTCTTCTCTGCCTCTCGGCTTCAACATGATTCAACGGCTCTTCTCTTCCATTCGCCGGTTTCCTCCCACGTTTCCTCGGCTTCTTCTCCGGTGGTTCAACAACAATCGCTTCCTTAACAACAGATGCTTCGAGATCAGAATGATCCGAATCACCAGATTTAGCAGCTGATCGAACCACAGTGCTAAAAGAAAGCATCCCTTGATCGTTGTTACCCCCTTTAGAAACCGGAGACCTCTTCTTCTTGTTACTCTCGTTGTTACCACAGAAACTAAAAGTCTCGTTCGACTTCAACCCACCTTGAAAGTTCCCATTTTGATTCAACCCAGAGCTCGAAAAGTTCAACTCTCTCTCACCAAGACACGAACTTTGACGATTATGATTCTCAACAGAGCTTATATCATTCTTCTCAAGCTTCGAAATCCGATGAGAATCTGACTTTGAATTAGAATTCGAATGATTAACCCTCGCCGGAGATTCGATTCCGGTGTTCGTCGCCGGTTCACTAATCCAAAGAGCTGGATCGTTCTCACCTTGATCTGGGTTGAGATTAAAACCCCAAGAACAAGCTTCACCACCATTGTTACCACCGTTGTTGGAATTAAACAAGCTGTTAACTTTATCCATCAGATCTGAGCTTTGGCTTATAGCTTCCGAGGAACCAAGCTCAACGACGCCGTTTTGAGCAGCGATACACACCATCGTCTTCAACCCGTAAATCTGACCTTGACCCGCTCTTTCACAACCCGACCCGGTTAAAGCACCCGACCCGGATAACCAAATCACACGAGAGTTTAGGAAAGATTCACCGGGAAGTCCGACGCCGTTAGGGAAGCTCTGAGTCATCGAGACTAAGAAGAACCATTCAGTATCCGTTACTTCCTCGTCGTTTGCTTCATCGGAAGCTCCAATTCCGCCGGAGATTAACGAATTAAGCTCGCGGATCACTCTTTTCCGATGCTCTTGCTCCGCCGTGTTGGTGTTGTTCTTCTTCTTCTCTTTGTCTTCTTCTCCTTTGTAGTAACCATCACCCCAACCGAGGATCACAGTGTTGTCTCCCGTTGATGAATCGAAGTCGTGCGAGATCTGCCAGAAGATAGCGTAAGTCCAGTTCTCTCCGGCGGATTCTATCAAAGCTTGGAGACGTTGTTGGAGAGTGTCTTCGTTGAACTGAGGAGGAAGAAGAGATTGTGGTTGTGGTTGTGGTTGTGGTGGAGGAGGAAACAGAGATGAGTGCTGGTTTGTTCCGATGAAAGCTTCCATCGCCGCCGCCGATGCGTCATCGTCGCCGGTTGTTAAGAAATTGATTGATGATGTTGTGCCGCCGTTCATGTGAACAGCCGCCGGGTTTGAAAAGGGTAAGACTTTTCCCGGTGAAAGGTGAAGACTTTTTTTTTCCGGTGAGAGAGAGAGAGAGAGAGAGGTGACGTGTTGGATGAAAAATCAAAATAGGGAAAAGCTAAGCAAATGGCGTTTAGTGATTGTTTGGAGAAGATGATTCTCTCTTTTTTATTATATTTTTTTTATATATATTACAACTGTAAATTTATACATTATTATTTTCTTCTGACAAATATTAAAAAGCTTATATAATATGAGAGTTGTAACTTGTAACATATTATAAGATAATAAATACTACGAATTATTTTAATTTTTTTTTTGTTGACATCAAATATAGCGAAATTAAAATATTCATGGTGTGATAATTTTTGTTTAATGAATTTAGTCACAATTATGATATTATTCGGTTTGCACCACACATAAACCTGTCAGCATATTTATTTTGGACATACATTGAAAATTATGTTTTGTGTGTAGCCCACTTTTATTGTTTGGGTCCTCTGTGTAAGAGAGTAGTCGTTTCTGCTTTCCATTTTGTTTTTTTTTGTTTTCTTTCTTTCTTTCTTTTTTTTTTTTATATTTTATTTTGGGATTGGAAACCACTTTGATATTTTAGTCATGGCATATAGTACTGTACATACTTGGATTATTATACTATTTTACTCTATATTAACCACATTTTTTTCCATCAACAGTTAATTTTTTATCGTTATCCTATTGTTAATTTATGATTTTGAAAAAGTTACACATGATAATGCCAACCAATAAAATAAATAAAATATCCCCCCACACAAAAAAAAAAAGAAAAAAGAAGAAAAGTATTGAGTGAAAAAGACAACATGTACAGTATTCGATGGTTTTAATCACGATGGCTAACGATGATCCTCCACTTCACGTGATTCTCGTGGATGATGTAATTACAAAAGGCTTTAGACCCACTCACTAATTAACTAATAAGATTAATTGACATTACATTATAAAGTAATCCGTATATATCTTTAAGTTCTTGCCAGATTTGCAAGACATTATCCATGTCACTAAACACAAACAATGTAATTAAGCAACGTGTTCTAGAGGAATTGGTGTACTAGTTACTATTATGGTAACTTAATTTAATACCTTAACATGCTTCCATTAAAATGTCCATCTTTAGAATAATCGTCAAAATAAGTTTTAATGTTGAAATTCAACAAATCGAGTTTAATACGATGATTTAAGTTAATAATTTTGTGTTTATGGTTTAGATTTCATGTTTAAATATTTATAAGCTTCCGGCTAAAGTTTATATTTTACAATGTTTGTTAAAAAAAAATATTTATACAAAACAGGCTTCTTTTACTATTGGGCCAGTAAAGCCCATATGATCTAGTATTGATCCGTAATCTAATGTAAGGCCTTCTCACAATAACAAATCATAAACGTAAAAAATATAAAATAAATAAATTACCTTTACATGTTTCGTAAGCAAAAATAAAAATAATAATCTGCTTTGTTGAAGAGTCGATCCATCTTCATCACCACTTTCAGAAATCTTAGATTTTGGGGGAAATCTTCTCTACTTCTTCCTTTTCAGATTTCTAATCAACTATGGCGACTGAGAATCTCACCGATAAGAATGTTGTTTTCAGAAAGCTGAAATCAAAACCCGATAACAAGGTTAGGGTTTTTTTTTTTCCCATTCTCTCCGTATAAAATTGAATTGAATTTGGTTTGGTTTCGATCAGATCTGGAAGTTATACGACTCTAATCTTCCGATTGGTTTGTGATTTTGTCGGTTTCTTAGGTGTGCTTTGATTGTAGTGCGAAGAATCCAACTTGGGCTTCGGTTCCTTATGGGATCTTCCTATGTATCGATTGCTCAGCTGTTCATCGAAGTCTTGGTGTTCATATCAGCTTCGTGAGGTAAAATTTGGATTCTTACTCTCTGGAACACTGATTTAGCATTTAAATTGAACTCTCTCTGTGTTTAATTTTCTAGCTTCAGGAACTTGTAGATTTCCACACTTCTTGGTTAGGGTTTAAGCTTTGATTATACAGGACGATGTTGACTTCTTTTTTTCCTCTTTCACTATTCTATATATAGCATTTTACTTTGTTGTAGATCTACTTGTTGAATATAAGACCATTCATTGTTTTTATGTCATTAGCTCTAAATAGTTTTGTTTTTGTGAAGGTCGACGAATTTAGACTCGTGGAGTCCTGAGCAGCTAAGGACAATGATGTTTGGTGGGAACAACCGAGCTCAGGTTTTTTTCAAGCAACATGGATGGAACGACGGTGGCAAAATTGAGGCTAAGTACACTTCAAGAGCTGCTGATTTATATAAGCAGACTCTTGCTAAGGAAGTTGCTAAAGCCATGTCGGAGGAAGCTGGTTTAACGGCATTGCCTTCTGTTGCTGCTTCTCAGCCTTTGGAGTCATCTAAGAACGGGGTTTCTTCTGAACCTCCGACAAAAGAGAGTTCTTTGGTTAAGCAAGATGAGACTGTCGTCTCCTCTTCTTCGCCAAAAGCTTCTCAGAAAGTTGTGGCTAGTACTTTTAAGAAACCTCTTGTGTCGAGAAAGACAGGGAAGACTGGTGGTCTTGGTGCTCGTAAGCTTACTACTAAGGTAAAGGTTTTCGTTTTTTTTTTTATTAAAGAATGATAGCTCGCTTCTTGTTTCTTGGTTTTGATTAGATTTTTCTCTATTGTTATGTAGCCAAAAGATAACCTCTATGAGCAGAAGCCCGAAGAACCTGTACCTGTGATACCTGCTGCTTCTTCAACTAACGACACATCATCTGCTGCTGGATCATCATATGCTTCTCGATTTGAGTACTTCGATGATGAGCAGCAATCTGGTGGGCAAAATGGCACACGAGTGCTTAGCCATGTTGCTCCACCAAAGTCATCGAATTTCTTTAACGAATTTGGAATGGACAGTGCTTTCCCTAAGAAATCAAGCTCAAGCTCATCCAAAGCCCAGGTTAAGAAATATGCATTTTTAACAGGACCTAAGAAAGATATAGAAGTCAATTATCATATCCTCTTTGCTTAACTGTATTTTGCTTACTTAGGTTGAAGAAACAGATGAAGCAAGAAAGAAGTTCTCAAATGCAAAATCAATCTCCTCTGCCCAATTTTTTGGGAATCAGAACAGAGATGCCGATCTGGACTCAAAAGCTACCCTTCAGAAGTTCTCAGTATGTCCTAAACCTCTCAAACTCTATATTAACTTTTCTTTAAGTCTCATTGTTGATACATACCTAATGCAATTACATATCTAACAGGGTTCAGCAGCTATTTCAAGTTCCGATCTGTTTGGCCACGGACCAGATGATTCCAACATCGATATTACTGCGAGCGAACTCATCAACCGGATTTCGTTCCAGGTAAAATACCGAGTAGGATCAAATTCTTCAGCTTTTCTCGACTCTGCTTATTACTTTGTATTTATTTGGACTTTGTTTCATTCCACAGGCGCAGCAAGATATGTCATCTCTTGCGAACATAGCTGAAGAAACAAAGAATAAGCTGGGAACATTTGCCTCTAGTATATTCAGTGATCTTCAGGATAGAATGCTGTAAGAACACATACAGATATCTTTTGATTTACAGAGGACACATTGTCAGATCTAAAATGCCATTTTTTTTTGTTTGGTTTTGTAGTTGAAAGAGTCATTTTTGTGGTATGTAAGATGTTTATCTGGAATTTGATCACTTGGTGGATGATAGTATATGACTATATGTTGTAATGATACTAAATACAAAATTTGGTCACCTGAAAGCTGAAAAGGGTCATACTGCATGTAGATTGTCAAAATGTTTCAAGTTTTCTGAAATTGTTTGCTAGATATTGGTTTTGCACTTAATACTGTCTGCAAGATATTGTAAGTAAAACAATAAGTTGAAATTAAAATACAGAGGTCGAAACTTATATAGCCAATCAAAACTTTTGTAGGAAAAGCAGAAACATTGAGAAAGCGAGCAGATGGTTTTTGAGTCTTTGTTTGACCTTATCGGGAACTTGTATCAACCAATTCTATTTATTTTCTTCTAATTTCTTGATAAAAACATGGGAGAGTTACTCTAATATTACATAAAAGTTCTTTATTACAAAAGTAGCACACAATAGTTGTTAATTACTAGACTAAATTTTGTACCTTTAGTACTCTTGAAACTATTATCGGGAAAAAAACGTAATTACGGCCAATGCCATTAGTGAAAAAAAAAACATTAGGAATTGGGAGAAAGTCTACCGATTCTTTGATGGTATATTTATTTGGTACATCAAGTCGGTAGTTATAGTTTGTATAGTTAGGTGCCTGATAGTAGGTGTATGTCAGATATTATTGGTACACTTAGTTGTAGTGTTGGTACACTTATCGGTTAAGGTAGATCAAATCGATAGATATATGATTTCGTTAGATTGAGTTGGTTGAGGAATTGCCCTTGATAATAGACTTATGTTTTTAGCGGGTATATCGATCGACGTAAAAAGGTGGGAAGATATTTATGGTAGGCTAATGGCCTGTTGCGACAGATTTATGTGACAGCCTTCGCCCGTTACAGATATTTTTGGTATACTTTGTTTGTTTTTTGAAATATTTTTCGTAGTGTATTGGTAGACTTCTAGTCTGTGGTAGATTTAGTAAGCATTTTTGACAGCTGTAAAGTCTTACCAGAATAATACGAATTTGTTTGAGCTGGCAAAGACAGTCTAACGTTGCGATAGACTTATTGGAGGAAGATCCAAACACGTTTGCTGTCCTTCCGATTAATGGTGTTCATGTAATAAAGTTTGGAGCAGATTCATCAATCGTGTTCTGTTTGTCGGCCGGAGCAAACGTCTTTTTCCTACTCAGTTTTGGAAATCTTTCCTTTGGGTTCATCCATGGAAGAGCAAGATATCGTTTTGGTGTGTGGGAGGTGGAGGGTAGACAAAAAGCGATGGTTGTTTGATGTTGGTACTAGCAAAGGGTGCAGGATTATAATTGCCGATAAAGAAACAAAGTTTGAAGACTTTAATGTTATGGTGTTCGATGACTTTGGTTTCTGTGAAGGAACTTCCGGAATAGAGTTGAGCTATATGTTAGATAAATATAAAAAAAAGCGGATGTTATATGCCACCGGTGATTGTTTCGAATGGTCGGCAGTTTCAAAATTTTCTCAAACAGTGCAGGGGTGAACTCATCCGGCTATGCGTTGAGATTAAAGATAAATCTGGTGAAACCTTGTTCGAGGAAGTTAAACCGAAAACCACAGAACCAACACCCAAGACCCCTGAAGTCGTTGTAGATGATTTCGTAGGCGTGGCAGAGGAAATGGGACAGAAAGATGAAGAGTACGAGAGTCGGAAGGTAGACGGTGAAGATAATGTAGGAAAGGATGTAGATGAAGATGAAGCATATGACGAGGAGAACAATAGATTTGATTACTATGACGACAACGATGGTGCAAGTTCAGGGGATGAAGACTATCGGCTGTACTCCAACTTCGCCCCGGATGGAGCAGAGGAATCATTGGACGACGAACCTGGGGGTGGGTCTTGTAGAGAGGAAAAGGTGTGTCACAAAGAATCAAATATCCGTACCCGCAAGACTAACTCTGCAACTGATGCAATTGAGAAGGAGGTTCGCAAAATAGAAAACGGAGGTGGTGATATTGCTGTAGGGGATAAGTTTGATAGCAAAGAAACGTTGGTGGCAAGGTTGAGGGTGCTGAGTGTATTAGATAAATATGATTACAATGTTCGATATTCAACGCCCAGTTTGTTAATCGTTGAGTGTTGGGTAAAAGGTTGTAAATGGAGAATACGGGCTTCAACCATGGGTGATTCGCCGGTGTTTCATATTCGTAAATATTGTCGTGAACATATATGCTCTGTTACGGAACGATATGGCCGTAGCCGTAATGATAAACCACCAATCCTAGCTCAATTATACAAGGATTATGTTGGTGGTGTGGGATGTTCTGTTGTGCCAAATCTTGTTGGGGAAGGGCTCAACCTACGATATGGTGTACATGTGGGCTACTGGAATACTTAAAATGCAGTCTTTTTAATATGTTTGTTTTTTGGTTGGCTTTGTGTACGTGATGGTCTATAGGGTGTACACGGAGAATTTTCTTATGTTGCTAGGGGGCTTTGTGTACGTGAAGACGTAGTGGAAATAATAACAAACTGATCGTAGCTTTAGTTTGTTGGTTTTCTCAGAAATTAGTTGATCCTATGGCCTGCATTGCACATATATATAATTCGATCTAGTTGATATTGTTCAATGCTGATGTCTTTTACTGACCATTTTCATATAATAGCTTGGCTACTGGAAGGCAAATCGTACACTTATAAAGGCGCAGGAGTATGTTAGGGGTACACCTGAAAGTGGATACGCTGAATTACCTGCATATTTATACAGGCTGAGGTCCTATAATCCGGGGACCCTTACTAGACTGGTCGTTGATGCAGAAGACAGATTCAAGTATGTTTTCATTGCGATTGCTGGATGCATTAAGGGTTTCAGGTATATGCGAAAAGTTGTAGTTGTAGATGGAACCTTTTTGAAAGGTGAATTCAAAGGGACTCTTCTGATAGCGACAACACAAGATGGGAATTTTAATATTTTCCCTTTGGCGTATGCGGTTGTTGATACAGAGAACGACAAGTCGTGGGAATGGTTCTTTACGCAATTCAGTAGTGTAATTCCTGATGATGAAGAGCTTGCACTGATATCTGACCGACATAAATCTATTGGTAAAGCTATCGGTAAAGTGTACCCCCTGACAAGTCGTGGAATCTGCACTTATCATCTTCACAAGAATATTATTCAGAGATTTAGTGGGAGCGAAACATTCCGGCTGGTAAAAAATGCAGCTGCAGCGTACCGTGTAGTTGATTTCGAAGAAATCTTTTAGCAAATTCAAGAAGCGAATCCGCAACTGCATGCTTACTTGCTGCGTGCAGATGTATCCAAGTGGAGCAGGGCACACTTTCCTGGTGATAGGTACAACTTCACCACAAGCAACATTGCAGAATCGCTAAACAAAGTACTGAATCCTGCGAGAGCCTATCCCATTGTAGAATTATTAGAAGCGGTTCGAAATATGTTGACACGTTGGTTTGCTACTAGGAGAAAACAAGCTGCCGCAATGCCAACTTTACTCACCAAAGGAGTGGAGAACCTGTTACAGGTATGAGATTCATTAACATATCCATCGATATATATGTTAACGAAAGGAGTGGAAAATGTTAGTGGATATGTTGTGTTCCGTAGGTTATATGAACTTACACTTTCATTTACTCATAGGCACGTATTGAACATTCAAGGCGTTTAAAGGTTCAAGAAATTGATGAAGATCGATTTCAAGTAAGTTGTGGTACCTCAACGCATGTTGTCAATCTGAGGTATAAGAGGTGTTCATGTAGGCGTGATCTAGAGAGGATGCCATGCGTACATGCGTTAGGAATCCTCCAAGAAGGCCAAAGATGTCGAGGATGAAGTCTTTTGTCGAAGTTGCGTTGGAGTCGAAGCGGCCCCGTAAACAGCATGCTTGTTCTCAGTGTCAACAGGCTGGCCACAACCGTACAACATGTCCAGCTAATACGTAGTGTAGGGGCGACAATAAACGTGTTCTCTTTATCTGGTGTGCACTTCACATTTGGTCCGCAACAATAGTAGTACCATATTAACGTTTTTGGTGAGAGGAGGTCCTTATCATCGGTTATTAAATGTTGTCTGTACCTTTTTTTTGATGTCGTGTGAGGATATTACTCGTTTTTCCTAAGTGCCACCATCGCTTTTTGTAACATGTTTACGATGGACCTTTTTAAATTTGTAAGCCCAGCCTTAAGTTTGACTATAATTGTTGGAGAAATTGGTCTCGGCTGCCCTAGTTGGGCCTATTACTCGTGTGGGCTTTTTAGAAATGTCAAGCAAACGATTTAGTGTTTGAATAAGATACTTACAAAAGCGAAGATATATCTGTTTGTGTATTTTATGTGGTCCATTAGAGAGATCATAATGCGATGGAAGGATAGTTTTGCAAATGGTTTAACCACATTCACTGTACATGTCAACAGACCAAAGAACTATGTTACTTTTACCGTTTGTTCGATGTACGGTTGATAGCAAATATGTACGTAAATCGTAGATAACTATTGTTGTGTACGTACATATATAACGTTGTACTAATTTTTATATTTTGTTGACAAAATATAACCATATATTATCCATAATCAGCGTAACATTCGGTTCATTCAGAAGTACAAACACACCGGAAAAAAAGGAATAGATTATAAATTGCATAGATCTGTGATGGTTCTTTCAATATTCTAAACTCTTTGAGCTCTCCCTTTCGACAGTCTAGTTCCTTTCTTCTTAAGGCCCTGTATTCTCCCCTATGTGCTCCATTATATGTTTTATATAGTAACATCCAACGAATTCAGATCTGCGGTAAATATAGAAAGTGTATTAACGTATTTGACGGTAACAACATATTTTAGTAGATTTCTTTATAGAAAAACAAACAGCTTACAGCGCCTTATGATGTTCCATTCCTACGAATTCTGGTTTTATATAGATTTTCGAAGAGGCAACTGTGTTGACAAGACATTGTAGACCTACAGAACATTTACAAAATAAGATAAATATGGTTTCACAAACTATTTTCCTTATCTGATCTATCAAATCGAACGTACCTTCGTAGCTTCCAACCTTCCAGAACCGCAAAATACAAAAGACGGGTTCAGATGTAAAAGTAAGATGACACCCATTTGCTTCCCAAGCATTTATGAAGCGAGCTGCATAGTCAGCTATGGCACGACACTTCAGGGTTTCATTCCTACAATTTTCTCATGTTAATATAGATCGGGAATAGGAAAAAACTTTAAATGAAAATGTTTTCAAAAGGTAGCACAAATCTCCTTTACCTCCCATTCATTAAGGTGATGATAACTTCATTGGCCGCATTTGCCCCCTCCAGCAATCTTTTGTCTTCCACTCCAACTACACACCCACAAACATCTGATTCGGGGAAGACACATACTTTAAACGTTACAATTTATGTACTTTGATATGAAATGGTCTACTAACCTAATTATTTAGTATCAGGGCTAAAAAACTAGTAATGTGCCCAAATATATCATTTAGGTAAAGCAAACGTTTTTTATCGTTGTTCCTACAATTTGTGTAATGAAAATTTTAAGATAAGCGTACCGAATGATATGGGATGGGTAATTCCCCCACGAGATATATCACCCAAATCCTTGAAACGGAAGTAAAGTTTCTGATTAACCGATTGGAGCAGATTCATCGTTGACTTATTTGTAAATTTGATTTGGAAAGGATGATGTGTATTCCTCTCCCTAAGGGTTGGCTGGATGATCATGAAATTCCTAATTTCATACCAATCACCATCATCGATATACTTCCTCAATTTCTTGTAGGTCCCTGGTAAAAACGCAACCTCGATTGTCTCACCCTAAAAATTGCATATCAATCGTGTATTAGACCAGTGTTAGATTAACAACTTTGTGCAAGTATTTTACAAAGTGAACTGGTATAACCCGTTTATCAACAAGGAGCAGAACCCGCTTTTGAAAGAACTCAGTAACAAACCACGGATGCACCAATTCGTTCTTCCTGGTTGAAGATCAGCGATGGCATCAACTCTAAATTCCATGGTTTTCTCTGATAATTTCCTGTTATTTGTTTCTACCCTGTGTTTGGAAAGGAGACAGGGAGTTGCTATTTAAATAAAACAAAGCGTCACCACTGGTACTTGCGACTTACTAGCGACTCCCTCTCTCTCCTTCTCTAATAAGCGCGACTCTTTCGCTTTCTTTGGTTTTGTTCGGGTGTATATTTAAAATTTTCTTAATTACGGTTCGATTGATGCGGCTACGTATGTTATATTACATCAGTAACGTTATTTAACATGGTACTGGAGACATTATTATATTGTAAATGCAATATAACAGTCATTGTAAATGTTCTGGCAAGACCACCTTGTTGGCCACAAATGTACTGTATCACGTATAAGTACACGTACACTCACAAGTAACAATCTTGTGTACGTTCAGTCATAATTTAGTTCGTAGTGTAGGTACAGACAACTCATTTACGTTGTGTACGTGGTATTATTTTATTATCTTGTTGATGTATTACCAAGCGAAACACATTTGTACCATAACTAAACATTACTCATACCATACGTAAACAACAATGTACCCAAACACACATAGTTGTACATACCCAATTGGCAGATTTATCAACTGTGTATAGTCGTTGTGCGTAAGAGAACAGCAAAAAAAAAAGGATACAACATTAGGTGGTAAATGATTCAAAATTAATATAAGAGAAAACCATGGAAACAAAAGGCCGGATTTAGTGTGCGTAAAGCCGTTGACGAAGATATAAGTACTGCGTTGATAACAGAAGACCTTTAGATGGAACGTTTAGGGCGAAACATCTAAGGAGATAATATAACTAAAGGATCTCAGATATAGATTTCGCCAACCACCAAAGGCCGCAATTTGTGCACACCATGTCATAGTCTCTGTAGTTGAGAGAGTACAAACCATGCTTCAATAAACACAATTTAGCACATTCCAGAGAAGGGATCAAAGGAGCAATAGGATAGACGAATGAATCCCTGTACGTGTTTAGTCACGCCGTCTGATATCTACCCAGCAACATGAACAACTCCCTGCCCAAAAGCCTTGCTTGAGATGTATTCAGTTGGTAGTGGTATGCATGAAACAGGTAAAGAAAATGACCCGCCATGTCGAGGTCCCATGTAACATAGAAAAAAACCCACATGCTAGTGTGGCATCATCTTCTGCGGGAACGTTACGAGTTAGAAGTGCAATACCTCGCTCAATGTCGCTTTCCTTGGCAACAACCCGGAGACCTGCGTAATAGATTGCCATTTTGTTCCCAGCTTCAAGGCACCTTTCGAAGATAAGCCGGTGCATCCCTTCCTCTTGGATTCTACCATTTCGGTGATGTAATTTTTGGAACCAAGAAGGATGGCATGTAATGTTGGAGATGTTAGCATCCTTGAGAACTTGAGGCGTAAGCACTGTTTTCACTCCTCGAGGTCCTTCCTTTAATATTGGAGCAAGGTACTTCAAACCATCAACTGCTAGAAACTCGAAGATGATAACCAACATCTTATCTGGTAGATCAGGCATTTTTTGAGACGCATACGCCATCTTGATGTGATTTTTTAGTAGGAACAACTACTTGTACAGAAGGTGTTGGAAGAACTTAAAGTTCTGGTTGTACTCAGTGGGAGTGGTACAGTTATTAATATAATTTATAGAACGCTGACGAGATACTTATTTAGCTAACCCCCTAGACTTTTGGGTGTAGGAGCTGTCACTTCATCCAACCTACTGCTGTCATGTCTACCCCTACGTAGAGCCTAGCGGAATTTAAGCAAGATAATTGGCTAAGTCGTGTATAACGCATTTGACATCCGTTATTATGGTGGCGCCACGTATATACTAATACGAAATTGAAGAATTTGCATGAAGAATTATTTATATTTATTTTCCAAAAAACGATAATTACCGAACTCTTGTTAACTATTGTACGTACACTCAATTTACAAACTCTTGTACGTACATTGCCTTAGATTATAAACTCTTGTACGTACACTAAAATTATATACTCTTGAACGTACACTCAAATTATCAACTTTGTTACTACAATAACATCTTTCAGGTTGTGTACGTCCTACTATTATATTTAAGGGTTCTTGCAAGGGAAGACGATCTATAAGGTTTTATATTCATAATTCCTCTCCAATGCCTTGGTTACGTTTAGGGCACCCAACCACTTACCATTTGTAAACAACATATTAAGTAGCGATAGATACCGCGTTCTTATAAAGGATACAACATTAGGTGTTACATGAACCAAATTTACTACAACAGGAGACATTCTAAACTAAAGGCCGGATTTATAGTACTTACATGGATTCTAGAAGATATAAGAACTGTGTTGATAACAGAAGACCATTAGATGGAACGATTAGGGCCAAACATCTTATGAGATAATATAACTAAAGGATCTCGCATATAGCTTTCGCCAACCACCAAAGGCCGCAATTTGTGCAGACAATGTCATAATCTTGATAGTTGAGAGAGTAGAAACCATGCTCCAATAAACACAATCGAGCACGTTCCGGAGAAGGGATCAAGGGAGCAATAGGATAGACGAATATGTCCCTGTATGTGTTTACTCGCGGCGTCTGATATCTACCCAGCAATCGGAACAACCCCTTGGCCATAAACCTTGCTCGTTCCGATTTAAGTGGGTAGTGATGTGCATCAAACAGGTCAAGAAAATGAATAGCCATCTTGTTGTTCCCCTCTAACATAGAAAAAAACCCACAAGCTAGTGTCGATATAGGTTCTGTGGGAACGTTACGAGTTAGAAGTTCGATACCTTGTTTAATGTCTTTCACCTCGGCAACAACCCGCAAACCTTCGAAAAAATTGCCATTTTGTTGCCAACATCTAGGCATTTTTCGAAGATACGCCTATGGATCCCTTCATTTTGGACTCTACCATTTGGGTTATGTGGTGTTTGGAACATCGTCAGATGCCAGCATATGTCGAAGATTTTAGCATCCTTTAAAACTTCGGGTGTAAGCGCCGTTTTTACACCTCGATGACCTGCCTTCAATATTGGAGCGAGGTACTCCAAACCATCAACTGCGAGAAAGTCGAGGATTTTAATCAACATTTCATCTAGTATATCAGGCATATATTGAGTTGCAGACGACATTTTCACTTGATTTTCCTAAAACAATGTTTCATATGTGTTGCAACTTGTGGACGGTGTTCAACACCTACATAAAAAAATTAATGTCTACGTAGTAGGTGGGAGTTATAGGTTTTTTAATTATTATATATAGAATGCTAACCAGAAAATATTTAGTTAACATTGTGGTCGTTTAGTACAATTGTGACCAGATTTCTTTAACTTATTAATGATTACAAACACATCATATTAAACTTAGTCAACAAAACACATCGATGAGATATAAATCACATCCCTCTACTTAATTGTAAACATCTCATCTACGTTATTGTATATACGACTTTTGGGGGTATCAGTTGTCACATCGCAGTTGCCAACTGGTGTCATGTCTGCCACTACGTTAAACTGAGCGGGTATTGAATAATTGAGATTGACAAAGTAGATTATAAATCATTTCAAGTCCGTAATATGGTTATGACACATATATACTAATAGGAAATGGGGGATTTATGTGTGGGAAATTTTTTCCCAATTTTAGGATAAGGGATAATTACCAAAACAAACAGCCAACACAATTTCCTATTACAACACTGCACCATCTCAGGTTTGTTGTTGAACTCGCCGAGAGGATCTAATATATCCACTTTCCGTAATACCATGTTAATAACGAGTCCAACCCACTGCCCATTTATCTACTTTATCGGGACGTATAGTATGTCCACTTTCTTAAAGAACTCTGTTTTTATTCCTCCACCAGATCTTCCCCAAGTTGTTGATCTGCCTAGAACGAATGGCTTTATATCATTACTCCACCGGAAATTGTATAGTTCTGCATATGGCGTGTTTGTAGCAGCGAAATAGTTTTCGTTCACAAACTATGTAAATAAAGGGTTTAGGTATGCAGCTCTTCTCTTTATTAGGATTTCCCCTTGTCCCTTCCACAGCATTGCCATTAGGACCTTTAAATGCTGGTTTCGTAGAGACAAATTTTAGTCACTCAACCTTCAGCACAATTCGTGGAAATTATATTCTTTTAAAACTCAATACTTACATCAGTCCGAACCAACCTTTTTTTCTTCCCCAATGTTAGGAAAAAACAGTTGCTGACCACGTTTTTCCTGACGCTCAGACACTCGTCTTGTTTTCCCCCTCCCACTTCTGTGTCACCACATTTTGACCGTGCATTTTTTGTTTTTTCCTTCCCATTTTTCACTGCCTTTTCCACCATTGCTCCCCCAGTAAAATTACCTAGGTGGTAAGAGGATTTCGAAGCTGAAAGTATATTGACTAACTTCTTAAAGTTTTACTGTTCTCGCCAAGTTGCTCTAACCTAATGTCCGCGTATACGTCGTTTAATATGGAAACATCGCAACGGTTTATGATGTATACAGGCCTAAAATATTAAGGGCCCATTATGATGCCCAAAACGACACTCAATCTCTATGTTCAGTGCTGTGCCCAGGTCTATCGGGACTTAAGACGAACTTAACATTAGAGGTTCTTTTAATATATTTTATAAAAAAATAAATAAATATTAAAATTCAAAAGTATAATAAAATAAATATCAAAAGTTCAAAAATATAAATTTTTGAAAAAAAAATATATCTAAAAAAACCTTAAACATAATCGTTCTTTTTTCTCAATAAACTATTTCACCAACTTCTCTTAATCTTTTTTCCTTTTGTTTCACGACCTTACTAGGTCTTTCACAATTTAAGGTTTTGTTTTCCTTTTTGTATATTTTTATAAATAAATATATTTAAATGAGTCATACATGAGTTGTTTAGGAAATAAAAAGACTCTTCAAACCATAATAATACACCATATTTTCCAGAATTGAGATTCCAAAAACACACACAAAAACTATATATTTTGGGGGCCTGAGGCAAATGCCTTTTTTCTTACCCATAGGCATGGCCCTGTCTATGTTAGTGGATGTCGAAAAATATAATTATTAGTGATTTGATGTCACCTCGCCATCTTGTCACGCAGTTATATCAAGTATCATTTATATCCAACCAAATAATTCCCCAACCACATCAACAAGTGAGTATTATTTAAGTTTGCATTCCTATGTGCATATAATACTTTCATTACATTCTCATTACAAAGATGACCAACCTAGATCTTCCTGACGATATGTTGGCGCGAATAGCTAAACTAATGGCAGCCAAACACTAGTGGTACCTGCAGTCACTCCTACGTGCAGGAAATAGAGGCAAAACTATAGTTTACCGTCCCGACGTCTTGATAGAGGCAAACATCTTCAACCTTTGCAGTAACCCCGATGATATCACTGATGGTGGTCGACACAGGAAGTTTTTTGAAAGGTGCCTTAAGGCGGAAAATCCAACGACCATATATTATGAAGGCCTTTGTCTTGTAACAAAAGTTGGGGACATTGAAGGGGCGCTAAAGTTACTCCAGCGTAACGTCCCAACATATGCTGACGCTACTCTTGCGTATGCCATATTGTGCATCTGCAAAGGGTCTGGTGTCCAGGCGGGTCATTCGCTTCGGCTGTTTTCTATAAAACACTACCCACTTGACTCTGAAGAGGTTGGAGAGCTGTGTGAAGAACTCATCTGCCAGCTTATTCATTATGGAACATCACACAATAACACTTATGGTGTGTTTTTTGATTACCCTGATGATAGAGAAATAACAACTCCTTCGTGCGTAATAAAATGCGCACTCTCAATGACGACGAAAGACGTGGACACTATGGAGGGCCGTTACAAGCATCCTTGCAAGAAATGCACACTCTGGTGGTGCGCTCGCCGAATTAGTCAAATGCTTTAGTAGTTATAACGAAACATGTTTGAGTTTACTGTAACTATGTTTATTTGCATTTCATCGTTTCCGTGTACACCTTATCTCCTATCCTTTCTAATCTTCCTATTAAACGAAGTATTTTTTCAGTGATGCACCTTTGCAGAGTAAGGCAAGAAAATAAAGCTAACCACGAACATTGTCAAATGTGAGAACTCGACAATTGATTTAATTTACGTACACAAATATATTTAACGTCTCATGACAGACACATGCAAAGCAAAGGAGTGAAGCAATATGCTAGATTTTTTAATACACTTTATGTTGCTCTCCAACTCCCCACAAGCTGAACATAGTAAGATGTTAAGTTTGATTTAAACTAATATTTCCCATTATTTTATTGTCTACGATACATATCTAACTGTACCCTTACCTATTTGATGAGGACAAATGGTTAAGGCCTACATAAACACCTACATGCCCGTGTAGCTTAGTTGGAATTGTATCCTTTTATACTTAAAATTGAAACCACTAGATTAAATATATAATATAGGGAAATTACTTGGGTTTGTATCTATTAGTAGTGGTATTTAATGCAATGACATGTTTCAATTTTAATGCAATGGCCACATCGAAACACCCACCAAAGTTAATGCAATGGCATACTCCAACTGATTTGACATCCATGTAAATCAATTTAAATTGAAATGACTTGCAGAGTTTTAGATGTCAAATAACAGTTATGTAATTTTACTTATATACACGTACACGACTACCAAAAAACCAACAGAGCCAATTTACAATTGGCTAAACAGACATAAATCATTACATTTTATAAAAATCTATTCGTCTACAATATTACCATTTACGGGAGTGTATTTACTATCAATACCATCGAATTAATTATCTGATATAGTAAAATTTTTTTACCATTGTTCTCTTTATATATAGGTGTTACGTAAGAAGATGACTTTGTTCCTACACATAGCAAATACCATCCTCAGCCCATATCGACTCAAAAAAGATAAACCATGAACACCCCTCCAAATGAGATTTTCCTGGCCATCAAGCTGCCAAACCCTACAAGCCTCCTTGTCAATTTCATCCCTGTGTCTGTCACCCCAATCCACGCCTTGGCCGAAGCGCTGAATACTGTCGACATCCAAACTGTTTAACTTCATCTGTTTGTGTCATGGCCACAGTTCATCCATATGGAGTCTAAGTTCAGGTCCTACTTTGAAGTTCTCCTCCAGAGGGGCCACATCGTAGCGAATTACCTAGAGGGCGTCAAGCTTGCTTCAAACTCCCTGACAATTGCTGAAGGTATGGCATTGCTACGTTTTCTTGCACTAACTGATCCGTATGCAAACTTCGCTTACATGTTGTTCGCAACGTGTACCAGCCAAGTGATGGAGGCTGAGGCGTTTGGCAATATTTTCTGGTGCATGGTCCCTCAGATGAACACCGCTGTTGAAGTCGTTGGACTGGTGATGTTCCATGTTGCGAACCTCCATCTTCGTGGTCCCCCGTTTGAAGTGAGATCGTCGGCTTCTGTCCTCCACCACCGTAAGTGTACTTGCAGTAGCTACCTTACTGGGTGTAAGTCCTGTTTTTTCTACTGGTATGCACAGGAGTTGTGCTCATTCTTTTAAGAGCCTCTTTTCATGTTTTCTGTGGCTTAACCTTAGTTACTCCCGTCGCCAACTTGGTTAATGTTACAATATTATGTACTTTATGGTTGTTGTTTTTTGGAAGCTGAAAGTGTAATCCGGTGTATGCTGAAGTTTATTTTCTAATCAACGAATGTATTCTATTTAGTGTTATCCATCATCGTACACAGATGTATGGCATCAACCCCATTCCCACAACGATATATATATGTATGTACACCGAAGAAGGGCATCATACATAAATACACAGTTGTACACAGTGACTAACTAGTTGTATTTTGTGGGGCGTAAAGGAATTACGGAATGCTAAACTAAGCATATGTATGTACACATGGACTAGTCCCGTACATATCGTTTGGTTTTATTTAATTACCATACACGCTGCATAGTCGGAAAGATGTGGGACGGTTCGTGCTGACGATGTCAAATTAATATAAATTATCTGTCATCGAACGAGAATTAAATAAGAGACAACCATAATATGAGATAACCATGACCTTCTCCGTCGATCGTATTACTTATATCAACTTGATAATAACATTTCCAAAAAATTATCGATGTACGTACCACCGCTCATATAAGTTCACATGTACGTACCCAGCCGTATACAACCGTACATGACAACAAAAAATAAAAACTGTAAAGACACAGAGGAGATTATAGAACTAAAGGATTTCACATATAGATTTCGCCAACCACCAAAGTCCGCAATTAGTACACAAGATGTCGTAATCTCGAAAGTTTAGGGAGAAGAAACCGGATTGGATACAACAGATGGCGGCACACTCCGGATTAGGGATCAGGTGAGTAGATGGATAGACTAGTTTATCTATGAATGTGTTTTGAAGTGCCACCTAGTATGTAAACAACCGTCGAAACACAGCCTTGCCGATAAATCTGACCTCATGCGATTTGAGAGGAAAGTGATGTGCATCAAACAAGTGAAGAAAATGAACCGCCATCTGCTTGTTTCCATATAACATAGAAAAAATACCACATGCAAGTGTTGTCTGCGGGAACGTTACGAGATAGAATAGAAATGCCTCGCTTGATGTCTCTCTCCTCCGCAACAATCCAGAGGCCCTCGTAGTAGATTGCAACTTCGTTTCCAGCTTTGAAGCATCTTTTGAATATACGCCTATGAATCCCTTTATCTTGTGGGCCACCATTTGGGTCGTCTGACGTTTGGAACAATACCGGATGCCAACAGATGTTGTAGATGTTTGCATCCTTTAGAACATAGGGGTCGAGCACCGTCTTCAGTCCTCGCCGACCCGACTTTAAAATTGGAGCAAGGTGCGACAGGCCATCTACTGCCAGAAGCCTTACGATTTCGAGGAAAATATCATCAAATAGATATGGGAGCTTATTGTGTGGTTTCGACATTTTTGCAGGAGATTTTATTCTCGTATAATTATTAAATTTAAAGGAAATTACACCATAGAAACGTTCTTTCTGTCATATATATGCTTCAAAAGTTCAGAAATTAGGTGAGGATATTTGTATATATTGTTGAATATTAATGCGTTATATATATTTCTATTCGTCTCGGTGTAAACGAACGCCTAATCAGATCTAAGTTACACTGTACTAGTTGGGAGAAAGTGGACGTCACAATTACGTAACAGACTACTGGTTCAAAAAAAAAAAAAAAAAAAAACAAAATATCGACGTATCGGTTTAACCAAAATTATACTGTTATCGTTGAGGAAAGGTGTAAAAATTACTTACTTTAAAAAGTGTTCAGTAAAAACACAATGAGGAGATATGAATCATTTCAAATTATAAGTACCAACGACTTATGTCAAATACGAGTTGTCATGCCGTGGAACCTAATAGTCTCATTTAAAACCATAGGGTTACCGGACCCAGACGTGATAAGTGTAATATTTGTCTAATTCGTATTAATATTCATTTCAAATCCGATACACGATCTCGACACGTTAACTGACACCGTATATTTATAAAATGATATTCCTCGAGACAAGTAGTAGTAGATGAGAGTAAATTCATCAAATCCCCTTCTCAGTAAATCTAATTATGAAAGGAGTAAGTAGGATGTAATGGTTGTGAATTGATTAGAAAATACTAATATAAAACGGGAAGACAAAATTAGAGAGAACACATACTCTATTTTGTCTCCTAATTAACTAGGGCTTCCCTTCTTTTCTATAAATAGGTCTCTTAATTCTGGCCACAGAACAAGCTCGTTTTTTTAGGTCTAGCCACCAAAAAATTGTAATCTTCATAACTTTTGATCCTTTAAGTATTTTCATTTGATTTCTTCTACAAAGTTGCTTATTTTATCATCATCTTTATGATTATGTCTGTTTCATCATTTTATGGGTTTGTGTTCTTACATCTCATTTATTAGATTCTGAGTAGAGATAGATTCTTAAGGATGGGTTAGGTTGGTAGAGAACTAAGTTTGTTTAGGATTGTTTAAGCTTGAATTCCATAAAATCCTTTCTAGATTAGATATGCTCTATGCTATTCTTATACTGAGAAAGTAAGGATAGATCTTAAGCTTCTTAACATCACACCAATGTCTAAATTGCTAGATAAGGCTAAGTCTAGAGATTATCATGAAGCATGCTAAGAGATTAGATGTTTAAAGTGATTTTTGACATTAATGATCTGATTCTTAAAACCTGTTTAGTATGGTTTCACCAATGAGAGTTGGGTTAGGATGTTACTAAACTTGATTACCTCTGTCATGAGAGTGGATTGGTAAGCCCTTAAGATCATTGTCTAAGGATTAGCTCTTTGTTGATTGAGTTTTGTTAAGCAACCTAGATAGATTAAGTTTAATACCAACTAATAATTCCCATCCTTAGGATCTATTTGCTACTTGTTTGCTTCTGTTTCTTGCATTTAATTACTTGTCTTTTCTGCTTTATAGTTTTTGCACTTTAGTTTTGCATTTAATCTTGTGTTCTGCATCACTCGACCATGCACTCGACCTTGGTTCATACCATGCTCGCTCGAGTGCTAGGTCGAGCTCCAGTTTAATTTCTTGTTTATGCATTGTTCTGTTCTTTTCTAGTTTGCTCTTGTTTATTTCCTGTTTAATTTAGTTTTCATCCTGTTTATTTACTGTATTTTGTTACTCTTGCTTCTTTATATTCTGCATTGCTTTCATTTATTTATCTTGCATTTAGTTTCTGTTTAAGTACTTTACATTTTGCATTTTACATTTCTGTTTCATTAGGTTGATAGAATACCACCCCATTTCTAAATTGGCTTAACTTGTACTATCTTGATTGCATCTTTAGTGATTAGCATAATCCCATTTGGATTGACACCTTAAGTACTACAATGCATAAGGGTAATTGAACCTGCTAGGATTAGGAGAGACACAAAAATCCTAGTATCAGATTTGATCCAACCTTTGAATAACAAAAATTACTTCCGCTTCGAAGATCTCGATGATATAAACCGTGGCAGAGTAACTCATCCCATCACTTTGGGTCAGTTTTATCTATAATTTCTTTACATTTTTAATATTAATGTCCGTGAATTTATGAGCTTGATAATAATGTTGAGATTTATTTAGTGGTCGTTTGGGAAGTTTAGAATTTCGAACTTATGTGCATCATTTGGAAAAAGTTCAAAATAATCGTTAAATCTAGAATTTTTTTCCCCGCGTTAGATGTTTGTGGGTGCATCGTTCATGTGGACGTCATAAGAAGACGTGGAGATGGCAGCTGTGGTGAACTTGTCTTCACTCTACTGAATGGTAGGTAAAGTTTATTATAAGCATAGGATATATATATGACCTTGATAAATAATACAGTTATAGCAACTATGCGTTAATGCAGGAATGAAAGTATCAAATGTCGTCTCATAGACTTCTATACCTCTCGATTTCTCACTCTTTGGGAATCAAACGGGTGTCCTGATCTCGTCAAATCTGAACCAGTGTTTTGTGTCTTCCGGTTCTGTAAGGTTGGGAGATATGAAGGTACGTCACAGCAGATTGATATGATAGAACCAACTTCATGTAAATTGTCAAGCTACTCAATATGGCAAATGTGTGTAGGTGTACCATGTCTTGTACACACCGTGGCCTCTTCTAGAATATTCATAAAAGCAGATTTCGATGGACTTGAACATCACCAACATCTGTAAGTTTATGTTATTTATAATTGGTATGACACCGTATTTGTTCATATTGTTCAGAACCTTACATCTACATTTTTAAATAATTTCATATGTGAGTTTGCAGCACGGTATCACATTAACCATGTGATGCGACACGATGGGTAGAGGGTTGTGACACAAGATGAAAAAATGTCTCATGAAGGAGAGATAACAAATGTGGTTTTCTATTCCATATATTGTATTTTTTGAATGGTCTGAAAGCTTGTACTAAGTCTGAACAAAATTTGGTACCTGATTGCTATAATTAATTAGAAGGACAAACGATGATAAGTCTTGATTTGTTAGGTCTACGTACACAAGGTTACATAACCGTATATTCAATCAAGCGTAAAGCAGAACAGTCCATACATTGGGCGGTTTACAGAGTAACGTTGAAGTACGAAATAGAACAACTTATATTTTTCAATAAACGTTTCTCAGAAAAATCCTACACATGTCAACTCCTTATTAGTTACATAATGAACTTTGTTTTCTATTTTCCCGTGTGAAACAGAATGAGTTCAAACCGTTGTAAATGCCCAAAACAGCAACGTTAGAACTGACCTATATCTGCCTGAAAAGGTTGAGGAGTTAGTTGGGGATATTAGTTACTACTATATTCTAGAATATAACATATATATATATATATATTGTGTTTTAAACAAAATTATACCCCTTTGTACTGGAATCGTTGGGATGAATTGATGATAATCACGTAACTGGATACACATCAAGTAAACATAATGATGAAAAAACTTTCATATCTAAGCAATAATAAATACGACTTGTCACATCGGAGAACCTACAAATGTCATTTTTAAAAGCTTAGGGTTAGCTGATGGGTGAGTTAAAGCTAATATTTAGCTAATTCGAATATAATGAATTTCAAATCCGATAACACGAGCTTGACAAGTAGTTCACACTACTTAATTGTTTAAATAATTATAATCGAGTAGGAGTGCATGAGAGTACATATACCAAAATGGGTTCGTAATTGTAGTTAACGATAGGGTATTTTAACATACACAAAGTGAATGAGACGTACACCAATGTTAATTCATAACGAGTGCAGGGGGCGAACATAATTTAAGAAGCAAAAGCGTAAACAATATCTTCCCCACACATATCAGACATAACATACTCCGTCCAGAAGTCGTAGTCATAGTCCTCCTCTTCAGGCACCTCCTCGCCCACAAATAATTGTAAGTCTGATTCAAGGACTCTGTTAGGCTGACGATGTCTCTTAGTACTTTCGCCTGTTATGAGCTCTCCATATTCGCCACCATCGCCGTAAGGGCCAATTGTAGAAACAACCCTATAATTTTGGCCTAAACAGGTAACATATACACTAATGCCCTTGTCCGTCATATGAAGGCGACGGAAAACACTGTACTCAGCGTCGGTCGTGATAGGCCGAGGAAAGGGGCAGACGCAAGTATTTGCGACAACCTGATTTCCCACCCAGTAAGACATAGTGAATGCAAAATGGGTGTGTGTATAACAGTACGCAACATCTACAGAACAGCGGAGATCCTCAACCCCATCCGTATTTGTGGAATCTACTGCCCTACCACCGCGCTCAACGTCGACTTTGAATTCCCACTCTAGTTCTTCATTCCGAGTCCATCTTCTGGGTATGACGGTTATAATGGCGCCTTGACTTCCAGACATCCAGTAAATCTGGCAAATCAGAAAACTCTATGCATAGATCGGACAATGCGAACGTGATATTTGGTGGTATATATGAGAAAATATATTATAATTACAAAAAAATTGTAATGGGTTCACATTGTAGCAACAATATTTACTTTTTCAACCTCGAAGAAATCACCCGACTATGTCGCATTAACGTGTTTCTTTCAAAAGGTTTCAAGTCCACATCACTATTATGCAATGTGTCATCGTGATTTACTATGGGAAACCTTTTATGTTGTAAACTTGTAATAAAGCTTAAAAAAAAGACGACACTTAAAACGACGTCATATAGAAACTAACTCAACATTCCAGAATTTCGCTAAAATCCCCAACCACCTCCCACATCGTTTGTTTTATTAGTGGGCAGGCTGTAGTTTCCGTGTATTTGTTTTTCCACATATTTCTATTTGTTTAGTTAACTGCAAAAAAATGGCGTCTTTTAGGCATAACAACTAAGATCTGCCAGACGAGATATTCATAAAAATCGCCCGGCATATCGTAGTTGATGGATTGTCGTATCTTGCTCCATTATTAAAGGCTGGTCGTCGGGGAGTGAAAATAGTGCTCGCTCCCGAAGTTCTGAAGGATGCCAACATCTACCACATCTGTTGGCATCCTTCTTCATTCCAAACGTCACGGAACCCAAATGGTGGACGACAAGTAGAAGGAATTCACAAGCGTATTTTCGAAAGATGTTTAGACGCTAGGAACAAAATAGCAATCTACAACGAGGGACTACTGGTCGTTGCCGAGGACCGTGACATTGAACGAGGTATCACACTACTTAAAAAAAACGTTCCCGGAGAAGCAGAGGCCACACTCGCATGTTGGATTTTCTCTATTTTGTATGGGGATGAACTGATGGCGGTTCATTATCTTCACCAATTTGATGGACTTCACTATCCACTCAAATCAGAGGGAGTACAGCTTATCGGGGAAGATCTGTTCCAACGGTTGTGCACATTCAAGACGGCGTGTAAAAACACGTACACAAGTTCACTAGTATATCCATCCAGTTCGTTGCTCCGTTTTCCGGACTGTGTCCTGAGTAGTTGTTTGAAATCGGGAAGACTATCGACCAATACAAGTGATTATGACATTGTCTGTATAAATTGCGGAGTGTGGTGGGTGGCCAAATCTATATGTGAAATTCTTTAGTTGTATTAATGTCGGTTCCCGTCTGTGTTGCGATTTAATTCCACGTATGGTACAATGTTACTGAAATTAAAATGTAATGAAGATGTTAATTAACGTGTCGTTCATCAACTCTGTTTTAGTAAACCTTGCTCGATTTAGTAAGTATCCATAATTACATACTCGTTAAGGGAACTAAGCACCCTAGCAAAACCCGTTGAAAAACAGGTTTACATTATACGTGTTATACTTAGTCATAACGAGTTATTTGTCAAAATCCGGGTTGTAAGCTCTGGTTGAAGACTACAAATTACTAAACTCGTTTAGATTTGAAAGAAAATCAATCACCACGTACTTTGACTTACATTACTTTGATTAGATAACTTTGGTTTTGTGTCAAAACCCCTCCATGAGGTTTTTTTGGCAATATAACCAACCTTGGTAATACATAAGAGGTCAACCCAACAAACGAGAAAGTCCCACACAATATAGTCTATCCCCGTATAGATGACGTGTACTTTGTTTCACCGGTTAAACACACATAACTATCAAGCAGACAACGCCGTTTGTTTCTCTTGGAAAACGACACAAGCTGGAAAATTTCATGTTGTTTTACAATACAAAAAACGACACAAAAGCCAATGTTCTATAAACCAAACCGAATAGAATCGATATCTTATAAAGTAAATCAAAATTAGGGTTCATTAAATAGATTTGGGGGAAACAGAGAGAGCCGCTGCCATAGATGCTGGAGTAGATTGAGGAGTTGGATATTCGGTTAATAGTTGAACGTTCCTTTTGTTTTTATTTTCCCTCCTTCAGTTACGTTCTATGTTTCGTTCTTAATGTCTGCTTTGACAAACACAAGTCCAGTTGAGTATGACGATGCGGAGTATGGGATCCCGGCTGTTTGTTACTGTGGTGAAAGGCCAAAGCTACAATCTTAGTTTACAAGGACAAACCCAGGGAGGCTCTACTACACATGTCAAAATAGAGAGGTAAATAGCATCCTCATTTGGTTTAAATGTTTAGACTGAGTCACTTATAGTGATCTCGAGGTTGAATAAACATCAGATTTATTTTCATACTTTGAGGTTTTTATTAAAAAAAATTTGCAGGATGGGGACTATCACATTTTTAAATGGTGGGATGAAGCTATGATGGAGGAACTTAAGACAGTGAAGGAATATATTCTAAAGTTGACTAGTTTGAATCAAATACGTGAAGCGCTTCAGGACTAAAAAGAGGAGATTGCTAACATCTTAAATATGCACAAGGAAAATCATATAGAGTTGGGAAGGCTGAAGGCGTTGATTGCAAACAAGAGTGATGGACTAACTATGTAGTTAAAACTGACGAATATTTTTGTTGCGACTTTGGTTATGCTAGCAATAATGACATATTTTTTCAAGTAGATAGTTTATTATATTTGGTTTAGACACATCTGTTTACGTCTCAAAAACAATGACTGTTTCCAACGTGGTCGTGTTATTATTACTGACGAAACCCATGAATTAAACATAAACATTTGTACACAAATTAACACATATGTTTAACATTAAAGGTTGCCAGTATTAGGAAGATGCTTACAAAATAAAACAAAATAAAAAATTAACCATGCTTAAAACATACAACATTTTTCATCAAATTTATTCTATCCACGTAAGAAAGATTGTTGGTAGATAACATAAAAAGTTCAGCGACGTGGTTTAAAATTTTGAAATGTACGCAACATTCACAAATGGAAACATAAGCTACGATTCTTCTTCAGTCCGTGCGCGGTGGTTCAAGTATTCAAACCGGAGTTTGAAATCTTTAACCTCAGGGAACCACGGGTCAAATATCATTTTTGAGACACCCGGTTGACTAACCACTTTCATTCATCCTGCTGTGCGAAAAAGTAAGGAAAAAGTGTAACCAAAAAATAAGGAAAAAGTGTAACCAAAATTAGTTTTCTGTAGAACTGCTATAGTTAAAAGGTGTTTTAATTGTTATAAATACGTTTACGTAATATGTACCTCCATCCTTAAACTTCGCCCTCCAAAATCGCATGACTACCACTGGTTTGCCTGAGGATAGCCAAAAATTGCGGACGAAATCATCGGCCATTTCTTCATAAGCTACACATTGCAAGTGATGACCCCTACGCACGAAGACATCTACGTTAATAACCCGTTATTACTTAAAAGTGTGTGAAAAGTAATAATCGCAACAAACGACTCACTCAAGATTCATCAATGAAAACCGTATCAACCGGGTTTTTTCGACAAACCGTGGAACAGTTGGATCGTCAACGAATATGGTTGGTTCGACGTTAGAACTTCCCCCATCGTGTCTATGATGTCATGTCATTAGAATGATGGTACTGGCTATGATAATAGAAAAGGGAACAACAAAATGCAACGTTACCTAAGCAGCAGTTTTGGGTGAAAGGAGACCATCGTTCGTAAATTGTGTCGAAGTCGACGTAGTCGATGTAGTGATTGGTCGACAAGCAACGAATGTTTTCCACAACCGTGTCAGCAGTGAATTTTATCAGGAAGTTGGACACCACGACCTTCACCGCGTATGTGTCGTTAGTGACGACGAAATTTGAGAAGGTTTTCCACGAACTCTCCTCAATCCCCCTACGTTCACGGAACTGGGGCAACAGGTCCTCGCTGATTGTTGCCTGCATCTTCTGCCCCTACGGTGCGGGAAAAAGTTCAACTATGATGTATGAATCATTTTGATATGAAGTTCATATAATATGATGATGAAAGTCACTTACGAAAACATCGGAAACAACCATTTCAAAGGTGGAGATGTTCGCTTCTCTCTTTATCCACTTCCGGATGATCTTAACAGTAACCTTCCAATCAGAACGCCAAGTGTGGAGATCGGATAGCCTGTCGAAATGCACCATCACTTTGTTGCACTTATGTTTTGCGGGTGATATTTGGTTATGAGAGACGAATGAATAGTAAAACGGGTTCTCCTAATTGTCTTCTTATATAGGCAGCGAGCAAAGACCAATGGATTATCCATCTTGTGGCTTTTCAAAACGTCGTAACTGCACTCCATACGGATACCTCGTATTTAGTTAATTAAGCGGTGTAACTGCCGGTTTAGCGAAGACGATACATCGCATGTACTTGTTAATTATGACCCTAGAGTCCACTTTATAGATCATTGAATTATAGATTGGTAATTTTCACAAACCAATCCAATGTAAATTTTTATCAAACTTCAATGAATAGTGAATGATGGTTTATTAGTTCTGCCACCTCACTAATAAAGGTTGATATAGACTGTAAATGAACCAATAACGTTGAAGAACTGTATAAGTTGAATAAAAATATTAATGAAAATCCCAACCGTTGCACTGTTTCAAAAAATTATTAAAAATTGTTAAGTAGTAAAGCTAAATCTTCGTTCTTGGTAGGAGACGGAAAACTGAGGCCTCAGTAGTGACGGCGCATTTGGATGTCCGATATGGTTGTTTCCATCCCGACTATTTGAATTAAGGTGTTTAAATCTGGGATAAGTTCTACAATAGGAGCGAGAATAGAAGTCCGCGACGGAACATTTAAGGAAGAAGAGATTACGAAGGTCGGGTGAAATCAGAAATACGGCGTCTAGTTTCGCTCCCTCTTCCATCACTGGTGTTGATTAAGAAGGTAAGTGTTTCTCTTGACTTCCCCTTTTCATTGGAAGAGAGATTGGTCCCCAAATTCTATATTTGGTTGGAAGAGTATCTAGAAAATACAATCAAGAATCGATTTGATTAGCCCAGGTCATGAATTCCATGAATAGTTGTGTATTTGTGGCGGGCAAAGGATAAAGAACCCTAATCGTGTAGAGAATTGAACTTTTGGTAGACATTGGCTTAGTGTACGTACATACTAATAAGTACGTTAATTGTTGGTGGTAGGATGGATCCCGAAGAAGTAGAGATCGTTCCTCCATTGAGTTTGGATCTACCGAGGAGGTTATTTGCTCTTGACCATTACCCTCTCCAAACCAAGATCAATGCGTATTCAAAACCGGAATATCTTTCTACAATAGCGAATGTGCTGAGTGGAACAGAAGAAATGGAAAACTTGTTAAAGTCTCCATTTGGGCAGCTTTTTCGTATCCCTGCGAACAAGACCTCCTTCTCGGGGAAACTAGTTCATGGATTTGTTTGCCGTCAATTGGTGACCAAAAAGTGGCATGAGATGTGGATTGTGTTTGGTGGCAATCCAATCAAGTTTGGATTACAGGAATTTGCAGAGTTGACAGGTCTCGAATGTGGAAATTATCCAAAAATGAGAGATGTGAAAAGAGCTACAAAAACGGAAAAAGGATGTAAGGCTTTTTGGGATACACTATTCGGGGAAAACAAAGAACCAACGATCTCCGAGTTGGTAAAAAATGTGGAGACTGAGGAGATGGAAACGTGGAAGAAATTAGCTTTAGCGCTAATAGTAATAGTTGATGGAGTTCTAACATGCGTCACGCAACCAGTAAACCAGATCCGAAGACAGTGGAGATGACCAAGAATATTGATTTTTATTTCAAATACCCATGGGGAAGGTTGTCATTTGAACGGACGTTGGAGACTATTACAGGCTTTAATTGTCCAGCAGACGTTGACAGTTTAGTGAATATTTTCAACCAACAATCATTTGCTGTTCATGGATTTCCTCTAGCACTCCAGCTGCTGACTTTTCAATATGTCCCAGCACTTGCAAGATAAGTACCGTCTGACGTACAAGAACAGGCGTTTAATCAAAGGTCGATCCATAATCTGGCTAAACTGCGCCCAATCAGGACAGCAAACATATTCGCATGCGAGGCTGCTAAAGAGGTATGTACATGGTTGATATAATACGTAAACGACTTGAAAGTATAAGTTTCGTAATATGTTTATATTTTTTCTAATACATGTATCATCATATAGGTGGTTATTAGGCGGATGGTTGGTAGTGGGGAGGAGTGTGATAGTGGAGAATTCGCGTGGCGTGATGAAGAGGAAGACCATCAAGTTGACAACATTGAAAATCTGATTAAAGCTGGCCACAAATGGGATGAAGCAATATGGTTGGGAGGTGATGATGAGTGTCCAAAACAGATACGACCTGAAGAGAAAGGTTTGTTGACATTTATACATTGCAAAGGGCTTCATTATAAATTCATTTTTTTACTAATGGCTTATTGGTGATATAGTTATAGTTGACTATCGAAAGAGAAAAAGAGCAGACACCGCAACAATTGAAAATAAGAAAGAGAAGACCACAATGAGACCAAATGTGCGACTGGGAGGTACGCCCGTTGTTGATGAACGTTTGGACGATGACCTATTTGAAAGGTATGCGGCGGAACTAAGCCGTTTCTACAGGAAACAAGAAGCACTGATAAAGGAAAATCATGAAAACATGAAGATATTCGTCCGTACAGAGATCCGCACGGAGATAAGAGCTGCACTATTAGAGGTTAAAAGAAACGACTGTGGGGAACCTTCATATGGTTCGAAGACAGTTTCAGAGAAGAAGTCGTTACCAAATTCAAAAAATAAAAGAGGGAAAACTAAAAAGTTTCAATGAATGAGTTCAGTAATGGTTAGGAAAAAAAGGAGAGAAAAGGTCCCAAACAGGGGAGGCGGTGACACTGCTAAGGTTGATATGACAAATAGCATAAGGGTTGTAATATATTTTCACTTGTTACATATATTAAATTATGTTGGTATCGTGGTGTGCACAGGATGTTCGAAATACTGATGGTTCGAAGGATGTCATACATGGTGAACACTCTGTCAGTGGTGATTCGTCAGTTGGAGGCCAGGTAATGGACAACATGTCATTTAAAATGCGGGTGCATCAATTTAATGTGGGTATTTGCTGTTGATGCACCTATCATTTCCCTTTATATAATTGATTGTAGGGTACAACCCGTAGTCCTATTACTGGGTGGGAAACAGATAATTACAACTGTGACATGAACGAACCATCCCCGGACGATGGAGTTAATGAGTGTTGCCAAGATTATGACGGGGGTGAAGCTAAAATTGTTGTGGACCTATCACCAACTACAACCGTATCCAATGTAAGTATTTACACGAAGTGGAGATTACAATTACGTGTATTCGTATTCAAGCATTGATCCACCTTTAATTGAACAAAATTTGCTGCAGGTGAAAACTAAAATGGAACCTGATCTGCATTGTAACAAAATGGTAGGTCAGGAAGTAACCATAAAGGGGATCACCATCTGTAGGTTACATATATATTCGGTTATTTCTTTATCTCCTCCGATCTAAACGTGTAAAAATGTATGTTGTACCAAGGTCTACAAGCACGCAGTTCTACATACATATAACAAAATTTTCTTTATTTTGAATAGGTGGATGGGGAAGAACTGCATCAGGAAGGCGGAAAAGTCAAGTGGTTTAACAGTACCGACGGGGACATAATACATAAGGAAGGCGATTCAGTTGAGGGTTGTAACAAAACCGAAAAACCTGTAGAAAATGAAACTACAGCTGAAGGTCAACCAGATGCAAGTGTCTAACTTTTTTTATTTCGACTACTTGTAATACCCACATATATATTAGTGTATACTTAGTTACATTGGTGTACGTAAATATGAATCTATGTACGTACATCTTACTAGGCCGAAGTCCAAGCAATACGCAAGGAAAACAATGTCGAGGAGGGCTGTAACAAAACCGATGGACCTGTACAAATAGAAAATACACTTGAAGTTCAACCACTGGCAAGTGTCTAGCTTTTTTTTATTTCGACTATTTGTAATACCCACATATATATAGTGTGTACTTAGTTAGTTAAGTGTACGTCACAATTAATCTATGTACGTACATCTTATTAGGCCGAAGACCAAGCAATACGCAAGGAAAGCGATGTCGAGGAGGGCTGTAAAGAAACTAGAGGTCAACCAGATAAAAGTCCAGGGGAGGAATATATTCCCGGTGACTCAGATAATTTAGTGACGCGGTCGGTTATTATTGTGGATAAAACAGGACGCGCAGAAGAACAGATCATGGAGGTACGTGAGAATCATCTATCCGAAACCATAGTGATAAAAGCAGGGTCGGTTTCATACGACCCGATGGAAGATGTTGATGATAGGAAATTCGCCAAATTCACCGAGTTGATAAAACGCGATAATGTGTAAGTGTAGTATATATTACTCAGATGACATAATTGGTATGTCTCAACCATTAATATAGGATATTCGTAACTATATTGTGCAGGATACACAACATTTTCAGATTCCGCAAGGCAGATAGCCTATTCTTCACTACTCTTATATCGCCTAAACAATGGGTCCAAAGTCTGGTACATATTTTAAACTTTGCGTACACGATTTAAGGTGTGTACGCACTATGCGTACATGGTTTCTTGTTGGATTTAAAATTGAGTTGGTTTGCGTTTAACTGCATCTGCAGCACATGGAGATGATTGCCCTAACGCTGTGGCACAAAAACGGAGAAGAAATGAAGAAATGAAGGAGCGTAATTTTGGACTCCGTTCTCATTTACGAGTTGACAAGAAGGTTCCAATCATTCTCCAAGTCCAAAACGAAACAGAATTTCCAGTGGGACAAAGTATTCATTGACATCGTCAATGGGGAATGGATGCACCACGAACCAAGGTTGAAGTGGGTTACAGATGTCGACGTTATATATGCTCCAATGAACTGGAAATCTACGCATTGGGTCGGAGTGGCCATAAATCTTAAAACGAGAAATGTATCCATTTACGATCCGTTGATGAGCTCCGCCAGAGAACCTCTTGTGAGGTCCCGGATGCAGCCGATGACTAAGATGATACCGTACCTACTTCAGAGTGTTATCGATGTCAATTACCCTGTCGATCCATTTACCGCTTCCAGGGTCATCACTCTAGGACAAAACTTGAGGACGGGAGATTGTGGACCTTTTGCTATGAAGTTTTTAGAACTGTTGAGCATGGGTAAACCGATGGCTGATTGCTTGAAGATCACCGACAACAATATTGACAATTTCCGAAAGAAGTTCGCGATGGACATCTACGAAGCTGGTATCGGCCCGATAAATTAAGTAGCGAATAACCCTTCCTCCTGGTTGTACTTATTACTTTCACGCAGGTGGTCCATCTGATCTGAAACCGTTTGTTAGGATGATTATAGTTCGATGCCTTGGAATACAATTTAATTTCCTCGCTCATCATATCATACCTCTACCTACATGTTGCCTACGTACGTAGGATTACAAGTAGGGACAAGTTAATGTGCTCAAAATGGAGAGAAACTAAGTACGAACCATGCTCATAAAAATAACGTCTATAACGTTAGAGAATTGATTGTACGTACACAGATGAATAGACGAAAAGAAGACACTTACAAAATAATATGTACGTACACAGACCATAATAAGGCCGTTACTTAGTTGATGATACGTACACAGCTGATAAAGGCTTTACATATACTAATACGGGTTAAAAAGACGTCATAATGATACATATCTAAAGCCTGCAATCTACAAAAAAAACACTAGACCTACAGAGTGTTTAATCCGATCGAAGATATGTGGGTGACCAGACGTCGAATAATCTAAGAACGACATCCTCAAATCCCACATGTTACCAAAAAATATGACCAAAGACGCATCTTCTATTAGCAACACGCGTAAAACCAATCTTCACCAGTTCCAAAATTATACTGCTCCGGTAATGTACATGGAACCTAACTTCTTCAACTGTTTGATCCCGAGATAAACTCAACTTCCGGATAATCTAATGTCACCGACGTAGCATCTAGTTGCAGAAAGCAGTCTCGGTCTGGAACCTCATCAAACACTTCTGCAGCAAGTTTCATCCTAATCGAAGGCATGGCTGCATCACAGAGGCCTGTGTAATTTAGACCAAGAGCTATACACTCTAAGCACTTCAACGATTACACACCACAATCACCTTCTTGATAGTTATGTGGGAGTGTTTTCACTCGGTAATAAGTAAATGCCCCCCCCCCCCCCGATATTCTCATCTTTGTACCTCCGGTTATATGCTTGTATCAAACGTGGAATCATTTTTGCGAACGGCTTACACTTCCTTTGAAGAACCGCGTCGCTTCTACCACTGTTTATGCTATCGTAAACTCTTAGCCTTCGGTAGACTAAGTCAGCTTCGATGCCTAATGGTTGTTATCGAGGTTGTATGGGAAGAGCAGGGTGTCTACATCGTCAACCCACACCTTGTGTGTCATTCCATATTTTGGCAGCCTCCCCACGTACGTCTCAAAACAACCTTCTCCAAAAACCCCATTTCTTAGAGGCTTCCATTTGTGGGAATTCGAATGCCCACGTACTAACAATCAACGGGTCAAGGAAAGCAATATGATCTATTATATATGGGGATGGCGTTTGCATCCCCTTACTACGGAACATATGCATACATGTAACCATGTGCTGCAACACGAGTGACATCTATCAGGCATTAGTATACCATAGTTAGTTGCGTCAGATGTTATGGAACAAAACTACGAAGCTTACCGCTTCCCATAACCAGCCGAACATTCGAGTTGGCCACGATTGTTTAGGGGTCAGGAGGCGAAAATAATATTCGGCATTTCCAGTGCTAGGTACTTTAGCCCTGAATACCAAAATTAACAAATCAGTTATAAATCGTAGTTGATATCCTAATATAAACACTAATTATATAACAACTCTAAATGAACACTTACAAATCATTAGTTAGGAAGGACTTCAGCTTTGCAAATTTCTCAGGACTTGCCTCAATGAAAGGATCGTACACTACGGGAGAGAGGACTACAGTTTGGTTTTCACGTCGGGTATTTAATGCAAGTCGCATTACTTCGTCATTAGGGCTTACCCCTATGTTAGTGCCCACTGGATCTACTAATAGAAGATCAAGCTCTCTTGAGTGAGGAAAAACCTTTTGTAACAAATGTGCAAAATACCTGGCTTTCTCCTTATCTTTCAGTGTATGAGATGATGCAGGAGTACTGGTCCCCTCGGTTAAATCCACAACAGATTCGCACTTTCGATCCGACCACACAGGGTTACCACTACTTGGGAGATCACCACTTACCGGATGGATAATATTAATAAGAACGGTTTGAACACCTGCTCCATCTACTTTGTCATTATACTTTACTCTTTTATCACCTTCCTCTATCTGCCAACTCTGTACTATTTTGCCACGTTGTACACTGTCTACCATCTGCTTTGGAATTCGCTCTATACTCGCGGAAATTTCATCCTCTGGTTCGATTTTAATACTCCCAGACCCCATGACCCTATCCTTAATGGCTAACGGATTCCTAACACAACTAGCAACTTTATAACCATCCTCGGTCGAATGCTTCATCTGATATAGCCATGACTTGAACAAATACATGTATTTGATGTTATATACAAGACATTTGAAATATAATATGACGCTGTTAAACTAGAGACAAAATATACAAATTGCAAAATTTGTGTGTACGAAAATCATATATCAAAATAATTACAAAATTATACAACTTCACAATACTGAAATTAATATTGTTTCCTCGAATAGATAAATACAAAGACTTCATACTGAACACTAGATATATAATAACAATTTTATCAATACGGTACGCAGATCATACCTCCTCTATTTTAGGTTCGTCATTTCTTATTGTATGAGGTCCTTGCGTATGAGCTCCTTCGTCCGTTGAGTTGATAACAACTTTGTTCAATAGTTGAACGCCACTCTCAAAGTTACCCATCTTACTCTCCATACCTTGAAGTTTGTACACAACTTCCGCTATTGCTCTAGCAAATGATAACTCAATATTATCCATTTTCGCCCCTAGTGTTTCAACCATAGTAAATAACCTTCCACTACCATCTTCAACCTGCACACCTGACTGCTTATCTCCAGACGCCTTCTCTGCTGAACATTTGTCCCCAACACTTTCTTTCTTCTCTCTCGCATTTTTGGGGACATTACTGATGCTGGTTGGGGCTGTCTCGACGAAATCATCGTCACTTACCCCTACAACAGGTTGCCTCCTCTCCCTCTTCTTCGTATGTTCCCCCTTCCTTTTTTTTACACAATCCCATTCTCTTTCATCCACTTCGCCATTGATCACGTCTAACAGCAGATTATCCAGTTTCTTCTTCAAACCTTCCCATACACCATACACAGAATACTGTCCTGGCCAATCTGGATATATGAACTCCAAAGGTTTAGGTAATAGATGCTTCACCTGAAGCTGCATTTCAGATACATTAACTTTAAATATGCTTACTATTAGATAAAATGCTAACAAATAATGTATATGTAAATTGAAGGCATACCTCCCCATTATTAAGGAGTTTGCTCCCGGATATGAAGGCTTCAATATCCTTCCTTGGCCTTCCTCCTCTCCACCTTAACAGAGACAAATCTACACCTTCTCTTACATTCCCATAGCTAGCCCCCAGCACCTTGACGCTCTCAAATGCCCATATCAACAATACATGGACACATCCATGGAGGGTATAAGCATTGTTAGGCAACCCAAGGACTTTAATGGAATCAACTAAACTCTTGAATCCAACCCTACCCCATTGAAAACTCTCAAATGCTTTTTCATTCAACGCCCTTTTTGCGTATTCCAGAGGTATCCTACTGTTCCTTGATAAACCAAGCACTCCAACATGCAAAAGATACAACCGAACAATCTGCGTCTTCATTTCATCAGGCCACCCACGACAGCTTCTCAAACCGTCAACTAGCTCCTGCCAGTTGGGTCCATTAAAAGCTTGCACCTTTAAAGCCGCCCATAAAGGTGTATGATCGTCTTCACACTTTGTTTCGTCAATCTTCTCACAATTCAAACCACTAATTTCTTCATATTCATATAGAAAGAACCTTAGCGGCTTTCCTCCAATCAAAAACCATACCTCCGATGGAATATCTATTGACAATTGATTGGTCAATAGATAATGAATGGTCTTCCCACAAAACAGGTAGTTGGATTCCGCTAGATCCAATAACACTCCCAGCTGCGATTTCTCTCTTATTTTGTCGTACACCTCATCACCAACGAAGCCTTTCAAACCAGCTAGATTGGACAAACTACAATCGTGGTGCATGCTTCTAATCGGCAGTGGAAATTTACCATCCCGATATAGCCTACTTGGATACCTCTTCGCATCATTGCTTGACCCCATAACTACGATAGAATCATTAGTTTTGTTATTAATTCAATATCACAAAACATATGTTGCTTAGATTATCAACGAAACAACATGAAGTCTCACAAATATCTTCCGAAAAACAGAGTTCAACAACATACTGAAAACTAACATGAATTTATCGACATGAATATCGTCAGAAGTAACCTTCCACAAAATACAACGCCTACTATGTAATACTCAAAATCTTACTAAACAGTTCGCAATAGAGACTAAACCACGATATATAAATTTACCTCAGAGCAGATCGCTATATGTACCTCCTCCTCAACTTCAAACCACCTCGCCGTCAACTCGCCGTCCGTCCGTCGTCCACCAGCCAAACGTCCTCCACACAGATTCTGTCCACGCCGCACGTTATCCAAATAGTTTCTAAAATAGCCGATCTCAACCCAACTTTCGTAAGACAAACAACACAAACATTCAAGGGATCGATTCCTGCTTTTATTGGGATTCTCTATTTTCCCCTTTAAAGATCTTCGTTTTATAAGTAAATGACATAAACCGTAATAAAACACACAACTCTGGTTTAGAGGTAATAATCAAACTTTTCTGTACTGTTTGAGTAAGTCGGAAATCATAACGTGTTGTTCTAGTAATAAACCTAGTTTTATGTAATATTCTAGGTAATTTCCCTAAAAACAATTCCAATTTTAACAGTAGATAGTTCTTGAAAATTGAGTAAGACAAAAAAAAGTATTTTACTTGAAAGTGGACACTATAATTTGATGGAAACATAAAGAAAATTGTACATAAAGAAATTTGGGCAACAAAATAAAAAAACGTTAAATTAGGGTAACTATTTAAGAAAAAGTTTAAATTTGGAAAACTAGATATAGAAAGATAGAGTAATGTTTGAAAACTTTATTTCCATCATTTCTAATTCTAATAAAGTAATCCAGTTTTTAGGAAACAAACTGACAAAATATAATGATGGGCATAACAGTAACAAGATAATGTTTGCAAAAAAGAAAAAAAAAAGTTTGGAAAAAATAAAAGTAATTAGATTTTAGAGAAACAATAAGAAAACATTTTTTTTGCAAAATTAAAGTTCATAACAGAAATAAAAACAATATTAAATATCAATAAATTTAATTAAAAAAATAACAATCACAATTTTTGTTTCCTTATTTTTCCCCACCTTCTTCATCTATTTAATGAAAAAAAAAAAACTTACAGTCAAATTATAAAACTCTATGATTTGTGTCAATTAAACTTGTTTAAAAAGAAAAAAAAAGTTTGGTCAAAGAGTGTCTGATAAGCCAACTCCAAATTACGAACCATGGTTGTGTTTGAGTTAACCAAACCTGTCAAAGAGTGTTTCTAGATTTTTTTTTTTAATCTTTTTGGGAAAAGGTCAAAAGAAACCCTAATCCCCAAAAAAATGGCGGCTTGAATTTCCCTCCTAATTCAAAACCTTTCTTCTTTCTTTCACTCTCCAATTTTTCTCATCTTCCCTCCAAATCGATTTCGTTTCGCTCTCATCTTTCCAAAATTTTCACAAACACTTTTTTTTTGGAGCCAAACTCAAAACATTTTCATTACTTACGAAGAAGATGCAGAAACCTCCCATAACCAAAACCTAGCTTTCTACTGTTTTTTTTTCCCCTCTTTCTTTTCACTTCCCCAGAAAAATTTCGAGATCTGGGTTTCGTTGTTAATGGCGGAGTTTAATGACCCACCATCATCAGATCTCTCTTCTTCGCCTAAATTAGCTAAACCCAACAAAACCATAGATGACTCTTCACCAACCGCTCCAATCAGAGACCTTGTCACTCACTCGCTCTCTATTTCGTCACCGGTTCGTCAGATCCAGCCTTATTCTCCGGCGAAACCAGATGGGTCTTCTTCAGATAAAACCCTAATTTTCAATTCAGAGGAAAACAGAGAGAATGGGTCTTCAGATAAAACCCTAATCACGCCTCAATTCATACCTCCGGCGAACAACAGCGAGAATCTTCTCCAAATGGTGAGTACGTCAGATTCGTATATGTATTCCCGTCCTGAGAATCGTCCGCCGAGGAGGTACATAGCGAATTATGACTACCAAAGCGACGACGATGAGTTTAATAAGACCGAGCCAGCGAAACCTCTACCGTTCTCTTGGTGGTATCCGAAGATCGAACCCACTGGTGTTGTATGTTTCTCTCTTCTTATCTGTTTTGTAATTTTTGGTATCAGTTTAGCTTTATACCCAAAATTGAATCATTTTGGATGTTTACAATTTCTTCAGGGTGCTGGGTTGTATAACTCAGGCAACACTTGTTTCATAGCTTCTGTGTTACAGTGCTTCACTCATACTGTGCCTCTTATTGAGAGTCTTCGTTCATACGTGCATCAAACCCCTTGCAACTGTAAGATGATTGATCTACGATGTTACATTGAGAGTTTGCGGCCTTGTTTTTGTTCATTGTCTTAATCTTATAGCTCTTGTGGGGTTTTAGGTGGCAACGATAAGTTCTGTGTTATGCAAGCTCTTCGAGATCACATCGAGCTTGCTCTGAGGTCTTCAGGATATGCTTTAAGCATTGATGTATTTCGTAATAATCTGAAACGTATCCTTTTCTACTGTTTGTTTGTTTGTTGGTTTGTGTTGCATAACTTTGTGTTTGAGGTTTCTTCGTATGAATGGTTTCATCCTTAACCCCATCACAGATTTTTCATCTGATTTTATGATAAACCACCAAGAAGACGCACATGAGTTTCTACAATCATTTTTAGACAAGTTAGAGAGATGCTGTTTAGATCCTAGGAATAAGCCTGGCTCTGTCTCTTCTCAAGATTCAAACATTGTTGACAATGTCTTTGGTGGCAGTCTCATGAGTACGGTAAGAAAGCATTAATTCATTACTATTAATCTACTGTTGAAGTAGTTTCCATATATATAATGACTAATGAAAATATGTTTGATATCTTCCTTTTTTTCAGCTTTGTTGCCGCAATTGTCATCACGTTTCCAACACATTTGAACCTTCTCTTGGATGGAGTCTTGAAATTGATTATGTCGATAACCTCTGGAGTGCTCTAGACTCATTTACATGTGTGGAATTACTGGAGGACCAGTTAACATGTGATAACTGTAAGGAGAAAGTTACAAAGGAGAAGCAACTTAAGTTTGATAAGTTGCCTCCTGTTGCTACGTTCCATCTTAAGAGATTCAAGAATGATGGAGTTACTATGGAGAAGATCTTCAAGCATATTGAGTTCCCTTTGGAGTTGGATTTGCTCCCTTTCATGAGCGGTAACCAAAATCCTGAGGTATGTGAAAATTTCAGACCTTTCTGCTTTTGTAAATTTTGAGATGTTTGAGTCTTAACATACAATTTTGTATCTTCAGGTTTCGACAAAGTATCATCTTTATGCCTTTGTGGAGCACATTGGGGTTAGAGCAACTTTTGGTCATTACTCCGCTTATGTGAGATCAGCTCCTGAGACATGGCATAATTTTGATGACTCAAAGGTAATCTAATATAGTCAATTGATTTGTGTGACTTAGTCCTCTCTGAAAGGTTTCAATACATTTAACTTCTTTATGTATTTTTTTTGGAAATCTTGGCAGGTCACAAGATTCAGCGAAGATAGAGTTCTATCGCAGGATGCATATATATTAGTTTATGCAAGAGAAGGAACTCCTTGGTTTGCTAGTACTTTTGAACAGCTGAAGGCAGTGTTTGAAGCTACTCCATCAAATTTTTCACCAAAGTCAGTGCTTGATAACAGTTACGAGAGTATTGGTAATTCCAGTAAAGCCTGCAACGACTCGGTTGGAGTATCGATCCCAGATGTAAATTGGTCAGATTTTTCCTGTCGTGAGCCTAAAGAAGAAGTGTTCCATTCAGCCGAGTCTTGCAACGATGAAGATTCTTTGGCCATGATTGACGCTCTCAAGTCACCTGAGGCTGATGAATCTGAGAAACCATTTGCTGAAACCACTCAACAAAGAGAACCTGAGTCATGTTCAGCTGGGAACAAAGCTAACATCGATGAATCTGAGAAGTCACCTGCTGAGACCTCTCAACAGAATGAACCTGTGTCAAATCCAGCTGTTGACAGACCTAGCACAGATGCCGCTCATGTCCCTATGCACAAGGTTCAGAATCAAGACATATCTCCAAAACGCAAAGGTACTAACTCCTAATATTTATTTTTGATAGCTTAACTGTGGAGAATATTAAGAAGAGATTCGTATAGATTCAGATAAAGCTGTCCTTTAGTAATCCATAAATCATCTGTTACAAGAAGAATCCATCTGAATTAGAACTTATAACAAACTAGTGAGTAATGATCTGTCAACAAAGCTCTTATACAGTGTGTGTGTGTGTGTGTGACTCTATGTACAGCTGATGAGAACGCTTCGCTTGGTGGTGCATACGAACGTAAGCCCAAGATTCAAAAACCAAATTCCCGTCCAAAACGCCAAGGTACTATGTGTTTTGTTTAGTCTCAACTATTGCAAAAATGTGGAAGAGTTATATGTATCTAAGTGGTGGTGAGAATACGAAAGATCCCAAGTCTGAGTGTGTGTGTGATTCTGTAACAGGAAGCTTTCAGATTCAACGTTCGCATTTGCAAACTAAGAACCAAGAAGAAACTCGTAGAACAATGCCAATGGCCTTAAGAAGCAATGTTGATGTAGATCCCAAAGAAAAAAGTATTGCTCTTTCATATCTCAGAAAGATTCAGACACCTCGCTCCCGGATGTTGGTTAAAGTTTTGGGTGGTTCTCCAATCAAGAAAAGGAAATTCAGAAGATAAATCCATTCTACTGTGAAGAAGAGTTTAGCTAGTGAGAAAAATGAAAAGTTCTCTTTTTTTTTGTTTTTTTTTTTTTTTTGTGTTTGGGGTTTTCTTGTGAATACAAACTCTGATCAAATTTTGTTTTGAGGCTACCAACCAAAAATTCTTGAGGTTTATATATATGAGTATAACATTGATTAGGGGTGTCAAAATGATTTAAAGTTTCTAATAAATTATTTAACTCAACTCATTATTCAAGTTTTTAGGATTAAATCAAACTCCAAATTCACAAAAGGATAATCATCTTCACATACTCACATTCCAGCTAGTTGTTGGATTTACTTGAATAACAACTGTCTTGCCCTTGTCATCTACATTCAAACCCACATTCTATCAACAACCAAATTTGAGACTACATGTGTCTGCTTTGATTCATACAAAAGCCATTAAAATCATAAAGGCCTAAATGGGCACTTGAAAAAACAACAAAGATAAATGGGCAGGGTTCTAAATGGGTAGCATATAAAAGGGTCTAAAAGGGTAATATTACTAAATGGAACTAGAAGAAAAAAACGACAACCAATTTGAGACTACATGATCTGCTTTGCATCATACAAAAGCCATTAACACAACCAAATGACAATTTTACAAAGCGTATAACTAGAAAAAACAACACCAACCAAGTTGAGACTACACGATCTGCTTTGATTCATACAAAAAACGACTTCGATATTGTAATAATTTTGTCTCATACCTTCATCGTTAGTTGCATAACCATATAGCCAAGAACGAGTAGACGATAAAGCTTTGGACATTACTAGGAAGAAAACGACTTCCTTATTTATTATGTGAGACCCAAAATTATTACAATATACTACAAAACATTTAAATTGAGATGCCTTTTTTTATCTCTAATTTTGGATCCTCCAAATACATTCTTAGCGCTGACTTACCTTCTTCAATTTCTGAAACATCATCTCAGTCAACAAATCATGTATCATATGAAAAGTTATATCAACAAGTCAAAATCACAATCTTAAAAAATTTAATAGAAATCAGATCATTCATCAAAAACTTACATCTAGAACTTCCAAGTTTCCACTTTTTTGTTCTGAAATACGGAAAATTGTTCTTGTAGAATTCACAACATGTTCAAAGGAAATGTTTTTCTATATTCTTCAAACAAGCTTTAGAAGTTTACTTTCAGGATAATCTCTTTTTTTTCGTGTGAAGTGGATGTAAATTTATTTCATTTCTAAACTCGTTATTGTGAATTTTTTATGGTCGAATTGAGTTGAGCTGATGAATAAAACTAACCTCTAACATTGCTCTATAGATTATGTTTTTACTTAATGACTAGCTACTATCCCCCGGAAAACCGCGGGTTGAATTTTTTTAATAAAAATTTGTAATAATTTATTTTGTTATTATGTTATTATTTATAATGATTTGTGATTAAAAATTTGTTGCTTATATTATAATTTTTGTATTTGAAATTTTTTATTGAAAACCTGTCAATAAAATATTTGCATGTAATGAATAAAATTATTTAATTTTTTTCTGTTAGTTTTTAAAGTACAAATTAATTTTGATTATAATAGATTTTTTTAAGTTTTCTACAATTTATTTTATTTGATGTGTCCCCAATTTTTGTTTTTTTAATTAGAAATATTTATTTAATTAATTATTTAATCTTAATTAAGTTTTTCTAATAGCAATTGAAAATGTAATTTTTTACACATTTTAAAGTTAGTTTTATATTGGTATTTCTTAATTAATATAGTAGGATGTAAGACAATAAATATTCAATTATTAGGAAATACAATACAACGTTCAATAATAATAATGGATACAAAATGTTTTGAAATAGGCATTTTAATTTGTATACCCCTCCACAAATCATATTTATTTCTCAGCCTTCCTTTTGGTTGATCTTAACTTGGTTTCTTCATGGGGCATAGCCTCCACCACCGTGACCACCACCACCACCGTGGCCTCCGCCTGAACCACCTCCATGTTCACCACCGTAACTACCGCCTCCACCTTCTCCACCTCCACCGCCACCTCCATATCCTCCTGCTGCACCTCCTCCATAACCACCTCCTTCACCCCCACCACCTCCATAACCACCCCCATGTGCTCCTCCTCCACCGTAAGCTCCTCCTCCTCCACTTCCTCCACCGCCACCACCTCCATAGCCTCCAGCACTACCGTGAGACCCTCCCCCACCAGCTCCTCCTCCTTCACCGCCTCCATAAGCACCACCATGAGCCCCTCCTGCTGATCCACCTCCACCTCCATGACCACCACCGCCTCCATAAGCTCCACCTCCATACTCACTTCCACCGGCGCCACCACCTTCGCCAGCTCCGTCTCCATAACCACTAGCATGCTCTCCTGAACCACCGTAAGCTGATCCTCCACCGCCTCCGCTACCACCGCCTCCACCGCCAGCATGACCACCAATTAAACCACCAGCTCCTTCGCCAGCACCAGCTCCATAACCACTAGCTCCTCCTGCACCGCCATATGCAGCTCCACCACCACCACCGCTACCTCCACCACCACCACCGGCATGACCATCATAACCACCAGCCGCTCCACCGTAACCACCACCACCTCCTTCTCCTCCTCCACTAGCATAACCACCGGAAGAAGCAGCTCCACCGCCGCCTCCCCCATGACCAGCACCGCCACCACCAGCATACCCTTCGGCACCTCCATATCCACCACCGCCTCCTTCTCCACTACCACCCCCATAGCCACCACCACTCACTCCTCCATAACCTCCACCACTAACTCCTCCAGAACCACCACCACCACCATGTCCTCCACCGCCACCACCAGCATGACCAGCACCGTAGTTCAAAAGATTCCGGCTAGTGGCGTAGCAAATGCTAACGCCGAGTATAAGAAAAAAGACAGTTGAGAAAGCTTTGAGAGAAACCATTGTGTTTGAACTTGATGAATAAAAATGACAAGACTAAGTGAGGTATTTATAGTAGTTGGGTTTGGCATGTTAAGCCGTGTTCACTGTAAAAACACAGAGTGGTTAAAGCACATGCTTACGACCAAAAGTGTAGATATACTGTCCCTACCATTACTCCTAATTTTGGTTTCAATTTCTTAGTTTCTCTCTACTTAATCAACATTTCGTCTAAGTTATAATATAGCAATCTCTACTGACTAGCACGGACGTCAATCTCAATCGTCAAAAACAAGGCCGCTCACATATGTATATATATATTATTATCGCCTTGTACAAAAATTTAGACACTAGGGAGAGTAGTTCTTCAATCTTGGAATAGAGGAATCATATATAGGTAGGAATGATCTATGGACTATACGTAAGGTGAGTGACATAGATTGTTCCAGAATGAACTAGTTCGCGAATGCTTTAAATGGACATCTAATGTAGTTTTGCTATTTTCTTTGTAACATCTTCATCCATTGTCGTAGGTGTAATTACTAAGAAAATTACACAAAATTGGTTAATACTCTTACTGATATACACATAAGAGCACGTCCTCTAAAACGCTTTAGCTGAATAAGTGAATAACTATACTTCTAGGTGAGTACTTTAACACATTTAGTAACCATACAATATAAGTCTTCAACTAACAACATGCAATTAGTTTGGTTTTGGCACTATAAGTATATGATTATGATTTATGAAGGTAGAATGTCATTGATATACATCGTTTGTGTTGATAAAAATGGATTCAGCGGTTGTTAGAATATCATTAACAAGTCAGCCACTATACATATATCGTGAAGTATAGTGTTGAGTTTCCCATTTGACTTGTTTCCTCCATTACTCAGTTAAGCTTTCTAACAACTCATTTATTTCCAAACCAAACCCTCTTTTCTTCAGTCTTTTACTCTCACCTAAAACTCATGTTTTGTGTTGTTATGTAAGTGAAAATCTTAATGTGAAATTTTGACCCCAAAAAATCAACAAACATGTTAAAAAAAACAACTAAGTTTCTGTTGAATCAAATAGTTTGAATAGACTGTCTAATTTCTACAAATAATATTGAACCCAAATTTGGTGATTTGATTAACAAAGCTATAGTGTTGAGCAATCCTCACCAAATCTTCAAACAACCTATTATGAATTATCCTCAACCAAATTATCCTTAATTCCTTTTATTATTTTAGTTTATATCTTGCATTACAGCTAAGCTCTTATTTTGTTTGGGGATTTTCAAAAATACTCCATTTTCTATGTCACTTTTTTAAAATACCCTTTCATGTTGGTCATTTTCAAAAATACTCTTCTCCTATGAATAAAATCACTAAATTCTAAATCCTAAACTCCAAATACAAAACTTTAACCCCTCAAAACTATATCCTAAATGTAAAATGAGAACCCAAACCTAAAAAAAAAATTCTAAAAATTAATTTAACAAATTGAAATTATGTAAAATAAGATAAAAACGAAAATGTTAAAAAAAGAGGGTATATTTGAAAAGGGATATCCCAAAATATGTATTTTTAACAAATTCTCATTTTGTTTTTACATGAAATACTACACATGACATGTGCATGACTAATCAAAATATGGAACTTTCAGTAATATAGCAAAACTGCTTTCTAAATAGATTACTACGTTTCAACTATACCAACGTATCCTTATTGTTTATCGATTCAACATTTTGTAGACTAGTTTAATCCTAAAATCTATAAGCTAAAAACTATTTTGATTACGTAAAATACATCATTATTCACATATATATGTATATAGAAGAATGCAGAGACTTATGTATTATAAACCCAATAAATGCATCGTAGTATTAAGACGAACTTAAATATTTCCAACATTTTTCGATGGGAGCTTACTTCTAGAAGATGAAATCAAATCATGATTATTGTAATGCACGAAACTTCGGTACAAAAAACATTTTGAATACAAAATAAAAATAAAGATTTTGGTAAGAGGCTACTTATTAAGAAAAACACTTGTTAGTTGTTAATGCGTGTCTTGCGTCGTAGCATTGCCACTAAGAAGACCTATCAAGTTTTTTGAGGATTTGGTGCTGTCCAGCCAAAGACCACTTCTCTACTTATTATGCTGTAGAGAACACACTGATATAAAATAATGAATACAAAAATGAAGTCATTAGGTATATACATTTTGCACTATTTCTAAATAGCATTTTCTTGATATAATATATGAAGTTATATATATAGAATCATGAATTTAAGAAATTTTAATTTAAAAGAACTCCTTTTATTATCTTAGTAAAATTTGCTCAAAACACTAAGCTCTCTCTCACATAATTATTTTATCTCTCAAGCTTACAAATCTCTCTCTTTATTGAAAACCAAGAACACAAGGCTTCTATTTATAAGCTTTTAGAATCATATTATTCCTTTTCCTAGAAAAGGTTTATTTCCTAAACTCTCTCACAAAGATATGTTAAGATCTCAAATTTAACATATCCTAGTTCTAATTGCCTTTTAAGTTTGCTTGGTTATCAAGCTTAACTCAACAATCTCCACTTTCAGCTTGATGTCACTCCCCTTCACTTTTTGAACTCCAATGAGATCTTTCATCTCCTTGAATTTGATTCTCCCTAGCCCTTTAGTTAGAATATCCGCCTTTTGTAAACTCTCGGGAACATGCTCCACATCTATATGTTCATTTTCAACACACTCTCGTATAAAATGAAACCTCCTGTGAATGTGCTTACTCTTCCCATGAAATATTGGGTTCCTTGTGAGAGCTAAAGCTGATCTGTTATCAATCTGCAATACTTGCTTTTGACTCTCTTCTCCGATGACTTTGCTTAACAGATCTTGCAACCATATTGCCTGTTTCGCAGCCTCCGTAGCTGCCATAAACTCAGCTTCGCAGGATGACAGAGCAACGATCTCTTGCTTCTGAGAGCACCATGTTATGGGACACTCATTGAAATAAAACACATGCCCTGAAGTACTCTTACCATCATCAGCATCGACGTTATGGCTGCTATCGCTATAGCCGATCAAACCACTAGAATTCTCTCGCATGAATTTTAGTCCAAACGTTATCGTTCCTTTTAGATACCTCAAGACTTGCTTAAGAGCTACTGCATGTGACTGTTTTGGCTCTCGCATGTATCTACTTAGAACACCAACACTATAAGACAAATCAGGACGCGTATGTAGGAGGTATCTCAGACAACCAATGTTTCTTCTGTATTACTTCTCGTCAACTGATTTCTCACCTTGTGCTTTACACCATTTCAGACCTTGATCCATCGGTATGTGAACCGGATTGCACTCTTTCATACCAGTCTCCACTAGGATTTTAAGTGCATATCTTTCTTGCCTTAGAGTGTTTCCTTCCCTGCTCTGTTCGACCTCCATTCCTAGATAGTAAGACAGTAGACCGAGATCACTCATCTCAAACTTTGTTGACATTCCTCGTTTGAACTCTAAGATTATATCAAGACTAGAACCGGTCACTAGAAGGTCATCCACATAGACTGCTACAACAAGTAGTTGCTTCTTCTCTCGTTTCCTGTAAATAGAGGGCTCTTTGGAGCATTTAACGAAACCCAATTCCTTAAAGATCTGATTCAGCTTGTTGTTCCAAGCTCGTGGCGCCTGCTTTAAACCGTACAAAGCTTTATGCAACTTGTAAACTTTGTTTTCACTTCCACTTACAACAAATCCTTCCGGTTGGCTAACATAGACGTCTTCCCTTAGTTCACCATGAAGAAACGCTGTTTTAACATCCAGATGATGTATCTCCCATCCCTTAGAAGCTGCTAAAGCAATTATGAAACGTATGGTTTCAATACGAGCTACTGGGGCAAACACTTTATCATAGTCTATCCCTTGTCTTTGAACATAGCCTTTCGCGACCAACCTAGCTTTGTATTTGTTCACACTGCCATCAGAGTTGTGTTTAATCTTAAAGACCCACTTTAGACCTATTGCTTTCGAACCATGTGGGAGATCAGCCAACGACCATGTGTTATTCTTCTTGATTGAGATTAATTCTTCTCCAAAAGCATCCCTCCAAACCGTTAGCTCCATAGCCTCTTCATAGCTCCAAGGTTCTTCGTCTAAAGTAAACATTAGTTGTTCTCCCTCTAAATCCGCAATGAGAACATAATCTTCCAAGTAACTTGGTAGCTTACTTTCTCTGGCCGATCTTCTAAGAGCTGCTGGTTGATGCTTTTTCTCATCATCATCGGGAATCTCAACAATTTCTGGCATCTCTTTCTCTTCTTCCTCGTTGTTCTCATTACCTCTCTCATCATTTGTTATTGAGGTTTGAACAATCTGTGGTTCCCTAATACCATTGTTCCCTGTTTCTCCGAACGTGAGTTTGAACCCACCAAGTTCACTAGTATCACCTTCGATACTGTTCCATTTCCAGCTCCTATTCTCATCAAAGATCACATCTCTACTAACCGTTACTCTTCTTGTTGTAGGATTAAGAAGTCGATATGCCTTTGATCCCGGCTCTGTTCCGAGGTACACTTACATCTTTGATCTATCATCCAATTTCTTGAGATGCGGCGTCTCTACTCTTGTGTAACCAATACACCCGAACACCTTAAGATGATTGATATTTGGTTTCTTTCCCTTTAGCGCCTCATAGGGTGTTTGTTTGTTCAAAGCTCTAGTTGCAACCCTATTTATCAAATATGTTGCATGCCTCACTGCTTCTCCCCATAAAAAATTTGGAACACTCATGTGCTTAAGAATGCTCCTCGTCATCTCCATTAGTGTTCTATTTCTTCTTTCCACAACTCCATTATGTTGAGGTGAGTATGGAGCTGTTAGATGTCTCCGAATTCCGTTCTTCTCACAAAAATCTTTGAACTCAAGCGAAGTAAATTCTCCTCCCCTGTCTGTTCGGAACGTTTTGATCAGCAGTCCTGTCTCTTGTTCAACCGTTGCTTTGAATACCTTGAATCTATCGAAAGCCTCACTTTTATCTCTTAGAAGAAGTGACCACATAAACCGTGAATGATCGTCTATCAGGAGAAAGATATACTTCTTCTGGGAGGCTGTAGAGGGTGTGATAGGACCACAAAGATCCCCATGTATAAGTTCCAAAGGTTGTGATGCTCAGAATGATGTAGCTTGGGGAAAACCAGATTTTGTTTGTTTCGCACGCAAACAGGATCCACAAGTCTCCTTTGCAACTTCTATCTTCAGTATACCTGTAACCACTTCTTCCTTGACCATCATCTTCATTGTCTCTCGGTTGATGTGTCCTAGTCTCTCGTGCCATAGTTCAGCATCAGTTGAAAGTTGAAACAGAGGTCTGAAGACACTTCATGTTCTCAACCTCCATGAGAACCTTGTAGAGCCGGTTTCGCGATATTGTGGCACTAACAAGTAATTTCCTTTCTTATCATGGAGAGTTAAGATCTTGTCTCGCATTCTGACTTCACAGCCAGACTCAGTTGCCTGTCCAAGACTAATGATATTATTTTTCAGCTTTGGTATATAATAAACATCGGCCAAGACCTTGTGATCGCCACTCTTACTGATAAATAATATAGAACCTTTTCCCAGAATATCAACTCTTGAGTCATCACCGAACCGGACCTTCCCTGTTATCGTTTCATCCAACTTGTAAAAGAACATTCTATTGCCAGTCATGTGATTACTCGCCCCATTATCGAGGTACCAAACGTTGCCAACATCAGTTTTTGATACTCGTACTTCTTTGGTCTCACTTTCTCCTCATTGAGATAAACAACTTTGTGCATCATCAGCTCCTCAACTTCTTGTGTTGAATTACCATCATTCTCATGAATTTCTTGCAGTTTTAGCAACCTATCAGGGCAATCATACGCCATTTGCCCCAACTTATCACATCTAAAACAAACAATTCTTGACTTATCTTGAGGCCCTCGGTAAATCTGTCTCCCACGCCCTCGTCTTCTTCCTCTACCAGCAGTGCGACCTCCTCGTCCTCTGTTATTGCTTGTAGGCTCATGTACTAATTGAGAATCATTATTCGCATACATGAGTTTCCCTTAATCCTCGATCCTCGAAGTAATTTTCTTCTTCATTAATCCTCTCTTCATAGGCTTTCAATCTACCAACTATGTCTTCGAAGCTTGTTTTGTTGAGGTCAAGCACCTGTTCGAGAGAGGCGATGATATGAATGTACTTGCGTGAAGGAAGACTGTTAAGAAACTTCTTAACCAGCTTTGAATCATCAACAGAGACTCCTAAAGCAGATGACTTAGACGCAAGCTCTGTTAGCTTCCCTGAAAAGTCATCAATTGTATCAGTTTCTTTCATCCTCATTCTCTCGAAGCTTGAAAGCAAGGTTTGAAGTCTTGCCTCTTTGACTCTCTCAGCTCCCATATACTTTGTTTTGATTGAAGCCCAAATCTCTTCTACAGTCTTAAGGCGACCGACCTGCAAAACTAGGTTTTCCGGAATGGATTGAAACAAGAGTACTCTTGCTAGGTCGTTCTTCTCTTCATCTGTTGATCCAGGTTCTATCGTTTCCCAGACCTTGTGAACCTTGAGCATGGCTTCCATTCGCATTACCCATACGGTGTAATTTGTCATGGTGAGGATGGGGCATTGAATGGATGAAAATCCTCCCTCCTTCATGTTGGTTACAGCTGCTGTCATAGGTACGATGTCTGACATAATATCACAACCCTTGATTCTATTGTTTATGCTCTGATACCAAATATAGAATCAAGAACTTAAGAAAACAGAAATTTAAAAGAATTCCTTTTATTATCTTAGTGAAACTTGCTCAAAACACTAAGCTCTCTCTCACAGAATTCTCTTATCTCTCTCAAGCTTACAAATCTCCCTCTCTATTGAAAACCAATAACACAAGGCTTCTATTTATAAGCTTTTAGAATCCTATTATTTCTTTTCCTAGAAAAGGTTTATTTCCTAAACTCTCTCACAAGGATATGTTAAGATCTCAAATTTAACATATCCTAGTTCTAATTGCCTTTTAAGTTTGCTTGGTTATCAAGCTTAACTCAACAATATATTTGGAATTTCAAACATAATTGCTAATTGGATAGCCGCTTGAAAGCTAGACTAATTGATAACAAAATAATAACACAGTAATTGATATAATTAGTAAGTGAAAGTTTACCTATACTTATAACTCAAGAAGCTGTAAAGCAGTAAAATTTGCAATAACCCGCATAATCGCATAGTCATTTTTATTTAGTTAAAGTGTATACTACCATGTCACTAGACTAATCACACAACTTTCGGTTCCTGTGACTATTCTCATGGGGTTTAAATTTAGTTTCTGTGAATTTAGCAAATAAGTTTTTAGATAAAAGTGTGTAAACACATTGACAAATGAAGAGCTCAAGCTTTAAGGCTTTGTCAAAAGGATAAGCACTCAATTTACCCATAATTGGTTCCACCAAAATACGTTTTTGTTCCATTGAGTGAGAGATATAGAGGAAGGTAATGATGATACAATATGTACAAACACGTAGATATAAAATGAATATATGTACAGTTTTATACACACACAACAAAAAACACAAAGTGGGAGATCACATGGAATAAAGCACACACACCGTCGTTGTTGAAGAATGGCGTGAAGAAGAAGTAGTAGGACCAGTACTAGTACCATAGTGCTCTTCTTCTTTCACTTATCTCCCACGCTTCCCCCAAAAAGCTTAATCACTTGGGTTTTCTCAATCAAATATCCCACACATTGTCGTATTGAGTTAATGTTCTCAAGAAAGTGTGTTCCTTTAAATCATCATCAAGTACAATGTGCAAGTTCAATCATAAGAAAATAGTAAAATTTCATATAGTGAGAACGGTTCAAACAACACGGTTATAATCAACTATCCTAGACATCACATTTTGGAATATATTATTATGTCACCAACTTATCCCTCATGAACGAACGATTTGAATATAAATGGGCCGGATCTTCAGCTTAGTATGATATGATTTGGTATCGACCATGACGTCAATATCTTTGATCTTGATTTAATCTTGTGCATTTAGTTAGTTTGCAAAATGTAGACAAATAGGTTTGACGTTTTAGTCAGATCCGAACCGAGGAACTCTCAACATTTTTTAACATCAAACTTATGTAAAGATCGGCCATGGATCTTTACTAAGGATCTCGGAACATAGCGGCCTTGTACTAAAAGAGTCTTATCGAAATTGGACAAATCAAGACAAAGCGTTTGGGGTCCCTCAACTGACAACAACAACAAAAAGTCCACTACTAGTAATTTGGTTTCTCTCACACATGACACCATCAAAAATATATTGAAGCTAAGCTATGGACAAAAGAAAGAAACAAAGTGCGTAGTAGGGTTAGGCATGATAGAGCCGCAAAATATTAAATCTCCTTTGCCTACTTCTCCTACCACCACTTCAATCAACAGTAGATTCAGTACCACTCACTCAACAATCCATGTAACTTATATCAGTCGGTGAGTCTTAGAAAACACAAGATTCTGACACTTGTCGCTTAGCTTTGTCAGGTAAATATTGAACCTGAATAAAAGATTTCGTAACATTAACATGTACAAAATGGTGTTAACCCTTATGGGAATAACATTTTTTAACACCTGAAAATTTCAAAATCTAGTACATATCGCATCATTACAATCTATGAAACATGATCTATGATTGTTTTGAGATCCTCCGATCAATCGTCAAAGCTTAGACCACCATCAACGGTGGAACTCATAACCGTTGCTCAAAAAAAAAGTATTTTAATTGAAATAAGTGTAAACCAATAATAAATGGACAACTGTATAAACAGTAGAAGAATCCTTGTTTCCCACAGCAATGTGAGAAGCAATTTCTCTTCTCTCTCTTATTTTTTTAATATTTTATATTTTGTATGCATTAAAATTTTGGTAAAGCAACGAGAGATGCTCTTATAACCTTGAGCATTATTAGACCAGATGTAAATGTACTTTGAGCGTAACCAAAAGCTGTTAAATTGCATAATCATCAAAACAATATTTTACTACAAAACATAGCATCAAAGATCGAATTTTCAACAAACCCATTGAATCAAATTAGTAATCAACTGTTACTAGAAGACACAAAAGCTTCGATTTCATCAAAAAAAGAGCTAAACGTTGGCCTATCCTTAACCATAACATACAAGACGCCATCGTTTTCACCAAATTCACACATCCCATACTTCCCTCTCTTCTCCCACAACCTCTCACCAAACCTACAATGAGCAAAATAAGCCTCCGCTAAAACGGTGCCGTTTGATTCTTCCTCACTAACCTCGATTTGTAAACTCTCGTAGTGATTGACTTTGATACCTTCCAGTTCATCGAGGCGTGCAAGCCCACGTTTCGAAACCGAGTAAAGCTCGCCTCGGATCTTTTGACCCGACCCGGGTTTGTTGATCAAGTAAGGGATCCCGTAGAGACCCGTGACGAGCGGGTATTGTAACCGGGTCGTGCGTTGACCGATATGAACAGCGTCGTTCGATGAGATCAGATCTTCTAAGAGGAAATGGTTTGCATGGTTTCTTTTTAACGTACCGTACACGAAAACGAGGTTTTTGGGTGCCTCTCCTGCCATGACCACTACTAGTTTCTTGGAGTTGTTGTTGGTGGGTGAGGGTGACTCGGGATGAATACTGTAACTCAGTCAGTGTCTGACTCGGGAAAGAAAAAAGAAAAAGACTTCTGTTTTTATATTCGTTGCTTATTATGGGCTTTTAGTATATTGGGCCTTTAAGCTTTACGAAAATGGCCCGAAATCCGAGTGTCATTGTCATTTGTCTTGTACAATAAACTTAGCAAATATCTGTTCGACAAATGCTTGATTGTTGTGACACACTGATCCACCAATGACCAATGAGCTCAGAGATATTCTGTGGTCTTTTTAACAGAGAAGTGAAGGAAGAGGTCGGCCAAATTTGCTTGGAAATTAATAATTATTTCATATCCTAGCTAGTGTATGTTTAACAGTAGCAGCATTTTCTCATTGATCCACACATTGTGTATGTTTTCTTTTCTAAAGAACTTTCTATACCCAATGACTATACTATGTTTGTTCTCAAGCAAAACCCGATATCTATACTTGGGTTATCTTGTACATTAAGGAAAAAAAATCTGAAATAACACAGAAAACAATTTTCTATCAAATTTTCATTTAATAGTTTACTTTCCTTATATATAATTAGACTTTTTTTTTTTTTTTATTCAGTCTGTTTTTCTATCTACTTGTAAGTTGTAACTGTAGTAAAGTGTAGAAATAGTTGTATTTCAGCCTTGACTACTCCAAATTATTTGGAAATTTATAATTATAATAGATTTTTCCTTCATTAGAAGTTTAATGATGATTAGTACTTTCTTCCTTTCTAAAAGTATCTTACTTAAAATGATTTGGCCAGCTTGTATATATTGTTGATGGATTATTGACTGAGTTTTAATTCAATATGAAGAAGAACAATGGTCGGTCATCTAAGAAGTTAAGTTGGTGCATAACACAACTTTTGTGTGATGCTTCATCAGCTTGTGTCTTGGGCCGACTCTAGTGATATGAACAAAGGAAAAAGGAAGAGATGCATGTTAGCTTAGAGAACGAAGTAGTTCTGAAAATTAATAGAAAAAAAATTGAAAGCAAAGAAAAACTTTATTTTTAGAAAAAAGAAAGATCATGAGGGTATTATGAGATTTAGAGTTGGTTGATTGGTATAAGACCATCTTTATTGGTAAGAGGCCATTTTGAACTTTTACCATTATTTTAACTATATATTTTTAAAAAATTGGAGATAAAAAGATTGTCAAAGAGTTCTTAGTTTTTCACCCCTCCAATGGTGGAATCTTAAATGGGTTCTTAACACAAAATTTGAAAGAAAATTTATAGTTGCATAAACTTCAAACCTCTAATAACGATAAAATGAAAGATTACAAAAACTCAATTTCTCTTAATAAAACCATGAACTCTCTGATTACAAAAGAGGTTTAGGGTTTAGATCATTATTTTCATCATATCTTCATATCCTACTCTCACCATTAGTCTCAATACTCCCGCCCTCGATCAGAAACTGCAGCTCTCTTTTTATCTTGATGGACTTTAACATTCTGGACAGCGTGTGACGCTCGTCAATGGCTTTGTCTCAACTGGCACAGAACTTGGTTGCCTCTTGTCATAGACTTTTCTAGCACCAATTGAACAAAAAAAATGCAGAAATTTGCAGGTCTACTATCTTGTAAAACTCCAGACCATCATTCTACAATAAGATGCTCTACACCACTCTTGGAAGCACACACAACCCTCGTCATTTAAGAACACAAAAAATCATTTAAACTGAAATTCATTCAAGAAAACAGAACATACAAAAAACATTAAAGTACTCCAGTACATGTTATCTACACAGCCCAAATACATCCATAACTCAGTCTATCACTATTAGAAACATCAAACAAACACCATTTCAACAATGAAAGAAAACTATTATGGAAATGCAAAGACATCACATTCAAAACTTTGTAGCTCAAACCTTGAATGAAAACGTCCCTGAAAATTAAAACCAATCAATACTAGTAGAGGAATCAATTAACACATTATAACTTACCAAGATTCAAGGACCCTACACTTAACGTTCATCTAAAGAACTGATCCAAAACTAACTAAACAAAATTCAACAAATTAATCCATCCACCCTGAAACAGAAAGAAGAGAAGAAAATGTGACAAAGTCTTGTTGCCTACAATTGTCTTTAATTACTGACAATTTCGTTAAAATTAACTGAATCATGCTTAGGGATATAGAAATAAACTGATTTCGTGATGCAGAACCGTGCGTGTGAGCTCCCACGTGTGGAAATTCACTTGTTGGTGGATGAATAAGATGAGGACTGATGTATCATGGTTTTTGGGGTTTTTAACAACGATATAAGGAGTCTTTTTGAGTTTTTTGATTTGTTTTGTAGGATGTTTTAGAGTCTTAACAGGTTTTCTAGGATTTTGGCATGAAAGAAGCAAAATAGAGCAATTAGAGGGATTTTGGGGAAATTCAGCTAAGGAAGAGAACTTGGAGCCGAGGAAGTATGAGAGTGTCGATCGACACTGCCTTAGCATCGATCGACACCATGTTTAGCCGAGAGAGAAGCAAGTTTCGGAAGTTTACAAATTTGCCCGAAGTTTTTCATATTTGCATGACAAGTCCCTGACGTGTTTTTAGACACATATATATTGTTTTTGGGTTTTAGAAACCCTTAAGTTTTATTCTAGCAAGTTATTTTCTAATCAGCTTTTTGGGAGAGAGATCTGAACTCCTTCGAGAGAAGAATTCCTGAACTCCTCCTTTTTACTTTTAATAACTATTGCATGTTATTCAGAATTATGATTTGTTCTTCATTAAACATGTCTGAGTAATTTGCTTGTTAGGTTTAGGGTTTTTATGACTTATTAAGATCTGTTATTTTTAGGGTTCTTAATCTTTTATGATCTTCATCCTTGGTTGTTCTTCATAATAATTCTTGATTGATCACCTAGAATTATTATCATAGGGAAATTAATTGATATGAAGATATAATTGTTTTCCTGATTAAAACCATTGATGAGCAAAATTACTTTTTACAAAGAGATTTGATTTAGTAATTTTGTGAACTTATCTAAACCTGAATTTAAAGCTGATTTTTAACCTAGAATTTTACAAAGAGATTTGGATTTTCTGGTTTTAAATTTAGATAATATTTGCAGTGAGAACTGATTTATTTTACAAATTGTGTTTAGAGTTCTAGATCTGATTTTAATTGTTTGAAACTTAATTAAATTATTGATTTAATATTTCATAATTTCTTGAGAAATTCCCTAGGCCTAGCTTTTTGATCCTTTGAATTTTCACACTTTTATTTAATATTTTGCATTACTTTTCTTAATTTTTAATTCAACTTAATCTGTTTAGGGTAATCATAAAACTCTATAAATTTTATTGTGTAGTCTTGAGTCCTTGTGGAATTTGATCCCTAAGTACTACAGTGATCTCTTAATTTGAGAGAGTAGCTCTAGGGTTTAATTTGAGCATATCAATTTTGGCACCGTTGCCGGGGACTCTTTGATCTACTATTAGATTTGAGTTTTTAATTTTGTCTAAATTGTTCTTTTTTATTTTCTACTTACACGTTTTTGTTTTTCTTCTCTTTGGTGTTTCAGGTGTATGCCTCCTAGACCTCACACAAGGAGCAACAAGACTGGTCCTACTGTGAAGCTTTCAAACCAAGAGTTGGGAAAACTTGAGCGTGAGAATAGAAAAGCAGCCAAATCTTTGAAGATGGTTAACACAATCATTTTGATTCGTGATGAGGATGGTGCTTTGAGGGATCAAGAGGGGCACTTGCGCAATGAGCAGGGCCAAAAGCTTAATGCAGAAGGTATTGTGATTGATGAAGCTGTTGTCGTCGACGAACAAGCCGATGGTGTCGAGCAACACCAACTGGGTGTCGATCGACACCCCCTTCCAGCTGACGGACGTGGAGCTGCAAGCCACGTAAATAACCCCGTTCGAAGACAAGATCAAAACCGGGATCTGATCAGGACTATTGTAGACTTCAACAGAGCTGATTTGATGTATGAGAACCGCTCTGCTATTGTTCCTCCTCCATTCCAAAGGAATGACTTTGAGCTGAAGCCTGCTTACTTCCAGCTGGTTGGGCAGAGACCTTTCTCAAACCTGCCCAATGAGTAGTCTTTGGACCACATTGAGCATTTTGAGGATCTTGTTACCATTATCAAGGCCAATGGTGTGACAAAAGACTACATCTACTGCAAGCTCTTCCCATATTCACTTGCAGGAGAAGCATCTCAATGGTTAAAATAGTTGCCAGCTGGATCTTTGACATCTTGGCAACAAATTAAAGTAGCTTTCCTTAGTTACTTCTATGATGATGCAATGTCAGATGAGTTGAGAGTCAAGCTGTCCTCTTTCAAGCAAACACCAGATGAAGCTTTCAAAGCAACTTGTGTGAGATTTAAGGCTTATCAGAGGGACTGTACACACCATGGTTTCTCTAGGGTGCAGCTGTTGAGCATCTTCTTCAGAGGATGTGACTGGGAATATCAACTAGCTTTAGATGCTGCAAGTCATGGGAATTTCAAAACAAGATTTCCAGAAGATGCTGAAGCTTTGATTGAGAATTTGGCCTCCAACAATAGTACTAAGAGAGCTGATGCTGAAAGGAAGAGATTGCATGGAAGATTTGATGCAAACCAGCTAGCTTATGTTAATGCCAAACTAGATTTGGTGCACAATCTTCTTGTGGGTAAGAAATCGGTACACTTTGCTGCTGAAGTTGAGACATTTGAGCCACAACCTGAGACAGGGAATGAAGAAGCAGATGTCAACTTTGTTTATGGAAATCAGGGTCAGAGATTCGGTAATTAGCAAGGCAACAAACCTTACAGTGGAAACTCTTCAGGCTACACTCCCAAACCGGATTATCAGAAGCAGCAGCATAATAACAGTTATACAAGAACTTATGGGAACTCATCTTATCAGTCTCCGCCTCCACAGACTTCTTCTGAGAGTAGAATAGAGGCCATGCTTGATCAGCTTCTTCAGGGACAGGAGAATATGACAGTGACATTCAATAGAAAGATCGACAATGTTTACCCAGAGCTTACTGGAAGGATTGATGCATTGAATGTACATGTTAAGAAATTGGAGAGTCAAGTTGCACAGACTGTTGGGTCTGTCAAATGACAAGAGGGATTTCTCCCTGAGAGAACTGAGTCAAATCCCAAACATTCTTGTAATGCCATATCAGTGAGAGGTGAAGATGAAGGTGAATTTGCTTCTGCAGAACAGGGAGAGCAATCAGCCAATTTCTCGATTTCAGATGATGGTGTCGATCGACACCACTTGGGTGTCGGTCGACACCCCTCTCAGACAGAACCCAAGTTGCAAAAATCTCAGGTTCTAGCTGCTGAAAGGGTGTACCAACCGAAGATTCCTTTTCCTAAGCCAAGAAGGTCCAAGCAGGAGCTTGAGGAAGCTAGATGCAAGGCAATGATGGATAAGGTAATGATTGAGATACCTTTAGTTGATGCAGTCAAGTTTTCTCCTGGACTTAAGCGGTATGTGAAGAGAATGGTATCCAATGGTTTGAGCCCTGAAGAAGGAGCACTACTTACGAAAGATGTTAGTGCAATTTTGTTAAACCAGCCTGTTCAAAGAAAGAAAGAGAAGAAGCAAGAGGTGATTGTCACTAAGAAAGTGAGTGCAATGATTCAGTGTAGGACTGCAGAGAAATTACCAGATCATGGGAGCTTTGTACTTTATTGCATTATCTCTGCAGAACGGTTTGCTCACTCACTTTGTGATCTAGGCTCTAGTATTAACTTGATGCCACATTTTGTGGCTGTGAAACTTGGGATACCAGAATTCAAGCCAACTAGATTATCTTTTATCTTAGCTGATAGATCTCAGAGAATTCCTGAAGGTGTCTTAGAGGATATTCCAATTAAGGTTGGAAACTTCATGATTCCCACCGACTTTGTGGTGCTGAAGTATGATAAAGAGCCTAAAGACCCTCTCATCTTAGGAAGATCTTTCTTGGCTACAGCTAGTGCCATCATAGATGTGCAGAAGGGACACAAAACACTGAATGTTGATGGTTTAAGTGTGAACTTTGAGATGCATAATCTGAGGAGAGCTCCTACCATTGATGGACAGACATTTTCTGTTGAGAAGATTGCTGAGATAAGCTGCAAAGAAGCAAATACACGAGCATCAGGCTCAGTGTCGATCGACACACCATCAGTTTTAGTCGACACCCCTCCACATCTGAGACCGAACTTGTCCAAAACTGATGCTCCAAGTCATAAACTTGTTCCTAAACAGACAACTCAACACTCCATACTCCAAAGTCCTCATGTAAGGCCAAGGTATGCATTTTCTTCACCCAAACCCCCTCCTATCATCAACAAAAACAGTTTTGCAGTTAACCAAGTCACGAGATTATCGTAGAGGGCTTGTTTCTTCTGTTGATGATTTTGCAGGACATAAGAGAAGCAAACCCATCCCTAAATCCCACCCTGGTCTTGTTCCTCACATCCTTGGCAGACCTCATGCACCTAAAGCTTATGCACCACCTTGGATGATGAGACATTCTTCTCAGAAGCATTCAATGCCACGTTCTAATCCACTGGATGACTGAGTTCCAAAACAGCAAGCTAATGACCGAAAACAAGCGCTTAGTAGGAGACAACCCACTGCTAGGTTTTTCTTTTCCTTTTGAGTCATTTTTATTTTTGCATTGAGTCAGTTTTTGTTTGCATTTTGTATGAAATTATGAACTATATATCTATCATGTTACTTTTGACTTGTGTTTGAGTGCTTCTTAACCGAATAATCAGGCGAGGATTGCCTTACCAACATAATCGAGTTGCAACTGCCAAAGGATTTTTCGATCATGTTTCTGTCCGCAGAGGGTGTCGATCGACACCTTCATAGCATCGGTCGATACCAATGTTTGCAATGGGTAACCCGAGAATCAGTTCATCTTTTCATTACAATTTTTAATACGTTTTTGTTTATTTTTGCTTTCCTCTTACTTGAAAACACTGGAGACAGTGTCGTTTAAGTCTGGGGGAGGTTAGTACTAACTACTAACATAGTTTTTTTTTTAGTGTGTCAAAACCGTATTTTTGTTTTTATTGAGTCAAAATTTTTGTTGAAAACTATGATTTTTCTTTTTAGTGTATTGCCTTGGTTGATTAATGCTGCAGATTGAATCCACAAATCCGACTACTGAAAAATCTAATGGCTGACCAGTAAACTAGAGACATCCAAATTTCCAACAAAATCCATAAAAACCTAAGGTAATTTATGCACTTGTTCATACCTGACAAGTAAGATTTCAAAAGAAAATGGTACTCCTTTCCTTTATTCAAGTTGAAGAGATTATTCCGGAGAGCTTTGTGAAAAAAAAAAAAGAAGAGAGAATAAAAGATGAGATGATTTTGATCAGTTTAGAGGGGTAGGTAAATTACCTGTGGCCTCATTATTCTATTCTTGAGTCAAATGATCACACAAAGTTTGGAAGCGAGGGGTAGATAAATTACCGATGACCCCATTATTTGCCTACACCTTTGATTAAAAAAAAAGTTAGTAAAAAAAAAAGCAAAGCAAAGCTCAAAGGAGAATAAGAAAAGGCTAAGTCTGGGGGAGAGAAAAAATACCACATGTGGTAAAAGTTATATCTTGTTTGTTATGGTATAGTACGGGAATAAGTCTAGAAGGTTCTTGACATTGATTAAATTGATGAGACCCACTGATGAAGGCTTAATGGAGGAAGTAATGAAATTTGGTTTGAATTTGGGATGCTACAAATGTCAACAGAGAAGCACATGGTGGTTCGATTGGGATTTGTCTGCTAAGCATATGGATTATGGTTTGAATGATCAAGACATTACCTTAGAGAGAAAATGAGTTTCTATGTTTTCAAACCTCTTTCACAGGTCTAAGTTTATGTTTTGCTTGAGGGCAAGCAAAGTCTAAGTCTGGGGAAGTTAGTATATCATGGTTTTTGTGGTTTTTAACCACGATATAAAGACTCTTTTTTGAGTTTTTTGATTTGTTTTGTAGGATGTTTTAGAGTTTTAACAGGTTTTCTAGGATTTTGGCATGAAAGAAGCAAAATGGAGCAATTAGAGGTATTTTGGGGAAATTCAGCTAAGGAACAGAACTTAGAGCAAAAGAAGGATGAGAGTGTCGATCGACACTGCCTTAGCATCGATCGACACCATGTTTAGCCGAGAGAGAAGCAAGTTTTGGAAGTTTACAAATTTGCCCGAAGTTTTCCATATTTGCAAGACAAGTCCCTGACGTGTTTTAAGACATATATATTGTTTTTGGGTTTTAGAAACTCTTAAACCCTTAAGTTTTATTTTAGCAAGTTATTTTCTAAGCAGCTTTTTGGGAGAGAGATCTGAACTCCTTCAAGAGAAGAATTCATGAACTCCTCCTTTTTACTTTTAATATCTATTGCATGTTATTCAGAATTATGATTTGTTCTTCATTAAACATATCTAAGTAATTTGCTTGTTAGGTTTAGGGTTTTTTCACAGGGTTTTTATGACTTATTAAGATCTGTTATTTTTAGGGTTCTTAATCTTTTATGATCTTCATTATTGGTTGTTCTTCATAATAATTCTTGATTAATCACCTAGAACTATTATCAAAGGGAATTAATTGATATGAAGATATAATTATTTTCCTGATATGAGCAAAATTACTTTTTAAAAAGAGATTTGATTTAGTAATTTTGTGAACTTATCTAAACCTAAATTTAAAGCTGATTTTTAACCTAGAATTTTACAAAGAGATTTGGATTTTCTGGTTTTAAATTTAGATAATATTTGCAGTGAGAACTGATTTATTTTATAAATTGTGTTTAGAGTTCTAGATCTGATTTTAATTGCTTGAACCTTAATTAATTTATTGATTTAATATTTCATAATTTCCTAAGAAATTCCCTAGGCCTAGCTTTTTGATCCTTTGAATTTTCACACTTTTATTTAATATTTTGCATTGCTTTTCTTAATTTTTAATTCAATTTAATCTGTTTAGCGTAATTATAAAACTCTATAATTTTTATTGTGTAGTATTGAGTCCTTGTGGAATTCGACCTTTAAGTACTACATTGATCTCTTAATTTGAGAGAGTAGCTCTAGGGTTTAATTTGAGCATATTAAGGACGTGTGGCGAGTTACGATGGGACGATCAAAATTGGCCTTTAGAGCCTATATGAGCAAGTGTTAGCTCAATTCTTCTCTTTATGCAAAAATCATTTCTATCAGAAAAACTTGTAAAACTTCTTAAAAAGTTCTTGTTGCTGGGTTTCTCTCTGCTTGAGAGTTGGCATATTGATTCCGTGTTTTCTTGAACATCGAATCGATTGTTTCGGAGATTTGTTGATTGATTGTGAGTTTGATTGTATCAAAGGTATCAGAGTGGTGGAGACGAGAGCGAACACGGAGAAGAAGAAGGATCCGGTGAAAGGAGATCCAGATTGTGATGCGTTGGACGAGAAGGTTTCGCGATTGGAGCTAATTCAGCTGGAAGAGCGAATGGAAGAGCGTCACTGCGAGATGATGCAACACTTGTCGGATATGTACAGGGAGATGCGATGCGCAACGACGGGTAAAGCACCGGTGGTTCAGAATACTCCAGATCTGAAGGTATCAAGATCATCAGCGTCTATGGAGGTTCGTTCCGGTTTTGGGGAATCACATAGAACTCCGCGACCTGAGGTGGTAAGATCTGAAGCTCAAAACTATTATAATGGAGTCACAAGGTTGGGTCGAATTGATTTCCCTAGATTTGATGGGGATAGGATTAAGGAATGGTTGTTTAAGGCTGAAGAATTTTTCGTTGTTGATTTCACACTGGATAATATGAAGGTTAAGCTTGTAGCAATCCATTTTGATAGTCACGCAGCTGCTTGGCACCATTTATTCATTCAATCTCGAGTGGGATTGGAAGTTTTGTATGATTGGGAAGGTTATGTGCAACTGTTGTAGGAAAGGTTTGAAGATGTTTGTGATGAACCCATGGCAGAGCTTAAGCAGTTGCAAGAAACTGATGGCATAGTGGATTATCACCAGAAATTTGAGTTGATCAAGCTCAGGGTGAATCTTTCGAAAGCTTATTTGGTCAGTATTTATTTAGCTGGGTTGCGGTTGGATACTCAAATGCATGTGAGGATGTTTCAACCTCAAACGATATGTCACTGTTTGCTCTTAGGCAGGTTGTATGAAAAGGCGCATCCTAAGAAACCTTTTACAACAACTTGGTCTCCTAAGTCAAGCAATAGTGGTCCGACTATCAAGTATACAAAGGAGAATGATGTTAGGACAGATCAACAATGGGGAAGAGGTTCTGTCAAATTTGTTGCTCCAACGCCAAAGAAACTATCTCAGCAGGAAATGAGTGAGAAGAGAGCTAAGGGTTTGTGTTATCTGTGTGACGAGAAGTATGGATGTGGAGGAAGAGTTTGTAGATGCAGAAGAAGTGTTGTGGGGAGAGTGTGAGGCAGATCTTAAAATCATGCCTCAGATTTCAGTTAATTCTATATCTGGAATATATGATCATGAAACGATGAGAGTTAAAGGGACCTATGATAAGAAGATCTTGTTCATTTTAATTGACTCAGGTTCAACACATAACTTTGTTGATTCAAAAATGGCAGCTAAGTTGGGTTGTAAGTTAGAAGATGCTGGATTTTCTCGTGTTTCAGTAGCTGATGGGAGAAAGTTGGCAATTGATGGTCGTGTGTCAAACTTTACATGGAAGTTACGGGATCAACCTTTCAATCTGACGTGTTACTGATTCCTTTACAAGGGATTGATATGGTACTTGGAGTGCAATGGCTCAAAACGCTGGGACCAATTACTTGGGAGTTCGAAGAATTGGAGAATGGGTTCAAATACAAGGGCCAAAGGGTGTTATTGCATGGTCTCAAGTCTGGTTCTGTAAGAGATGTGAAAGCACAAAAGTTAGAGAAGGTACAAGACGATCAGACTCAATTTGATGTGCTATGTGTGCAGAGGAAACAGGAAGAACAGAGTGGAGAAATTTGTACTCTTAGCACTGTGACAAAAGAGACAAAAGCTGAGGGAGTTATAGGTCAGTTGGTGGAAGGGTTCCCTGACCTCTTTGTTGAACCGGCAGAGTTACCACCATTCAGAGAACAACATAACCATAAGATCAAGCTGTTGGAAGGATCTAATCCGATGAATCAAAGACCGTATCGTTATGCTATCCATCAGAAAAATAAGATTGACAAAATTATGGAAGAAATGTTATCTGGTGGAACCATTCAGGTTAGTTCTAGTCCCTATGCTTCCCCAATAGTGTTGGTAAAGAAGAAAGATGGATCTTGGAGGCTTTGCGTTGATTACAGAGAATTGAATGGGATGACTGTAAAGGATCGTTTTCCAATACCGATGATAGAAGACCTTATGGATGAATTGGGAGGATCAAAGGTTTACTCTAAGATTGATATTCGTGCAGGGTATCATCAGGTTAGAATGGATCCTAGTGACATTCATAAGACTGCATTCAAGACTCATAGCGGCCATTATGAGTACATAGTAATGCCATTTGGCATTACCAATGCGCCTGCTACTTTTTAGAGCTTGATGAATTCAGTCTTTAAGGAGTTTTTGAGGAAGTTTGTGTTGGTATTCTTTGATGATATATTGATCTACAGTTCTTCCTTACAAGAGCATGTTTATCATCTGAAGTGTGTATTTGAAGTAATGAGGAAGAATCATCTATTCGCCAAAATGAGTAAGTGTGCCTTTGCGGTTGATAGGGTCGAGTACTTGGGGCATTTCATTAGTTCAAAAGGCATAGCAACGGATCCGCTGAAGGTCAAGGCAATAGAAGAGTGGCCAAAACCAGATACGGTAAAGCAACTGAGATGATTCTTGGGTATGGCTGGTTACTATCGCTGCTTCGTCAAAAACTTTGGAGCTATCGCCAGTCCTTTGCATGTATTAACGAAGAAGAAATCGTTTGTGTTGTCAGTGGAGGCTCAGGAAGCTTTTGATCAATTGAAGTTGGCCTTATGTCAAGCACCAGTGCTTGCATTACCATTGTTTGATAAGCAGTTTGTTGTAGAAACTGACGCATGTGGTCATGGTATTGGGGCTGTATTGATGCAGGAGGGGCATCCTCTAGCCTATATTAGCAGACAATTGAAAGGAAAGCAATTGCATTTGTCTATATATGAGAAGGAGTTGTTAGTTGTCATATTCGCAGTAAGGAAGTGGAGGCATTACTTGTTACCGGGGCACTTTGTTATTAAAACTGATCAACGCAATCTCAAGTATTTGTTGGAACAAAGGTTAAACACTCCTATTCAACAGCAGTGGTTGCCTAAACTGTTAGAATTTGACTATGAAATTCAGTACAAGCAAGGCAAGGAGAATTTGGTGGCTGATGCATTGTCTAGGGTGGAAGGTTCTGAAGTGCTGCAAATGTCCATGTCTATTGTGGAGTGTGATCTGATGAAAGAGATTCAAGCAGGGTATGAGACGGATGATTCATTAAAAAGTTTGATTCTACAGCTAAACGACATTATTCTTGGAGTCAAAAATATCTTGAGGAGGAAGAGTAAGATAGTGATTCCATCAAGTACAGCTTTGAAAGATAAAATTCTTTAGTGGTTACACTGTTCTGGAGTTGGTGGGCACTTGGGAAGAGAGGTTACTCATCAGGAGGGTGAAGGGCGTTTTCTATTGGAAAGGTATGGTGAAGGATATTCAAGCTTACATCTGAAGCTGTAGCTCTTGACAACAATGTAAGAATGATAATATTGCTTCTCCTGGAATCTTACAGCTTCTGCCTATTCCTGACACTATTTGGAGTGAAGTCTCTATGGACTTTGTTGAGGGGTTACCTCTATCTGCAGAAAAGTCCGTGATTATGGTGGTGGTTGATCGTCTGAGTAAAGCCGCCCATTTTATTGCTTTGGCACATCCTTATAATGCTTTGTCAGTGGCTCAAGCTTATCTGGATAATGTGTTTAAGCTTCACAGATGCCCTACTTCCATTGTTAGTGACAGGGATACCATGTTCACTAGTGAATTTTGGCGTGAGTTTTTCACTCTGCAAGGTGTGACTTTGAAGATGTCTAGTGCATACCACCCACAGAGTGATGGACAGACGGAAGTAGTCAATCGGTGTTTGGAGAATTATCTGCGTTGTATGTGCCATGATCAACCTCACATGTGGAGCAAATGATTGGCTTTAGCAGAGTTCTGGTATAACACCAATTACCACACATCCAGCCGTATGACGCCATTTGAAGTTATGTATGGTCAAGCTCCTCCTATTCACTTACCATATCTTCGTGGTGAATCTAAGGTGGTTGTAGTAGCTAGATCTCTGCAGGAAAGGGAGAATATGCTGATGTTGCTGAAGTTCCATCTTCTTCGAGCTCAGCACCGTATGAAGCAGATGGCCGATACACATTGTACTGAACGTAGCTTTGCCATTGGTGATTTTGTGTATGTGAAGCTGCAACCATATCGCCCGCAGTCCGTGGTGATGCGAGCAAATCAAAAGTTGGCTCCAAAATATTATGGACCATATATGATTGTGGATAAGTGTGGTGAAGTAGCTTATCGCCTTGCTTTACCCGACTATTCGCAAATTCATCCCGTCTTCCACGTCTCGCAGCTCAAGGTATTGGTGGGTAATGTTCTTACGACAACTCAACTACCATCTGTTCTGCAAGATGTTTTCAGGAAGGAACCGTCGAAGATTTTGGAGAGGAAGATGGTTAACTGCCAGGGCCGTGCAGTGACAAAATTTTTGGTTCAATGGCTCAATGAACCGATGGAGGAAGCGACCTGGGAGTTTCTTTTCGATCTTCAAAAGAAATTTTCGAAGTTTGAAGCTTAGAACCTTGCGGTCAAGGTTCTGCTAACAAGGGAGATGTGATGCAGAACCGTGCGTGTGAGCTCCCACGTGTGGAAATTCACATGTTGGTGGATGAATAAGATGAGGACGCGTGGCGAGTTACGATGGGACGATCAAAATTGGCCGTTAGAGCCTATATGAGCAAGTGTTAGCTCAATTCTTCTCTTTATGCAAAAATCATTTCTATCAGAAAAACTTGTAAAACTTCTTAAAAAATTTTTGTTGCTGGGTTTTTCTCTGCTTGAGAGCTGGCATATTGATTCCGTGTTTTCTTGAACATCGAATCGATTGTTTTGGAGATTTTTTGATTGATTGTGAGTTTGATTGTATCATTTCGAAGAACCCTAATTTAAGAAAATCAAAGAACAGCCATTGAGATATGCCGTCGGTGGAGATGATTAGTTACCAAAAATTGAATCACTCTCCCCTGCTTGCAATAGATTTTTGAGAGAAACCTTCTCTTGTTTTGCAATCTATTCGTCGAGAGAGAGAGAGAGGAAGAGAAAAAACTAATCGACAATTTTTTTTTTCTCGACCAACAATTATCGAACACGTTGACAACTCTTACGATTTCTTAAACCTCCTAATGAAGAGGTACTTCTTAGAAATATCCATATTTTTGATTTAAATTTAATTAGATAAAAGCTAAGAATTTACACTAAGAAGTCCCAATAAAGATGTCCTAAATATACCAAGAGGTCGACTCTCGTGTTTCACGAAAGTCGCACTTGCCTAGGAAATCTTGAGAGACATACACAAGGTGTATGGCGTCGTCCCACAATAAAAGTTTATAAATATGTTGGTGGAAAACTGGTAATTGTATATGAAGATGGCATCAGTTGAGAAGGCGATGATGCTTTGGTGTTGTCAAATTATAGTCGAGCATGTTGGCATGATATTATCTTTGTAGTTTACCCATAAAAAATATAATAGGTATTGTAGTGCTAGATACTATTAAAATTGTAGTTGCAATCTTGCTCTAGTCGATTTGTTTATAGACTACGTCTCATGAATATTGAGCGCGTTTTAATGATGTTACTCCATATTTATGGATTTTAATGGATTGTTGGTATGTTTATGAACATATATGAAAGTCTATGTTGTAGCTAAATCTATATGTTCAAGTGAGACGTCTGGGTGCAACTTTGAACGAGTCTAAAGTAAAAGATATATATAGTTTTTAAAAACGTTGCACTTGCCTAAGAAATCTTGAAAGACATACACAAGGATGCCATACACAATAAATATTTATAGATATGTTGGTGACAAAATGGTAATTGTATTGTATATAAAGATTCTATCGGTTGAGTAGGCGATGATGCTTTGATGTTTTCAGATGATAGTCAAGCGTGTTGGCATGATACTATCTTTATAGTTTATCCATAAAAAAATATAGCAGGTACTGTTCTGCTAGATACTATTTCCGTTTCAAAATAAATTTTTTTGCTAGACGACAAAAGAAAAAACAAAAAAGGATTTTTTGCTTTCTCTTTTTTTTCTCTTTTTTTTTCTCTTTTTTTTTCATGTAAGTTTCCATGCAAATTTCAATATATATTTCAATAATTTGTAATCATTATTATTTGTGCAGCGGAAAAAAATCGTAATATGTGTGTTTTTATCTTAAATATCTTATATTTGGAAGGAAAAGAATACTATTAAAATTGTAGTTGCAATCTTGTAGATTTGTTTATGAACTAAGTTTTATGAATATTAAGTGCGTTTTAACGATGTCACTCTATGTTTATAATTTTTTTGTGGGTTTTTGGTATGTTTATGAACATATATGAATGTCTAAATTGTATCTAAATATCCGAGTGCAAATGTGAAAGAGCATAAAGTAAAAGGTACAAATAGTTTTTAAAGAGGTTTGGTTTCCATATAGTGGCATCAAGAGTAGTTTTTGCCATACTTTTCTTTCAAAGACGAGAGAAGCGTTTAGGTGAACTTTGGATCGCTTTGAACGCATGAAAATTATAACCCTACCAAATTACACTGACCTCGTGTGTTTTTAAAAAAAATCGTGCAAAAAGAGATGTAATCCGTACGGAAAACTTCAAAAATGTGAATTGGTGTAAGTCAACAGTTGACCCCAGAAAAACTGTAGTAGTAGTTTGAGTTTTCAAGTAGAGAGTCCAAAATATAGATTTTGGAGTTTATAGTATCATCCTGATTTTATGTTTTATCTATAGATATAAATTTATACAATTTTATAGGTTTGTGTGGAAAAAGTAGACTATTTTCTCTTTAATTTTTTTTTGTAAAAAAATCCATTATGCTTCGGTTCCATTTTCTAATGGAATACGATAACTTCCAAAATAAACTACCCACTCCTAGTATGAATACAAGTTTCTTTGAATATCTAACTTATATCTGGTCAGTAGTGTTTCAACCTCAAGTTATACGTTTAATTATATAAAATACCAAGCATTAAACAAACTATTAAAATTTGAAGTCCCATCTACATCCTCATAACCAATCATAAAAATTGATAGTATATCTTTAATTTGATATAATTTACCACACTAACTATTTCGAAACGCCAAATGATATCATTTTTTTACCAACCAAAAATGCAAGAACGGTGTTCATGACCATACATATTTTATAATCTAACACAACAAAGCTAAAAAATTATATTTTATGTATGTTCATGACCATACAGACACTATGTTTTTCAACAAAACTAACATTGAAATTCAAGTTGTGCGTTTAACACAAACAAACAAACAACAACAACAAAAATTGAATGGTAAAAATGGAATAGATGTATACCGAAAGGCTACAACTGAATTTTGACATCAATCATAAAGAAAAGTGTGATTAAAACAAAAGGCATATAACAGAATAAAGAAATACACATTGCATTCTAACTAAATACACCAACCATTCGATAGAGTTCCAACTGCAAAGACTAGAGTTCCAAGCGCAAAGACTAAGAGACCAAAAGATAGGCACTAGTGTTGTAAAAAGATTAAGGCAGAGAGTACAACAAGTGGTAAAAACTAACATAATAATCGTACAAGTGTATGATGCAACTTTTGAGAATGTCAGTTAACATGTTTGTACCGATCACCAAGGATTCAGAAAATAACACGAAACAAATGCATTCATGATTTAACAAAAATACTACCATAATCTGCACGAGTCTCAACAATGTTCATTTATTTCGTAAAACAAGAGAATTTATGACATTTTCAGTTAGTGTATAGATATAGTAAACACTCAAGCCAAGGGGTATATATTATAGAATCTAACACAGTATTCATTAGAGTATAATGCATCATTCTATAGTAAATCCAGAATTCCAGTTTCACATGCTTAGAACAATCACCAAGGGTTTAGAGCATAACGCAAAACAAAGACATTCGAGATTCAGTAATATTATTACCATAATGTGCATTACTATCACAGACATTTAAAAATAAGTAACTACAGTAGATCCCAAGATGAATCTATTTTATTAAATGAAAAAGTTATTTATACATACAAACACCAAAACAGAAATATTAAGTAGTTTCAACACACAATATAATGTTTCAAAAGCCAAAGTAAAATCAACCTTTACTCAGTGGATGATGCAAAATCCTAGGATGTATAGATATAGTAAACACTCAAGCCAAGGGGTATAAATTATAGAATCTAACACAGTATTCATTAGAGTATAATGCATCATTCTATAGTAAATGCAGAATTCCAGTTTCACATGCTTAGAACAATCACCAAGGGTTTAGAGCATAAAGCAATACAAAGACATTCGACATTCAATAATATTATTACCATAATGTGCATTACTATCACAGACATTTAAAAATAAGTAACTACAGTAGATTCCAAGATGCATCTATTTTATTAAATGAAAAAAAGTTATTTATACATACAAACACCAAAACAGAGATATTAAGTAGTTTCAACACACAATATAATGTTTCAAAAGCCAAAGTAAAATCAACCTTTACTCAGTGGATGATGCAAAATCCTAGGATGTATAGATATAGTAAACACTCAAGCCAAGGGGTATAAATTATAGAATCTAACACAGTATTCATTAGAGTATAATGCATCATTCTATAGTAAATGCAGAATTCCAGTTTCACATGCTTAGAACAATCACCAAGGGTTTAGAGCATAAAGCAATACAAAGACATTCGACATTCAATAATATTATTACCATAATGTGCATTACTATCACAGACATTTAAAAATAAGTAACTACAGTAGATCCCAAGATGCATCTATTTTATTAAATGAAAAAAAGTTATTTATACATACAAACACCAAAACAGAGATATTAAGTAGTTTCAACACACAATATAATGTTTCAAAAGCCAAAGTAAAATCAACCTTTACTCAGTGGATGATGCAAAATCCTAGGATGTATAGATATAGTAAACACTCAAGCCAAGGGGTATAAATTATAGAATCTAACACAGTATTCATTAGAGTATAATGCATCATTCTATAGTAAATGCAGAATTCCAGTTTCACATGCTTAGAACAATCACCAAGGGTTTAGAGCATAAAGCAATACAAAGACATTCGACATTCAATAATATTATTACCATAATGTGCATTACTATCACAGACATTTAAAAATAAGTAACTACAGTAGATCCCAAGATGCATCTATTTTATTAAATGAAAAAAAGTTATTTATACATACAAACACCAAAACAGAGATATTAAGTAGTTTCAACACACAATATAATGTTTCAAAAGCCAAAGTAAAATCAACCTTTACTCAGTGGATGATGCAAAATCCTAGGATGTCATTCACATGTTTAAAACAATCACCAAAGTTTTAGAGCAGAAGGCAAAAAAATTCTTTCAAGGTTCAAGGAACACAAACTACATAAGTTAATCTACGAGAGACTCTACATCCACTATATAGAATAAGAGAGCTTATGATACACAAGCACTGAAACATAGAGAATAGTAAAATTAAAATACACAATGCGCTCATCTAGAAACGCAAGCAATTTTTATGATTTTCAAACTGAAAATAGTACCTAGTCTCTCGAATTGGAATCTGTTCCCAACTGCGTCATCATTAAGGCTTGATAAAAGCACTAGAAACTACCACTTTGGAGTTCAGGATGTTGTATGGGTCTCTCACTTGTGATTTTCATATACTAATTACAAACAAGTTTCGAAAGCACTTAAACAAAAATAAAAAGGTTTGAAAGCATATACCTATCAAAATTCTTAACAATCTGAACACCGTGACTTGAGAAGCACATACCTGAAAGGAAAAGAAAAAAAGAATTTGTTAGTCTTCATTTTATGTGAATGTATATACTTACCTCGTTGGGCTAACCTTCTTTAAGCCGTACGTTGGTCCAAGTTCTGGTCATTTTTACCATCAAACAAGTCACAATCTTGTCTTAAGATTTCTTTAGTCCGCTCCATCCAACATATCGCAACTCATTTCCTTACATGCATGCACTACCCTTACAATGTCTTTTGACTCCTTTGTCTTATGGTTTTCCATTCTTTTATGTCTTTGTCTTAGGAATCATTAGGCCGCAAGGTCAGTCATTCATGTCTTATGGTTTTTACCAGCCGTGGGTACTAAACTTTGAGAACTCTTTGGTTCTTTCTTCATGTCTTATAGTTTTTACCAGCCGTGGGTACCAAACTTTGAGAACTCTTTGGTTCTTTCTTCATGTCTTATGGTTTTTACCAGCCGAGGGTACCAAACTTTGAGAACTCTTTGGTTCTTTATTCATGTCTTACGGTTTTTACCAGCCGAGGGTACCAAACTTTGAGAACTCTTTGGTTCTTTACTCATGTCTTGTGGTTTTTACCAGCCGAGGGTACCAAACTTTGAGAACTCTTTGGTTCTTTATTAATGTCTTATGGTTTTTACCAGCCGAGGGTACCAAACTTTGAGAACTCTTTGGTTCTATGTCTTTTTTCTTTTCCCATTCCCAACATGCATGCACTACCAAGCCAACAGTTCACGGTTTTGCTCGGGACAATGTCCCCAAAATAGAATATGACAGAACACCATTAGATTAGTGTCTGCCCATGATCTTTTTTGGGTTTTGAAAAAAACAAAACCAAAACAAAACCATCAAAAACTAAAATCCCCGATACATAAGAATCCGCAAAACAAGAAGCCAGAACCAAATAAAGGCTTTGAATTCTTTGTTAAAGAGAGGATCCTTCTTTGTAAATGGATCAAGAAAACGAAAACCAAAATTAAAACCACAATAATACAAAAGCCAATTGCTTAAATACAGGAAAAATAAATCTGATCAGATCATGAACTCAATCAGTTGTAATAATTCGACTTCAATCCTCAAAACAAAATTGAAAAACAAAACATAAAACACAAAAACAAAATGAGAGAGACAGAGTAATACCTCGATGAAGCGGAGACAAGCTTCCATGGATTAGATTCGAAACCCCTAAAACAAAAGTTAAATACAACAAAGGATTAGTAAGATTTCGAAACCTTAAACAAAATCACGAAGAGGTTCAGGGTAAGAAACTTACGAGGAAGAAGAAACAAAACGGATTGAAATAGCTTCTTGCCCGAATCAAACCAAACAACCCTAGATCAGATCAGTACAACCTATATATATATATATATAAGAATGATTAGTGAGTAAAAGTAAATCTAGAAACCTTTAAAAAAAACAAAGAACACGAAGAGGATCAGAGGAGTAAGAACCCTAACCAAATCAATCACGAAGGAGACCAAGCCCAGCCGATTGTTGTAGTTTCGTTCTCGAATCAAACCAAAAACAAAACCCTAGATAAATCAATACAACATACATAAGAGCGAGCGATTACAAAATAAACTTATGAATCCTAGAAAGGAACTCACGATACAGAGAAATTGAAATACATAGAACTAACCTTAATCTGAACCAATCATCACGAAGGAGACGAAGCCTAGCCGATTATAATAGTTTCATGCCTGAATCAAACCAAAAGCGAAAACCCTAGAAAGATCAATACAACATCTATAAGAGCGACTAGAAAAAAAAAAACTTATCAATCGTAAAAACGATAAGAAAAAAAAGGAAAAAAAAAGAAAAATTTGGGGAAAAAGAAGAAGAAACCCTAAAAACACACACACACAGAGGATCGGAGGAAGAAACCTTACCAAATCACCACGAGGAAGAAGAAGCCCAGTCGATTGTAACGGTTTCGTGCCTGAATCAAATCAATATCAAAACCCTAAATCAATATAAGAACGATTACACAAAAAATTATACAATTCCTGAAAACAAATTAGCGATACAGATTGAAATACATAAGATTACTCAACGTGAATTTCCTCAGCAGTCGTCGAATCGAAGCATTCTTCATGCGAAAACCCCCGAAGCGAGAAAAAAAAATTGGGAAAATACAAAATAGGGCCTCATTTGTATTTAGCTTTAGGCCTCATTTTAAACCATATGTTTCTGATATATATATAAAGTATAAAGAAAAATAATCTTTTGAAGTAGTTGAAAAAAAAAACCTTCATGAGGCATTGTTGCATTTTACAACTTTCATATTGACTACACAAATGTGTGATCATACTTAAATATAATTTCTCTGTTTCGAAATTAGGTGACAAAGAAGATTCGTGTAGCAAAATAAAATAAGTTGAGGTTTATGTTGGTGGCTTCTCAACCTTCAATGAGCTTCAGATCTGCTAATAAATCTCTAAGAGGATATTAAGATTAGCCTTGTTAGTGCAAGTGGATACATTGATGCTGGGGTATTTTAAAAAAAATTCTTGGATTCACCCCTTTTTATTCTTCCCCACTTAATCAACTAATCAAATTACAACAATTTTATATTTTCTAACTGGTGGAGAGCTTCTACTCCTCCCTTTAGCTTTTCTTGTGATATTTGACTTCTGTTCCTCCACGGTATCTGATATAGAGGCCATTTTTTAATCTAGCTTCCCAGAACTAGACTCACCCACCTCTGCCTGCGACACTCCCACTCCTAGGGATATCTTGGTTTTGGCGATAGCTACCCCTTTGGGAACAAAGCCTGCATCCTTTCCCTCCACAAAATTCTTCTTCATGAGAGGCAATATATTGTGTGTTTTAAAGATCAAATTTATATTTATAGTTTGTCGAGTAACTATAACAATTTTGCATAATCTAATAATTAATAGTTTTAAATATTTCAAGATTTTTTAGGTAATAAGTTTATTTATAATGATAAGTTTTTTGTCTCAAAACTTTTAATAGCAAACAGAAGAATACACAATTAGAACACATATTCCTTTTCGATTATCAATATTTCCATTTTTAATTAAAAATCACACTAAATATTGATATTAATTAATTTATATACTGAGATATACATATAAATAATCACACATCACGATATCTACTAATTTATTTTCATTTTTTATATTTATGTATAAATATATATAAATCTATATTTATTGTAAATAAGTTTTCAGTTAATGAGTTGGAGATAATTCAAGAGTAATATACTCCTCTCTATAATTAATTATAATAACTATTGAAAGCATGTTGTTTAAATTACTATGGTAATAATACTAAAAGGAACATTTTTTTTTTGATAACTGTTAATTATATTACCAAAAGGAACTTGAAGTTTACAAGAGTTTAATTAGGTAACTACAGCCAAAAAAAAATTAAAAAGCCATAAGTTACAGGAGAGCAGATTAACCGAAGCAAAAAAAATCTCAGTAGAGGTGCGCTAGCCATTTGAGTAGAAGTCCTTTTCCTTGCTTGATGTATTGATGAGCTAAGAGGATGTCTATGATTGTCCTGTCAAGAAGTCTAAACAGATAATGGCTTGGGAGACCAGTTTCTTAAGCGTGGAGGAAAGACCTACCGTGGTACCTAGGAGCCAAGTGATCAGAGTTTGCCAAGAGGTAAAAATGAGGTTTGGGAGACCAAGCTGTGGGAGGACTAATCCCCAAACTTGGAGGGAGTAACTGCAGTGAAGAAACAAGTGGTCCTTGCTCTCCATTCCATTAGAGCATAGATGACAATTTGTGTCTATATTCATTCCCCAATTGGCAAGTCTCACTTTCACTGGGAGCCTATTGAGATTTGCAACCCAGAACGTGAACGAGTGTTTGGGAATACCTTAGCGGTCAATGCACTGAAAGCCACAAATAGCAACACCAATTCACAATGCCGGTTCACTCAACCGGTTGGTTTGGTTCACTATATCGATGAAGAATGAAGATAGTAAATTTCACTGATTCGATTCGGTTTATTCTTTTACGGTGTATTATTCTATAATTTGGTTCACTGTATGGATTATACAATATGAAATTACCAATTTGTGATTGGTCCCATAAAAAAGTAAAATAATGTGTAATACAAAAAAAAGTGTGTGTGTGTGTGTTAGTGTGGGGGAAAGGATGGATATTTCTGGGTCAGATATGGCGTGCCGTGTCTCACTGCTTCACTTTATTTCAAAAATATGTTTAATATATTGTCATTGTGGGCATATGTACGATACCTAGATTTTTCTATAGGGGCCAGTCCACTTCTCGATGGTATTTTTGTTATCTTTCTCGTTGATATTATTTGTTGTTAGCTTGCTTTTTAACAACATAGGATACAAAAAAAAAACATGCAAATATCTTCTTTTCTTTTTTTGTCATCTCGTTAATATATATTGAGAAGAAAGCAATTACAGTAAAATATCTTTCAACTGTTTTACGAAAATGAAAAACAAGAGACATAGTTTAGTTCTCCTATGTATATAATATATTAATCTTTTGAAAAATGATTCATAATTAATTTTTTCGATTTCTTCACATGCAATTTCAGTTACGATCATTTCTTTCAACCTTTTAATTATTTTTGGAACAGAGAAAACTCCAACTTTTTTTTTCAAAGATACTTTACGAAGTTTATGGATATTATATGTTGTTTTAAGCATATGATCTCTTTTGCAGATTTTTGTTCAAAATCTTTGTGACTATGAACAAAAAGTTGTATATATCGTTTAGCAAAAAATACCAAAAGTTGTTTAAATGAACAAAGGACTTCTCATGATGATCGAGATCATAAATTGCACATAAATTATGTGTCATCTTTAGTAGTATAATAGTTTTGCCTTGTTTTTTTATTTCTTTCTATTTTTGATGCGGATGTCATATAACATGTATGTGTACGGCCTTTTAAATCTCTAAAGACATAGTTTATGCATGGTGTGATTCATGACACAAGAACGCTTACTTGTCATGCCAGTAAATGTTTCTAAGTATGCATGTTTCATGGAGGCTAAATTAACTACGTAATTAACGTGATATTTAATCACCATCAAAACTTATAATTAAAGATCGTGAGTGAACTTATTTGACAAAAAAAAAAAAAAAAAAAAAAAAAAAAAAAAAAAATCTTGAGTGAACCTAGTGAAAATGGTGCACTATATTAAAGCATCAACTAACTTGGCATTATGGGTTAAGTATAGTTCAGTTTTGTAAGATTGTATTAACTAACATTTCCTTGAGCTGATGAAGTATTTTGTTATCGTAAAATATCCCGCATCGAAAAAATATGAAAGGATTTAATTAATATATAAAGGGTTTTGGTCTTTCTATTCATTGTCAAATGGTTTTAAGTTGGAAACCCACCGTAAAATCCAAATTTAATATGGTATCATAGCAGGTTGATTGTTGGGCCACCCTAGATGTTGTTCCCACATATGCCCACGCTTCAGATGGTCATGTCGAAGCGTGATAGTATAAAGGGTTAAAGTCTCTCTACTCATTTTTAATTGGTTTTGAGTTGGAAACCCACAATAAAGCCCGAATTTAATAAATATTTTTAATTAAATTTGATCATTTGAACTTAATCTATAGTTCTATACTAAATAAAAGTATGAGCTATAAGCTCCTAAAGTCATCCACATGTGATTTTAAACAATCTATCGGGATTTGACATGTCACTCATTAACATTTTCTAAATTTCTAGAAATTTCTATATTAAGAATTATTTTAAACAACCTATCAGGATTTGACATGTCATTCATTAACATTTTCTAAATTTTCAGAATTTTAAATTTATGGAAATAAAAGAACTATGTACAACGTCCCACATCGGCTAGAATTTTTTTAGCCAATGGTTCAGAACCAGTATAAATAAGATTAATATGCTTCCAACAACGAATGAGTAGGAATGCTTTATTTATCAGACGTCCAAATTTAAAAGTTTTATTCGGTTTGATCCAATTTTTTACTTGATCAAATTAAAACTTTAAAAAGTTTCAAAAAAATTGAAACGACCGACCCGTTTTTTTTTAAATAATAAATAATAAATATAATATAATAATAATAAACTACAACTAGTGGTCCCATATCCACTAGCCACCTAGTCACAAACACAATCAACAGCGGAAATAACCAATAATAATTCAATATCCAACATTAATTCCAAATCATAAACTAAAGAAACAAACAACATAAACCAGAGAACCAACAATCTTGAACAACATTCTAGGACTCAACTCTAGCAACCTAACAGAAGCCAGACAACCAAGCGAACCACTAGAGCATCCTCCTCTTCATTTCCTTGATTCCACGATCACACTTTGCCTTTACCTGCACCACAAACACATATTGCAATGCATGAGTATTTAATAAACACTCTGTAAGGCAATCCTCCCATCTACTGGGCTATACACACAAGCAATAAAATCATCTCTAAAAATCAAACAACAATCAACACACAACAAATAACAAACCAGGACTCTGCATCGACCGACACCAACATGCATCGACCGACACCACATGGGGATGCATCGACCGACAGAGGGTTGCATCGATCGATGCTCGATGCACTTGCATCGACCGACACTCGCACTTGCATCGACCGACGCAAGATATACATCGACCGATGCAATGCCGAGCATCGTGTTTTCCCCGAAGCTTCTCGCCAGATCTTCGTTCCTACAACCACAAAACTCGATCCCAAGCCACAAGAAAGCTTCCTAACGTCCAAAATAACGATCTAACAAGTCTAATAACACCTAGCAAGCAAATTAGAGAGTTCTCTAGCTTAGATAAGCCATGGTCCTGCACTTACCTTCGCCAAGACGAATCTGAACCTTAAACCAACAAGAAAACACTTCCAGGAAGCTCCTACAACGATCCCAGCTACAGATCTCTACAGAAACAGCTTCCAATCTCCAGAAATCACCAAGAACACTCAAGAACACTTACGGAACTTTTCTCTCTTTCTTTTTCTCTCAAAAGCGGCCAAAACCCGACTAATGAGACCAAACTCGTGTTAAGGGTTTTCCCTAACCCAAAACGCAGCGTTTAACTTAACTCGTCCGCAGAAAACTGAACCTGCATCGACCGATGCACTATATGCATCAATGCAATCCCCTAAATCGGGATTTCGGTTCACGGATGTTACAATTCTCCCCCACCAAACTAGATTCGTCCTTGAATCTCAAACAACCATCAGCCAAGGACTCCCGTGAAATCGTCTCCCCGGCCCGCACTCCTCCGACCGATCTACGAAAAGTCACCTCTAGGCGATAGACTCACGCTCCAGGCATTATTTGCTCGACTTTTTGGACTTTCCTTTACTCATAGGCCTAAACCTTGAGTTTCTATTGGCTCCTCATCAGGCCTAAGCCTGCTTGCCATAATATTGGCTCCTCATCGGGCTTAAGCCCGCATGCCATAATATATAAGGAAGTCCAATATTTGTCTCTCGGGTTGCCACCCTACAGCGCGCCCCCGGATCGTCAGCCGAAGTCGATATACCAACCATACTCCCAAGCCATAAAGTCTCAGAATATGGCAGTACTCGGAGAACCTAAGTCCCCCAAGAGTCGCGAGCAAACAATTCTGAACACGTCTGAGTCCTTTCCCTAACCAGGTTTCCTTCTCGTGGCTCGCGTAAGACACCACAATGTCCTACCAACCACATATCCCCTCACTGGGATACCTCACTGCCACAAGGGCCGCCACAAAGGCCAAACAAATGTCCTAAACAGGACCGCAACCAAGGCCAAACAAATGTCCTAAACAGGACCGCCACCAAGGCTAAACAAATGTCCTAAACAGGACCGTCACAAAGACCATCTGTCCCGAAGGACTGCCAAAACAGGCACTCTGGCTAAACAGCCCGCCACAAAGGCCACACATCTGGCTAAACAGCCCGACACAAAGGCCACACATCTGGCTAAACAGCCCGCCACAAAGGCCACACATCTGGCTAAACAGTCCGCCACAAAAATCATACAATGTCTCAAAAGACCGCCACTAAGGCCACACAATGACTAGAAAATTCTGCGACTAAGGCCACACAAGCCCCTCCATGGCTTCTTCCACTAAAATGGACAAATTTTAACTCACATAAAACTTTTCACTTTTACCACTTTCCACTTTTGGAAACTTCTAAATCAGGAAACTTTCCTCCAAAAACCCCGCCTCACAGAAACTTTGTACCCCGAGCACCACCTCATCTTGTTACTTAGTCGCACAACCAACCACCCCAAGCGACCAAGTAAACAAGAGAGTTGGACTGGAATACTCCATTCCCTCTCCAGCCATGGATTACAGATGGGACGAGGCTAGACAAGCTCAAGTCGCGGCTTGCTTCTCATACCACTTCTTAAACCTTGCCTTCATCATCGCCTCAAGCTCCCAAGTCTGCTCCTCAACACCATCACAGTCCCAAAGAACTCTCATCAAAGGAATCTTCTTCTTCCGAAGTTCCTTAATCCTCCTCTCGAGAACCCTCACTAGTCTCGCCTCCAAAGTCATGTTAGGCTGAAGATCCTCAGGAATTTTAGCTAACAACTGATCATCCTCACGGAGACACTTCCTCAACATAGAAACATGGAAAACCTTATGGAATGCACGCATAACCTCAGGTAACTCCAGTCTATAAGCCACTGGTCCAACACGCTCAATCACTCTGAACGGACCCATGTACCTCGGACTCAACTTAGTCTCAGTCAATGACCTGTTTGGACCCCGAAACATGGTCATCTTGAGGTACACTCTGTCTCCTACCTGAAACTCAAGATCTCTCCCATACAAAGCATCATAAGGAGCCATCTTAATACTCGCCTAATAACTTTTGTTGTAAGCAAACTCTAACAAGCTCAAATGATCTGCCCAATGGCCTCCCCAATCCTTCACACACATCCTCAGCAAATCCTCCAACGTCTATATCGTCCTCTCTGACTGTCCATCTGTTTGGGGATGATAAGCTGTACTCATATGCACCTTAGTGCCCATCTCTGCCTGAAACGCTCTCCAGAACACCGAAGTGAACTTAGAATCCCTATCAGACACAATGCTCGCTGGCACCCCATGCAACCTGACTATCTCCTTCACATACTTCTTAGCCAATACCGCTGCTCCATCAGTCTTCTTAATGGCCAGAAAATGTGCTGACTTAGTCATTTGGTCAACAATGACCCAAATAGCATCAAACGTCCTTGACACTGGTAAACCCACCACGAAGTCCATAGTAATTATATCCCACTTCCACTCTGGAATGGGAAGACTCTTCGGTAACCCTCCTGGAACCTGATGCTCAGCCTTCACTAGCTGGCACACATCGCACCTCGCGACCCAACTAGCTACATCCCTCTTCATCCCGACCCAATGATAGTACCTCTTGAGATCACGGTACATCTTAGTCGCTCCTGGATGAATAGAAAACTTGCTCCCATGAGCCTCTCTCAGGATCTCCTGCCTCAACTCCTCATCCTTGGGCACACAAAGCCGACCGTGCACCAAGATAGTACCATTATCTAAGACCTGATGCTCTGAATCCACATCCTTTGAGGCATTCACCAGCCCTAAATCCTTCTCCTAAGACAACTGCACCCTGCTCAGAAGATCAGCTCTATCAGCTGCCTCCAAACCCAACGGTTCCTGAGACACAACACACAAACTCAACGCACCAATCTCTCCTACCAGAGACTCCATCTCCTGCTCCTGAGCCAAAGCTACCCTCTTCCGACTCAGAGCATCTGCAACCAAGTTAGCCTTACCAGGATGATAGGCTATCTCCAAATCATAGTCTGCCACAAGCTCCATCCACCGCCTCTGCCTCAAATTCAGCTCAGGCTGAGTGAATATATACTTCAGACTCTTATGATCTGTAAACACATGTACCTTTGCACCATAAAGATAAGATCTACAAATCTTCAGGGCAAAAACTACAACACCTATCTCCAAGTAATGAGTAGGATAGTTGTCCTCATGCTTCCGCAACTGCCGTGAAGCATAGGCAATCACCTTCCCATGCTGCATCAACACACATCCCAAACCAACTCTAGATGCATTTGTATAAACCACATAGGGTTCTCCCTGCTCAGGCAAAGCCAACACTGGCACAGTAGTCAAGATCTCTTTCAGGCTTGCAAAGCCTTCCTCACACTCCTCTGACCAAACAAAAGGAACATCCTTCCTTGTCAACTTAGTCATTGGACGTGCTCTGCTAGCAAATCCCTGCACAAATCTCCTGTAGTAACCTGCCAATCCAAGAAAACTCCTGATCTATGTAGCATTCTGCAGTCTAGACCAATCCCTAATAGCCTGAATCTTCTCCGGATCTACAGAAACCCCATCTGCAGACACAATATGACCCAGAAAACCCATCTCACGCTGCCAAAAACTGCACTTTCTCAACTTAGCAAACAACTTCTGGTCCCGCAGCTTCTCCAGAACTGCCCTCAAATGCACTGCATGCTCCTCAGGACTCTTAGAATAAACCAGGATATCGTCGATGAAAATGATGACAGATACATCCAGGAACTCCTGAAACACACTGTTCATCAATCTCATAAACGCTGCTGGTGCGTTAGTCAACCCGAAATGCATCCCCACAAACTCATAATGCCCATACCTCGTCCTGAATGCAGTCTTCCTCACATCTGCCTCATCTATCAGAATCTGATGATAACCCGACGCCAGATCTACCTTGGAGAACCAAGTAGCACCCCTCAACTAATCCAACAACTCATCGATCCTCGGGAGAGGGTACTTGTTCTTCACAGTGACCCGGTTCAACCCCTGGTAATCAATACACAACCGAAAACTCTCATCCTTCTTCTTGACAAACAACACCGGTGCTCTCCACGGTGATACGCTAGGACGGATGAATCCCTTACTCAACAAATCCTCTAGCTGCTTCTTCAGTTCTGCCATCTCTGTTGGAGCCATTCTGTAAGGAGCCTTGGATAACGGCGTCGTTCCCGGTTCCAGTTCAACCGTGAAAGGATCAGACCGAGATGGTGGTAACCCTTGCAACGACTGGAACACATACTCAAACTCCTCTACAACCGGAATACCGCTAACGGTAGACTTCCCCACTGACTCTGGCATAGATATGGTAACCAAATAAGCCTCACGACCCTTCTCGATCATCTTCCCAGCCTGAATGGCTGAGATCTCGAGACTCTTTGAAGTCGGTCTAATCCCCTGAAAAACCAACTTCCCTCCTGGAAGCTCAAACTCCACTTTACCCCGATAGCAATCCAAATGCACAATATCCCGATGCAACCAATCCATCCCGAGAATTACATCATACAGCTCCACTATACTGATAAGCAAATCCGCTGGCCTCGACTCCCCTGCGATTTGAATATCAAATTCCTCTGGCTCGTCCAATAACCCTCAGAAACTTGCCTCCCGCAACTCTAACAACTCTTGTACACTCCCCGGGATCCCCTCTGATTCTCGCGCTCTCTGCACACTCCGGAGTAATGAAGCTATAAGAAGCTCCAGAATCAAACATAACATGAGACTTAAACCCGCCCACCAACAAGGTCCCCACACAAACCTCATGTGTTGAGAACCTAACACTTTATCACAGGAAAACATAAAATCTGAACTTACTAAGAATTCACAAAGTTAAAGTACCAGAAATTATACCTATGATCACCCTGGCACTGGGTCAACCAGTCTCTGCAGTTGTGTAAACTTGTGGCGCCTGCTCAATCCGTGCAACCTACTGCCCTCCCGGATGCACCTGCTACCACTGCCACCGGCTGCAACTTGGGACACAAGGGCCTGATATGCCATGGCTCCCTACAATGATAGTATACACGAGCCGCTGTCGTCGGAGCACTCCTCTTGGGACAGCTAGCAATCTTGTGATCCTTGCTTCCACAACCGAAGCAACTCGCACCACTCGGCCTCTGCGTAGCCTCCCACCTCCTCTTGGTTTCCTGCGCAGTCTTACCGCCCCTGCTAGAATCACCCTGCTGCTGAGCCCTACTAGGCTGAACTGCTGGACTAACAGCCACTGACTGTGCCCGGATATCCTCCTCAATCCCTACTGCAGTCTCAACCAGCTCTGCACGCGTAGCATAATTCCGCCCTCTACAGTATCATCACGTAGAGCCCTCAAAAACCTCCTGATCTGAGCTTCCTCAGACTCCATAGCCCGACCGCCATAACATGGAAGTCGACTGAACTCCAAGTCCAGCTCCCGCACTAACCGCGTCCCCTGAGACAACTAAAGGAACTGCACCTCCAACCGGTCCAATGCCTCTCTCGGAAAGTACTTGCGGTTGAACTCCCCCACGAAGTCAACCCAAGTCATCTCCCGCTGCCACTGATCTCCACCACAACTCAGCATCACCAGTCAAGTGGTGAACCCCTATGTCCACCCAAAACTCCTTAGGACATCTCAGAGTATGGAAGTTATATTCCACACTCGTCTTCCACGCATCTGCAGCAGTAGGATATGTACCACCTGAAAACTGCGTGGTCACGAGACCCTTTATCTCCTTGAGCATGGACAAATAACGTCCATGTGCTCCTGCATCCGCAGCCACTGGCTGCCGCTCCTCCGCCACCACTGGTGGCACAACCTGAGCCTGAGCCGGTGTCATAGAATGTTTAAAACTTTTAAAAAGTTCAAATATTAAAAATATTTAAATTTCATAGAATGTTTTAAAATATTACAATTACTTAACCTCTACAGAAATTTAAAAATATTATATCTATACTAATAAAAAGTTGAAGCTATAAACTTCTAAAGGTGTCCATAGAGAATTTAAAACAACCAATAAAAATTAGATATTTCACTGATTAACATTTATGGAAATATAGTAGTAATCTATATTATTAAGATTTTTTAGAAAAAACAAAAAAAAGTATAATCTATAGAAATAAAAGAAATATGTACAATGTCCCACATCGGCTGAAAATTTTAGACAAAGGCTGAGAACCATTATAAATAAAACTAATATACTTTTAACTATAAATTAGCTGGAAGCTTGATTTATCAGATTTTCAAATTTAAAAGTTTTATTTGATTTATTTAAACAAATTAAAACTTTAAAAGGTTTAAATATTTATAATATTTAAACTTTATAGAATGTTTAAAAATATTATAAATACTTCCATAAAAAGTTTAAAATATTTTAACTATTTAAACTCTAAAAAATGTTACAAATATTTAAACTATGTCTAAAGTTTAAAATATTTTAAATATTTAATCTCTATTAAAATTTTAAAAGTTTAAGAATTACTAAATATTATATATCAAATTTTTTAATATCTTGAAAATATCTTACTTATCTCCGTTTGTGCTTTATATCTTTTATGAGCTGTAAAACATGTTTTTTTGTGTATGACTTTACCGATGATTTGATATTTTTGCAGTAAAAGTTTTATTTTTAAGCACAAATATTTTTTCAACTATACATGTGTTCATATTACTTTTTCTGCAAGTAAGGATTTTGGTTTAAGAAGTTTCAATATGTGTGGATCTAAAACCGAATAAGTATATGGATGAAATTATCAATAATTGGGTGCATGTGTTGACTATGCTGGTGTTCATAGATTGCACAAATTTTATGAGAAAAAATTATTTTGGTTTTGGAGTTTGATTGGTTAACAAATTGTGTGGTAGTCTAAAAAAAAAGTTTTTCATTGGAAGAATGTGAAGAAGTTGACGAGGAATAAGAAGAGTATTACGAAGAACCGGATGGTAAAAGTAAAAATGACAATTACCATAAAATTTGACAATGAAAATGACAAGAAATAATATGAAGAATAAGAAAAAATTAAATAAAAAACATGACAGGTGGTAGCGATCAATTAAATATGAAAAACGAAATAAATTCATGATTACAAAATTGTTTCGTTTTTCTGCTGGTCAAAGAAATGGTTTAGGATATGTGAGGACACCAGTTTGATCCACCTCACATGGACGTTAAGTTAAATTCATGATTTTTTTTATCAGACTTGATTTTATAACACAACTGATTTTTATATTTTTAAAAATTGTATCTGAAAATTACTTTTTTCCTTAATACTAATTTAAATTTTTATAAGATCATATTTCATCAAAAGTCATCAATCATATATAATTTTTATCAAAATATATCAAATAAAAGTGTGGGTTCAAAACCTAGTTTAGATAAAAGTTTAAATTTTGAACTTTAATCCATATACAATTCATATCGTATAAATCTCCTTGTCGTTAAATATATTCTTTAGTTTATAACTTCTTGTCACTAGCAAGTTGACAATTCTTGTCATCCATAATTCATATCAATCAATTATTTTCAAAATTTCATTATGTAACATCCGCGAACCAGAAATTTGATTTATGGTAGGGGTGTCGATCGTGTGTGGGTTCACTAGGTTTTTGTTGTGATGTTTGGGATTGCATGTCTTGATTGATTATGTGAATTAGTCAATTGTGTGTGGCATGGAGTCCTTGAACATCCTCTTCGAGCCTTCAATGAGATTCCATGGTGAGTTATTGTTATGTTTCTATGTGTGGTTTGATTTGTTCTATGCTTGTTAGTCTCTGTTCTTGGAAGATCAGTGGTTAAGGTGGTTTAGTTTCTGGTCGTGGACGTAGACGTTGTCGTGGCCGTGGTCGGGCGAGTTCCCGAGGCCAGCGAGTGTGTGGTCCAGAGTTCCACGAGGAGGTATGTCAGAGGGTCGTAAGTGTATCAGGAGGGACCAGAGAGGGTTTCAGCCGGTGAGCGTGCCGGATGTGCTGGGAACCCAGGTTTGGGGTTGCAGCGGTGAATCCCAGGGTTGAGATGATCGCTTGGCGGATCTGTTGACGTGATGTTGGAGCGGTTACCGTGAGGGGTACCAGTGCAGGCTCCAGTTATACCGCATGTGGCGGGGTGCAGCCTATGGCTGCGGATGTTGAGGATTTTCCATCTTATGTTGGGAGGATGGAGCAGTAGTAGATGACCGATGCGAGATTCTTCGCGAGAGATGTTTATAGCCTAGAGAGGCAGATAGATGGACATATGTAGTTGGAGCACATATTTCTCTGTTTGGTGGGTAATCCAGTTTGATATTAGAAGTTGTGTGGGTAAGTGTAACATTGTAATGTTATACTCGTACCACGGGAAGTACCTTTTGTCGAAAGATGTTTATAGTCTTTAAGGATTGTTGCTCCTGAAGGGATGGTGGATTTCCCAGAATACCGATAGCTCGAGGGGTTGTGGGCTCTGAGAGTAGCAGAGGGGATGATGTTTTCCTGAAGGGATGAGTAGTTCCCCTGATACCGAGATCTTGAGGATTGTGGTCCAAGAGTGAGACGGTATAACTCGAAGACGGTGGTCTGAGAGTGAGATTGGTATGGCTCGAAGGTTGCAACCTAAGAGTGGGATGGGAGCAAGCAATGCCTAGGACGTGAGTAAAAACATAATGAATGAATGTAGATCTTGAGAGATTGACGGTGGGTTAATCTCGGGGTTTGGATGTGTGACCAATGGGTCAGGGTTTTATGACCGGAGCGGTCACGAATGTGTGGCTGTTGTGCCAGGATTGTATGGCCGGTGGCGCTAGATTCTCAGGAAGGGGAGCCGCAGTAGGTGTGAGCCGGCAGGGGCAAGGTTGCCAGGTACATAAGTTCACGAGAAACCTTCATTGCAGGATAAACTAACCGTTGCGACGATGTTGGATGAAGTTCATTGGAGATGGACAAGGTTGCTAGATTCAAGGTTTTGGTAAGCTTGTTGGAGGGAATAAGTGAAGTGGTTTGAGTTAACGGCCTGCAAAGCATTTGATGCGGTGAATCAGAATATGCGAACGTATGGTACTTGTTTGTTTTATTACGCTCGTATTGATGATTTGCTGTGGAAAAATTGCTAAGCGGAAAGCTAATTTTGGATTAAGTTATCTTGTGAAAGTTTTCTCTAAGAGACAAGTTACTAGAGGTTCTTGTATGGACAAGAGATATTGATATTCGGGTGGTGGTGAGATGATGTCAGCATACTGGATTATTAGTCTAGTAGAGCTTAGGAAATAAATAGAAAATTCTTTCGTCTTATCACTTCACCGTGGGGAGCGTCGGTGTTGTCCGTCAAGTAGAAGGACGAGGTATGGGTTTATGAGTTCATGGCGATGCCTTTCAGGTTGACTAACGTGCCAGCAGCGTTTGTGAGATTGATGAACAGCGTGTTTCAGGAGTTTCTGGAAGTGCCTGTCATCATTTTCATCGACAACATCCTGGTTTATTCTAAGAGTCCTGAGGAGCATGCAGTGCATTTGAGGGCAGTTCTCGAGAAGCTGCGGGAGCAGAAGTTGTTTGCTAAGCTGAGCAAGTGCAGTTTTTGGCAGCGTGAGACGGATTTTCTGGGTCATGTTTTGTCTGTAGATGGAGTTTCTGTAGATCCAGAGAAGATTCAGGCTGTCAGAGATTGGCCTAGACCGCAGAATGCCACAGAGATCAGGAGTTTTCTTGAATTGGCTAGTTACTAGAGAAGATTTATGCAGGGATTTGTGAGCAGAGCACGTCCTATGACTAAGTCGACAGGGAAGGAAGTTCCTTTTGTTTGGTCACAGGAGTGTGAGGAGGGCTTTGCAAGCCTGAAGGAGATGTTGACTACTGCGCCAGTGTTGGCTTTGCCTGAGCAGGGAGAACCCTATGTGGTTTATATAGATGCATCTAGAGTTAGTTTGGGGTGTGTTCTGATGCATCATGGGAAGGTGATTGCCTACGCTTCGCGGCAGTTGCGGAAGCATGAAGGCAACTATCCTACTCATGACTTGGAGATGGGTGTTGTAGTTTTTGCCCTGAAGATTTGGAGATCTTATCTTTATGGTGCAAAGGTACAGGTGTTTACAGATCATAAGAGTCTGAAGTATATATTCACTCAGCCTGAGCTGAATTTGAGGCAGAGGCGGTGGATGAAGCTTGTGGCAGACTATGATTTGGAGATAGCCTATCATCCTCGTAAGGCTAACTTGGTTGCAGATGCCCTGAGTCGAAAGAGGGTAGCTTCGGCTCAGGAGCAGGAGATGGAGTCTTTGGTAGGAGAGATCGGTGCGTTGAGTTTGTGTGTTGTGTCTCAGAAACCGTTGGGTTTGGAGGCGGTTGATAGAGCAGATCTTCTGAGCAGAGTGTAGTTAGCTTAGGAGAAGGATTTGGGGTTGGTGAATGCCTCAAAGGATGTTGATTCAGAGTATCAGGTCTCAGATAATGGTACTATCTTGGTGCACGGTCGGATTTGTGTGCCCAAGGATGAGGAGTTGAGGCAGGAGATCCTGAGAGAGGCTCATGGGAGCAAGTTTTCTATTCATCCAGGAGCGACTAAGATGTACCGTGATCTCAAGAGGTACTATCATTGGGTCAGGATGAAGAAGGATGTAGCTAGTTGGGTCGCGAGGTGCGATGTCTGCCAGCTAGTGAAGGCGGAGCATCAGGTGCCAGGAGGGTTACTGAATAGTCTTCCCATTCCAGAGTGGAAGTGGGATATGATTATTATGGACTTAGTGGTAGGTTTGCAAGTGTCCAGGACGTTTGATGCTATTTGGGTCATTGTGGACCGGTTGACTAAGTCAGCACATTTTCTGGCCATTAAGAAGACTGATGGAGTAGCGGTCTTGGCTAAGAAGTATGTGAAGGAGATAGTCAGATTGCATGGGGTGTCAACGAGCATTGTGTCTGATAGGGATTCTAGAGAGCGTTTCAGGCAGAGATGGGCACTAAGGTGCATATGAGTATAACTTATCATCCCCAGACAGATGGACAGACAGAGAAGACGATCCAGACGCTGGAGGATTTGCTAAGGATGTGTGTGTTGGATTGGGGTGGCCATTAGGCAGATCACTTGAGCTTGGTAGAGTTTGCGTACAACAACAGTTATCAGGCAAGTATTAAGATGGCTCCTTATGAGGCTCTGTATGGGATGTCATGTCGTACACCGTTATGCTGGACTCAGGTGGGGGAGAGGAGCATTTACGGGGCAGATTTTGTTCAGGAGACCTCAGAGAAGATTCAGGTTCTCAAGCGGAACATGAAGGAGGCTCAGGATCGGCAGAAGAGTTATGCCGATAGAAGGAGGAGAGATCTTGAGTTTTAGGTAGGAGACAGAGTGTACCTCAAGATGGCCATGTTGTGGGGTCCGAACAGGTCATTGACTGAGACTAAGTTGAGTCTGAGGTACATGAGTCCATTCAGAGTGATTGAGCGTGTTGGACCAGTGGCTTATAGACTGGAGTTACCTGAGGTTATGCGTGCATTCCATAAGGTTTTCCATGTTTCTATGTTGAGGAAGTGTCTCCGTGAGGATGATCAGCTGTTAGCTAAGATTCCTGAGGATCTTCAGCCTAACATGACTTTGGAGGCGAGACCAGTGAGGGTTCTCGAGAGGAGGATCAAGGAACTTCGGAAGAAGAAAATTCCTTTGATGAGATTCCTTAGGGACTGTGATGGTGTTGAGGAGCAGACTTGGGAGCCTGAGGCGAGGATGAAGGCAAGGTTTAAGAAGTGGTATGAGAAGCAAGCCGTGACTTGAGCTTGTCTAGCCTGGTCCCATCTGTAATCCGTGGCTGGAGCGGGAATGGAGTATTCCAGCCCACCTCTCTTGTTTACTTGGTCGCTTGGAGTGGTTGGTTGTGCGACTAAATAACAAGATGAGGTGATACTCGGGGTACAAAGTTTCTGTGAGGCGGGGTTTTTGGAGGAAAGTTTCTTGAAATAGAAGTTTCCAAAAGTGGAAAGTTTCCAAAAGTGGAAAAAGTGGAAAGTTTTATGTGAGTTAAAATTTGTCCATTTAAGTGGAGAGAGCCTTGGAGGGGCTTGTGTGGCCTTATTGGCGGACTTTTTAGTCATTTTGTTGCCTTAGTGGCGGACTTTTTAGTCATTGTGTGGTCTTAGTGGCGGACTTTTTAGTCATTGTGTGGCCTTAGTGGCGGTCTTTCGAGACATTGTGTGGCCTTTTTGGCGGGCTGTTTAGCCAGATGTGTGGCCTTTGTGGCGGGCTGTTTAGTCAGATGTGTGGCCTTTGTGGCAGGCTGTTTAGCCAGAGTGCCTGTTTAGGCAGTCCTTCGGGACAGATGGTCTTTGTGACGGTCCTGTTTAGGACATTTGTTTGGCCTTGATGGCGGTCCTGTTTAGGACATTTGTTTGGCCTTGGTGACGGTCCTGTTTAGGACATTTGTCTGGCCTTTTTGGCGGCCCTTGTGGCAGTGGGATGATCCATATGTGGTCATGAGGTATCCCAGTGAGGGGATATGTGGTTGGTAGGACATTGAGATGTCTTACGCGATCCACGGGAAGGAAACCTGGATAGAGATAGGACTCAGACGTGTTCAGAATTGTTTGCTCGCGACTCTTGGGGGGACTTAGGTTCTCCTAGTACTGCCATATTCTGAGACTTTGTGGTTTGGGAGTATGGTTGGTATATCGACTTCGGATGACGATCCGGGGGCGCGCTGTAGGGTGGCAACCCGAGAGACGAGTATTGGACTTCCTTATATATTTTGGCATGCGGGTTTAGGCCCGATGAGGAGCCAACATTATGGCATGCAGACTTAGGTCTGATGAGGAGCCAATAAAAACTCAAGGTTTAGGCCTATGATTAAAGGAAAGTCCAAACGTCGAGAGCAAATAATGCCTGGAGCGTGAGTCTATCGCCTAGAGGTGACCTTTCGTAATTCGGTCAGAGGAGTGCGGGCCCTGGAGACAGTTGCACGGGAGCCTTGGCCGATGGTTGTTCGAGATTCGAGGACGAATCTAGTTTGGTGGGGGAGAATTGTAACACCCGCGAACCGAAATCCCGGTTTAGGGATTGCATCGGCCGATGCAGGTTGTGCATCGGTCGATGCAGGGTTGAGTTTCTGCGTTTTGGCTTAAGTTAAACGCTGCGTTTTGGGTTAGGAAAACCCTTAAACTCGAGTTTTGTCTCATTAGGCGTGTTTAGCCGCTTTTGAGAGAAACGAAAGAGGAAAAGAAGAGTTCTTGGTGTTCTTTAGTGTTCTTGGTGATTTCTTGGAGTTGGAAGCTGTTCATGTAGAGATCTGTAGCTGGGATCGTTGTAGGAGCGTCCTAGGGTCGTTTTCTTCCTGTGTTTGGGTCGTTTTCTTCTGTGGCAAAGGTAAGTTCAGGACCATGGCTTATCTAAGCTAGAGATTTCTCTGATTTGCTTGTTATGTGTTGTTAGACTTGCTAGATTGTTATTTGGGACGTTGGGAAGGTTTCTTGTGGCTTGGGATCGAGTTTTGTGGTTGTAGGAACGAAGATCTGGCGAGAAGCTTCGGGGGAAAACGAGTGCATCTGTCGATGCAAATGCGAGGACGATGCGTAAACTCTAGAGCTTTCGTGCTATGTCGAGCATGCGTCGGTCGATGCAATGGGAGCATCAGTCCATGCAAGTTAGCCTTGCATCGGTCGATGCAAGTTAGCCTTGCATCGGTCGATGCAGATCTTTCGTCGGTCGACGCAACCTCCAGCTGGTGTCAGTCGATGCTGAGTCATGGTTTGTTATTGTTGATTGTTGATTGTTTATTGATGGTTAGAGATGTCTCTATTGCTTGTGTGTATAGCCCAGTAGATGGGAGGATTGCCTTACTCAGTGTTTATAAAATACTCATGCATTGCAATATGTGTTTGTGGTGCAGATAAAGGCAAAGTGTAATCGTGGAATCAAGGCAATGAAGAGGAGGATGTTCTAGGCACTCGATTGGATGTTATCTGGCATTGCTAGGTTGCTAAAGTTGGGTCATTAGAAACATTGTTAGGTTGCTGGTTTCATGTTTTCTGATGATTGGTATTGGATTGTGCTATATTTGATTATTGATTATTTATTGGATATTGATGTTGGTTATTTTCCGCTGTTGATTGTGATTGTGGTTAGGTGGCTAATGGGTATGGGACCAATAGTTGTAGTTTATTTATTATTATTATTATTTATTATTTATTAAAAAAAAGAAAATGGGTCGGGTCGTTTCAGTTAGGAATGTTATTGTATTGATGATGTGTTGGTTTTATATTATTAATATGTTTTCGCATTGTATATTGGTTGTTTGTTGGTTTAATGAAGTATTGCGATTTGGTTGGTTAATTAAATAGCATGTAATGTTTAATTATATGTTGTTATTATTATTAAAAAACGGAACGGGTTGTTTCACATTATTTATAATATTTTATTTAGTTTAGGATAAGAAGCATGAAGGAGAATATAAATTTATTTTTTAATCAATGTTTTCAGTTTGGTTTGTTTTGGTTGCAACCTACAAAATTAGGTTTTATTAATTTAAAGCAAGAATATTAAATTTTCCACCTACAAAGTTTGATTGCAACATACAAAACTAGTTATTAAAATTGTATTCCATCAAAGACGGTATTAGTTTAAACTTGAAATGGAACTTCCCTCTCAGGTGATGCATGTTAAAATAGTTAGTATTGACTTTGCAACTTAATTTCCAAATTAATGAATTAAATTGAAACATCAGTACACAGACCAATCACTAAAACACAAAAGAGCATTGTATTAAACCACTCATCTTTAAACCTAGATTTGTGCAGTAATCTCCTCCTGATTTTATTAAACCAATGAACGAAAACCATATATGGATCAGGTTTAGTTGTCCAAATTAAAAAGCTTATCTCTATTTGTAGCTCTACGTACTATGAATACAACGTCGGTTCGTTGTTGACATCACACTCTTTCCAACTCATTCTTATGAGTTATGTTATGACTTATGAGTAAGCATATAATGAAAATTATTAATCAAGCTGTTTTATACTATAAAAGCATAATTAAATGATGTTTATTAACTTTAAAAAAGATAGCTTTGCATCGCTGTCACATTGAGTGAGCGGTTAGGTGAATGGATATGGATTTTATTATAATAAAATAGGATATAATTAAGATAAAAATATAATCAACTAACGATAGTATTTTGATTTTATGAAATTTTATTGATATAGGGTCCGAATGGTGACTGCAGTTTTGGTTGTGCGAGGAAAGCGGTTTTAGAGTGTGGTACGGTTCAACTGCGGTATTTACGGTTTGCGGGACAAGTACGATTTATACAAAATAAGCGGTACAGAATGATATTTGATTGGTGAAAAAACTATTTGCGGTTCAGTATTAATTGTGTGAATGGTAAAAAAAGGAAAAGCGGTGCGGATTACATATATTATAAATGAATTTATTAATAATTAGTATGTTTATATATTATTGTATGTTATGAATTAATAATAAAAATAATTGTATTTATAAATCTTAAATACTATAGTTGATCAAAAAGTATCTTTTTTTTGGCCGGACATATTGATAAAATGTTCAACTATAAAAAGATACAATTTTTTTTGAGAAAATTATCGATTATTTTGATTTTCCCATAACATATTTGCAATAGTATCTCTTATTTGCGTCATAGCTTCTCCATCTGCTATCTCTGTTACATCCATGTCACCTATATCATGCTCAAAATTTTGGTTGTTGTTCGTCTCAGTCAGTACATCTACGAAATCTGCATCCGAGAAATTTGAAATCCTGATGAAATTATGTAGTCACACTGTAGCCATTACCACTCTTTTCTGAATTTGAACATTATATCTTGGAAAATCAGAAAGTATCCTCCACTTCTTCTTCCAAACTCCAAACGTTCTTTCAATAACAGAACGTAAAGATGCATGACATTGGTTGAACAATTCATGTTTATTCCTTGGAGGAGGACCAGAATGAAACTGGGACATATGATATCTCACAACTCGATTTCGTGATGATCTATAAGGAGCAAGAAATCCTTGTCTGTTTGGATAACCAGAATCAACGAGATAATACTTATCTGATGGAGGCAAAGGAAACTCGGTATCACTTTGTTGTGTCATTTGCAGAACAACTGTATCGTGGCATGATCCTGGTGCTCAATTCCAGATATATGTGAATAACATATTCAAATCACATATTGCCATGATGTTCAATGATGCATTATCGTGTCGATTCCAATACATTCCTTGTAACCCAGGCTTTACTTTAACACACACATGAGTCCCATCCATAGCTCCAACGAATCCACTAAAATATGGCCAATATCTTTGGTCTACTTGAAGTCTTTCAGGAATGTGATACAGCTCTTGTCTTGTTGGAGTTCTAATATAATCACATGCTAATAACTCGGTTGCCTTAAGAACTTCCCTAAATTTTTTTTGCACAGTCTCTAGATTTCGGCCAAATCTTAAACCAACATCCCTTTGAACTTCATTGTGCCCACATATCCGTAGAAACATAGCCACACTCTCTTCAATCCCTACATTTAATGTTGGTTGTAGACCATAGTTTGTTTGCAACATATTACACAATGCCGTGAAACATGGAAGTGACATTCATAATAGTTGAAGACAAGTAGCATCATCTTGTTGTAGTCGACGCCAAATATTCCTCCATCCCATACCTCCATCAGTTTGTGCTGGTGCCCTTTGAAAATATCGATCATAATAAGTCAAAGCTGGTTGAATTACTAATTCTTCAAATTGTTCATTTTCCAAATTCCACAGTTCAATTCTCTCTTCATAATTGAGATTGTTGAGGCCTTGTGATCGCAGTTGACATATATGAAATGCCTGAAATTCATTACAAACGACATGTCATTATACATATATTATTTTAAAAGAACAAATTACATTAAATTTAAAATAAATTTTTAACATAAATGAGCCAAAAAAACAAATTGATAAAACGAAATTACAACAAATTAATCTTCATCTCCGACATCGCTTTGATTATTTTCATTTGGTCCTTGAGAGGTTCCCCAAATATTGAAAAGACCTCCTGGTCTAGGTGTTTGTGGTATTTGTCCACTTTCAAAATAGTTTGTGAAACCGAGACCAGATGATGATGTTTGTTGAATGATAGGTGAAGTTTCTTGTTGAGTATTCCTCGTATTTTCAACTTGGTCACCAAGTGAAAATCCGTATTGAACATTTACCGGAATCGTTCCTGATGATCCGCCTTGTTGAACATTTTGTGTTTGTTGCCATGGTTGAATGTTTGACGGTGTTCCCCAATGTGAAGCATTTGGCGGTGTGCCCCACTGTGGATCATTTGGCGGTGTGCCCCACTGTGGAGCATTTGGCGGTGTGCCCCACTGTGGAGCATTTGGCGGTGTTCCCCATTGTTGATAACCAGGTCCCCAAAAACCAGGTGATTTTGCGCTCCTAAATTATTATCCACAGAAGATGGACTGTTGGATGATAGACCTCCTGAATGGGGACTCCCAAATGAATGGCTTGCACCTAACTGTTTTGGCACATCTTGGTTATTCCGCGAAACACCAGTCATCACTTCCAACAATTGTAGCTTATCCTCGTCGGTGCTTGAGGCTATGTCAATGAAATACTTACGCCAAAATACTAGCTCCTTAAGTGCATTAATGCAGGCCCAATAAAATCTAGTATGTTTGGGAAGGTCAAGATCATTAAATATCGCTTCTGCCTTTTTAAATTCATCATAATCATCTTGGTCAAAACCACCAGGGCGTAGTTGTTGAAAGTTTTGTCGTTGGAATTCTCTATAGCCAGCAATGGTGTCTTGTATTGTTGTCTCAAAAGATTGTCTCCTACGAGTTCCTCGTGAACCACTGCCAGTAGAAACTCGTGAGCTTCCTCCAGATCTTTGTGAATTACTCCCACATCTGGCGGTTGACTGCAAATTTAGCCTCCCACGTTGTTGGCCTCTATGAGCAGAATTTTGGTTCGTGTCATCGTCATCAATGGTAACATGATACCCTTCTTCTTCTTCGTCTTGCGTCACAGGAATTTGAGGTGGAACGTCACCACTATCGCTGTCTGAATCTTCATGCTCGTTCATCAACTGTTCTCTTCTTTGTCGAGCAGAGTGTTGAGATTGTGATTGAACATCATGTAATATGAAACATCGTTGCATCACATCCCAAAATTGAGGTGGCTTTCTGTTCAAGCTTTTTGTTACTTTGCATCCCTATAAATTAAAATTATTTAGATTCGTGATACCAAAATTTAAAACATATCTTGATGATTAGAATAATTATTTATACTTACAAACTCTTGATCCTTCCACCATGAGTCAGATGCATATATCATGGATGTATCATGATCAACCGTGATTCCGGTTTTATGTGTAAGAACCTTCCACCTCTTGTAAATTTTTTTGAATTCATCAAGTTTGTTTTTGAAGAATCCATAAGTTATATTCATGTTGAATGCTTGGTTAAATTTTTCTACCATATACTCTCTACCGATAGCAGTAGGATTCTTAAGAGTATAATTATTCATCGCACTTGCTTCGTCGAACAATTGAATTAATGTTTTTTCCTGAATGTACGACCATTTATACTTGTCTTGTTCTACAAATTTTGAAAATACAATGTCATATATTATATAAAATATAACTATTATTTTAAGTTTTTAAAGAAAAGCTAAAGAAAATTTACCTGTACTGTTGTTTCCGTAGGAGGAGTTAAATTTTTGGTTGGTTGATTTGAACTTGTTTGTCTAGAAGAATTTGTGTTTCTTCGAAGATTAGAAAACATATCTACATTTAATGAAAGTCACTGGTTATTATACATTAATAAAGTATTAATAATTTTATTGTTAATAAGAATTCTTTTAAATATATAGTTTTACTTCCAAACTAATATATATTTTCATATATACATATACATATATATATATATATTTATCTATTAGTTAGGAAAAAAAATTAAAGATGATATGAAACATAATGAAAATGTTCAACTGCTATATAAATAAACTAACATGTATAATTTTTTAAAAATAAGTAAACTGGATTACAAATTTTTTAAAAATAACAATATAATTAATACATGGGTGTTTTAATAACCACTATGATATTTAAATAGCATATACAATAGTATTATTTACTGAACAATAAAATTATTATTTTTATTAATTTTCAACTTAAAACACATACTACAACTCTATTTATTGACAAGGAAACTGCACTTTAAATCAGTTTTTATAAATTTAAAATTTAACAAATCATTTAAAAGTGTTTTTTCATAAATTCATTTTAAAAATATATTAAACAAAACCTATATAACATTGTTTTTATAAAAAATGAGAATAGTTTTGTCAATAATAAAAAAAAATTATATGAGAGTGATAAAAACATTATCTTAATGGAGTAGAGTCAAATCTGAGAGAGAGAAGATTAGCTTTTGATAAAAAATATCTAAAGAAAATAAAAAATGTGAGAGTGATTAAAAAAGAAAGAACATTAGAAAAAAAAAAGAACATTACCTAGAAGGAGAATCGTGGGTTCGTGAGAGAGAGAAGGGAGAGATTATAGTTTTTAGGTTTGTAGCATAGATATATATAGTACATTTTAATATTAAAAAAATGTATTAAAGGAAACATTTATTAACTGCGGTCTAGAAATCCGCTGATTATTGCCCATAAATTTTTTGAAACGCGGTCCAAGTTATTATCTTCTCAACAATCCGCTTTTTGTTTTTTTTTAAACGCACATTAACTCTTTTTCTTCTGATTGGCTACACCTGTGCGGTTTTGATTAATTTTTTTTGAAAACCGCAAATTATTATAATAAGATAGGATATAATTAAGATAAAAATATAATATAGTATTTTGATTTTATGAAATTTTATTGACATAGTGTAATGATAAAAATATACTATATTTTCTCAGTAAAAGACTAAAATCTATAAAATTTGTAAACTAAAGACCTTTTCAAAAGTTTACTTTAACACGTATATCCAAATATAAGCATAATCATATTCAAAAATTTAAACACATGAAATTTTTTTGACATCGTGAATGATAAAAACAATAATAGCAAAATTATATTTTTAAGGGTCCGAATGGTAACCGCGGATTTAGTAGTGCGGGATAAAGAATTTGCTAGTACGGTACGGTTCAACTTCGGTACGTGCGGGACAAATATATTTGCGGGACAAGTGCGGTTAATACAAAATAAGCGGTACAAAATAACTTTTGATTGGTGAAAAACTATTTGGAGGGCGGATTTCATATTATTTTATTAATAACTAGTTTAATTATATATTTCAATTTATTTTGTATTAATAATTATATATATATTTAACATAAGGTATAATTGTAATATATTTCATAGATTTTGTAAATAGATCTTTTATATAAATTATATCTAACATAAGTAAACATAACTGTATAAAACCTAATATCTCTAATTATTAAAATACAATATTATTTTAATATTATATAACAATGATATGAAAGGAAAGATAGTAGAAAAGAGATAATAATACTAGATAGAATTTATATATCTATCATAGAAGTATATACTAGCGAAAGAAAATTAATAAATATATAATATTTTAACAATAATAAAAATTAAAAATTAAAAGTATATATAACCAATTGTGTAATTTGTAAAACCGATAGATAAAACTTGTTTTGGTTTTTTAAGTACGGTTCATACTTTATTTATCTTCCCAAAACCGCACTTATCACTTTTTTTTTTCTATTTTGCAAAACCACAAACTTATTAAAAAAATATTGAATAGTAAACGAAATGCGTTTTTCAAAATCTGTTTATCAATTACGCAAATAAGAGGTTCCATTCAAGGCCTAAAACATGAAAACATAAATAATTGATACACTTTTATCGAAAAAAGGCACACCATTAATCGATGTAATGATTTCCAAACCCAACTTAAAAAAAATAGAGAAAGCACCTGATGAAGAAACAAAAGAAATATGTAAATGGGGTTGAAGATAGATATGAGATGTCAAATTGCAATAATGGAGCAAGAACTTTCTCAACACAATAAATAAACTTTTCAAGAAAAAGAGAATCACAACTTTTGTAGCATTGGACATAGTAATCAAACCCTTAACAACCAATCAGTGTGATGACTATATATAATAGTAGTATTATCTTTTTTTTTCGGGAAAAGAAAAACCAAAAAAAAAGAATAAAATTTGACGAGATTTACTACTAATATATTTCGGAGAAAAATAAAAGAAAGAAAAATAATATATTTTGGAGAAAAAATAAAAGAGGGTAAAATAATAGTGAGAGATGACAATAACAAAGAAGGACAGAAAGATATTTTTTTAAAATACCAAAAAAAAAAAGAAAAAAAAAAAAAGAAAAATCAAATCAAAGAAGAAAATTCCAAGGAAAGACCAAAGGATGGTTCCTTGAACCCAACGCTTCTTAGGCTCGGGATTTTAGGTTCGGAATTAGCTTCGGAATAGTTTTTAGTCGACATTGGGAGAGGAGATAAGAAGGCGAGGCTCTTTCTCTTTACTTCTTCGTTTCTTCAAACTCTTTCGCTGCAAGTAAAAGAAACCAAATCTCTCTCTCTCTCTCTACTCTTTCGCTTTCTTAAACCCCTTTATCTCTCTCTAAAAAAACCCACCTTTTTTGAGTAAAAAAGTTTAGGTGCTGACTCGAAATAAAGGTTTGGTCTTTTAACTGCATTCTGAAATGGCGATTGAAGATTACGAGAACCCAAATCGAGAAATCAAACCTAAGAACAGAAGATTCATGGTATTTCTATTCATAAACCCTTTTCTGGATTATCACATTGTTCATACTCTTCCTCTGTTTACATTGTCTTCTCTTTGTGCTCATACGAAATGTCTACTCTTTTGTGTTCATACGAATCTTCTACTCCTTTAATTTTCAATTCCAAGATTTGGGTTTTGGTTAAATTGGAGTTTTTTTCACTGGAAGCAAGAAAAGTTGTGTTTTTTCTGATGTTCAAATGCTCTGTTTTTGGTGTAAAGAACAATGCGATTTTCTTGGAAAAAGCAAAACAAAACAATGTTCTTTGGAAATTTCATATCTTTTTGTCATTAACTTTACTTTATTACTATCTGTGTCACGAAGAACCAAAGCTTGAAGTGCTTGAATTGAATAATGTAGTTTGGTAGATTAGGGTTTCAAATTGGGGGAAATGGAGCAGAAGACGAATCTTTAGGATTAGTAAATAGGATCTTCTTCGAACTAGATTCACGGCGTGTTTTTCGATTCCGTACTTGTCGCCGTTCAAATTGCTTTTGTTTTTATGTTTTTATAAAAAAACTTAAAAAGCCAGAATATATTCTCCGAGACATATTTGGGGATTCCTTACTATCTTTGGTTGCAAGATTATAAAAAAATGTTATTGATAATCTGGTTTATAAAACCAAGAGTCTTCTCAAGTCTATGTAAAGGAGGAGACTTTTGTTTTGATATGTTGAAGTCAATGGTGTTTCTGGTATTAGATTATATATTGAAGTTGTATTGTTTTGAGTTCTTTGGGATAATAATGAGTTATGTTGTTAATGGTGTATTGCAGGGAGCTGGTGGACTTGAGGAAGAAGAGAATAAGTGGCCTCATTGGCTCAAACCTTTACTAAACGAACATTTTTTTGTTCAATGCCAGTTTCATGGACACTCACCTAAAAGCGAATGCAATATGTATTGCTTAGACTGTACCAATGACTCGCTTTGTTCTCTCTGTCTTCCTCACCACAAGAACCATCGTACCATTCAGGTGTGTTTTGCAATTTCGCTATCCAAAGTTCTCTTATTGTTTTCTTTTTCTTGGCTTTGAAATTTGTTAAGAAGTTGTTGGTTTGCTGCAGATAAGGATATCATCTTATCATAATGTGATAAGGATCAATGAGATACAGAAGCACTTAGACATATCAGGCATTCAGTCATATGTGATCAATGGCGCAAAGGTTGTTTTCTTGAAAGAGAGGCCTCAGCCTAGGCATGGAAAAGGGGTTACTAATACCTGCAAGGTCTGTGATCGTGGCCTTGCTGATAATTTCTTCCGCTTCTGCTCTATTGGCTGCAAGGTACCATATACCTACTTACACTCCAATTACCATTCACTATTGCTTGTTTTCTGACATGGAAGAACTCTGAGTATCTATTACAGAACTTTCCTTTGTTTTGTGGGTTACTTACTTTCTAGTTACAGAAGAAAAGGTTTTGGTCTTCTTTTTTCCTGAGCAAAAGAGACTTTCTTCTGATATACTTCTTCTCTGTATTTTTGGCAATTGAATCAAAAGGTTGCTGGAACATCTGGAAGCTTTGAGAAGAGACTGAAGCATACACCGAATGAATCAGAGAATTCTCTCAACAGTTCTGGATTAGAGAATAACAGTTCAGGAGTAGAGAATGACAACTCAAATCTGCAGAGTGTCAGCCCAACAAGACCTCAATTTCCTCCTGGTTCTCTCCGAAAGCGACGAAGAAAGGGAATCCCTCACCGAGCTGCAGTGAGTTGAGATTGAATCAAGAAAAAGCTCTTGTTACGTTTTCAGGGTTCTTTAATATATTTAGAGACTTCCTCCGGCAAAGGTTATATAGCTTTATAGATGCAGGGTTTGAACTTTCTCTTAAGTGTCTATACCACCAAAGAAAGGTCTTAAGATAGTAGTAAGTGTATATATCTTCTTGATACCTTCTTGTGTAAAGTGGTAGTGTGGTGCAATGAGACTAGGCATTGAGTGATAATATGGTGTTTTTCAATTTGGTTTTGATAGATTACCTAACAATAACGAGAATCACATACGTGAAATACGGATTAGATATTCATAGTTTCACAAACCCAAACCAAAGAGATTATACAAAATATTCTTCAAGTTACAGCAAATGTTCTGGTAGTAGTTGCACATAAAACAGACTACAGGGGCCAAAACGTAGAGAAACGAAAATACAGGAATCCAATAAATTTATAAAAATTCCTCCCAGTTTTGCCACTTAACTTCTCATCATGTATAACCTTGCTTGTACTTCCTGAAAATATCCTCAGTTTCGGCATTTCGGAAGGCGCAGCACCCGATAATGTAAACGATGATCAATCCAATAAGCGTCAAAAGGAGAAAGATATCAGCTTTTAACCAATCTACCTTGATATTTGCGAGCAAACCGGCTTTACAAGAATCACAACCGTAACACAATGTGTTTTGATCGTTGCTCCATTGTAGGCAATCCATATCAGCAGACATATCTATGGGACTTATCCAATAAGTTGGGTTTACAAATGTGAAACCACATTTTGTTGGTGGCTTGCAGCAACCAGACTGAAAATAAAAGAAACGGGGTTAGATTTTAAATAAGATATAAATATTGGGGTCAAAAGAGTTGTACCGCGTGAGTGATTAAGTGCACCTAGTGGAAGAATCTAGAAAAGTTGGGGAGTTTTTAATTTTTTAATTAAAAGGTTAAAACTTTTCCAGTTTTTGTTCCCACAGGCCACAAGCCTATAAGCTAAGAATCAATTATAATTTACAGTTTATCATTTCATTACCCCATCCACCTGTTATTTCCTGGCCATTCGATTTCTACCCTGTACTTTTTATTTAATTCAATTTACACCCCTAGATTTGAAAATTTTTAAACAAAAGAGATCTTCATATGAATTTAAGAATTTAAATTAAAGGATATACTTTTCAGTCTTATTTTAGACAAACCTAACAAGCAAAGCACCAATTTTATCTTCCATTACAACCCCTGTTCTTTTCTTGGGTATTCGACTTTCACCCCCAAACTTTTTTACTTATCAATTTACACCCTACTTTTTCTTCTTTAATGAACAATCAATGTTTCATAGCAAAAACCATAAAAGAGAACAAAAGCTTAAGAAAAGGGCAAAAAGAACTTACTTGAATGGGACTAAGGCGAGCATTGAAGAAATCTTGAGCCATAGTGAATCTCTGGTTTAGTTCAGGGCAGATAGTAGTAGTACTCAAACAAGTACGGATCCTTTCCCATTTATAAGATCTCTGAACTCTTCTACGTAACCAACCAGAGAAATCTTGAAGACTATACTCAAGATAAGCTCTACTTGGCTCTGGATGACCAGCGCCTATAATGGTTACCATGTATATAAACCCGACAAGAAGACCTAAAAGTACAATGAGAACAAGCATGGCGATTAGGTAAACAACAAGAAGCCACGTGATTCTCCAAAACCCTCCGATGAAACCAGCGAGACCCACTAGGAGGATTAAGATCCCGAGGATTATAACTGGCCATTGAAGGAGCTTGACGCAGGAGTTTACTGTTCCCATGGCTAGCCAGATTCCGGCGCCGATGACAGGAATGGAGAGGAGGACGGAGATGAAGTTTATGCAACCGATTACATTGTTGCTCAAAGGCATCTTTTTTTTGGGGGAGAGGAAACTTTAAACTCTGTTTTTTTGTGTTCTTGAAATGGATTTTAGGGTAATAATAACTTTGAGAGAGAAAGAGATAGATAGAGATTTATCATGTGTGAAAAGTGAATAATGTTATATAAATATTATTTTTTTTGGTTTGAGGGGATTTAGGGTAATGGTAATAATAACTTAGAGAGAGAAAGGATTACATGTGGGATGAAAATGAAACATACTATATAATAAAGGAACTAAGTATTTGAAAAGGAAAAAAAAAGGTGGATTTATCATTTCTTAAATTAGGTATATTGACTATATCTTTCTTAAAAGAGAAAAAGAAAATCAAAATTATACATTACATTTTGAAAATATATTTTAAAATTAGTGTAAAGTTTTCAAAATTGATTAGCAAAGGTGAATACAAAGATAATGTTGATTATGCGTTTTTTTTTTTTGCTAAGATTTTAATGAATTAATCATAAGAAAATTTTCGGAAGATAAATAGATAACACACCAATCCAAAAGACAAATATATATATATATTTTTTTTGAACAAAGAAAGACAAATACTTAAAATGTATTTATTATTCATTATTATTGTATTTAAGATTGAACAAAATTCTTTTTTTTGTTGGTGAACTAAATTAAACAAAAAAATAATTTTCAAGAAGCGTATTCTAATAAATTTGAAAACTAATCAGTAATTTTTTTTAATCTTGATTAACTTTCCGCTTACATTTATGTTTTTAGAAAATTTTGAACAACTTATACTGATGAAATCTTGATAATTTAACAATTCACGTTAGAAAATGTTGAAAAGTTAACTAAAAAAAATCCTTAGTCAGATTTGCATCTGTGCTGAACATCCTTCATCAATTCTCAGTAGCGATTTTTCATTTTAAATGTACCATTTTTCTCTACAATGAAAATAATAGCTTTATTTTAACCATAGAATCACCAAACCACAAAAATCATTAACTTTACATATTACCTATAGGGTCAGTGTTTCAGATGTTCGACATGAGAAACCATTTCACCGTGAGGTATTCCCCTTTTTGTTTCAAAAAAAAAACACCATTGGATCGATCTTCTCGTCTTCTTATGAAAGTTGGCTTAGATAATTGGATAATTTTGAAAGTTGTTATTTTTTGCTGAAATGTTTCGCTACGGATTGTTCAGATCTTCTAATCTTCTAATGATGATGTCTAATATCAAAAATTGGCCGATCTTTTCGTCATAATTGAAAAATTTTATTCATTTCAGGGATCGATTTGCTAATTTTAGTATTAAATACATTCCTCGAGAAGATAATATCTGTGCCGATAAACTTGTGAAATGTGCAAGAACACGCGGTTTCTGTTTTTTCCATGTAAACTCGTCGATACCTAATTGGTTTTCTCTTGAAGACAGTCATTTCCGATAACTTAATATATTGAGTTTGATTATCAAATATATATATAAATTCAATACATTTTGTTTGTTATATATATATATATATATAACAAACAAGATGTATTGAATTTATTCTTACCGACGATTGTTTGGGTATATACTGAACAAAAAAATTTAGATTCAACTCAAACACAAAAGTATCTCCAAACTTCTAATCTATTAAAGACAAGAAAAGTAAATTTGTAAACTTTTTATAATTATCTTCAAATAAATAGACAATCTAACCACATTAATGAGATGACCAAGGGGCTTATAAACACTATAAATATGTCCTAAAACACGTCCAAGGGCTTATGTTGCAAATATGGAAAACTTTGGCTGAATTTGTAAAACTTCCAAAACTTGGCTTCTCTCGTAGACAAAACAGGGTGTCGATCGACACCAAGGTGGTGTCGATCGACACCATCACTCTTCATCGATTCCAAGTTCTCTTCCTTGATGAATTGCTCCAAAATCTCTCTAATTGCTCTATTTTGCTCATTTCATGCCAAATTCCTATAAAACCTATAAAGACTCTCAAAGAACCTAAAAGCACATCAAAAAACTCTAAAAGACTCTATATACCATGGTTAAAAACCACAAAAACCATGATATATCAACTCCTCCAGACTTAGCCTTTGTTTGGCCTCAAGCAAAACAGAAACTTAGACCTGTGAAAGAGGTTTGAAAACTGGGAACTCACTCAATTGCATGATGATTCTTATTCGCACTCTTCATTTACCTGACTCAAGAACTTACTTCTTATACTTAACCATGATAAGCATCAACATTCCTTACTCAAATCCCACAATCCTTTGGAATCTCTGAGATCTTCATTGTCATCTCATTACATAAATTAAAGCAAGTACATGTGAGTTCTTACCTTGGTGTATCGATCAGTGGCATATAGACTCTCTTCAAGCCAAGACATTCTTCATACATCTCCTTTCCTCTCCTTTTTCTCACTTCAAAGGAGTTGATTTCTCCCAAATTTTTTTTTTTTTTTAAGCAAAGGTGTAAGCGAATACCGGGATCATCGGTAATTTACCTACCCCTCGCTTCCAAGCTTTGTGTGATCATTTGACTCAAGAGTAGAATAATGAGGTCACAAGTAATTTATCTACCTCTCTAAACTGATCAAAATCATCTCATCTTCTTTTTTTTTTTTTAAAGTACTGAAGGGGGAGAGAGAGGGGAGACATACTTTGAAAAATTGCACAGTCTTGTATGGCCCGAAGAAGAAGTCTAGTCCACTGATTTCCAACCCCAAAGTAAGAGATTAAGTCCGGTTAAAATCCTGATAAAAGTTGAGACAACGTTAGATCAATCAGATATCCATTGAATAAGGGCTTTCAGGATTGTTGATAAGGCTCATAGTCTTTCTAAGCTTCAGTTCTGAGATCAAGCATTAACAAATAATCATTAGAGTGCTAGCCAAATAAGAGAAATCATTAATCAAGATCATAATTCCCAAAAACAAAAAGAAAATTTTTTAAATATTTGACTCAAACTTTATGGTTTTGACTCACACACACTGAAACTCAAAAACAGAAATGTAGTTAGTAGACAACCTTCCCCAGACTTAAACAACACTGTCCCCAGTGTTATCAAGTAAGAGGAAAGCTAAAAGAAACAAAAATGTATGGAAATTGTAATGAAAAGATGAACTGTTCTCGGGTTACCCAGCGGTGTCGATCGACACTCATCACGAATGGTGTTTTGTTGGCCGAAACTCCTTGTTAGTTGCAGAGAGTTGTGTTGATGGATCAATCCTTGGATGATTATTCTGGTAAGAAGCACTCAAACACAAGTTAAAAGCAACATGATAGATAGACAATTCATAATTTCAAACAAAAATCAAATAAAAACTGACTCAATGCAAAAATGAAAATGACTCAAAAGGAAAAGAAAAAACTAGAAGTGGGTTGCCTCCCACTAAGCGCTTGTTTTCAGTCATTAGCTTGACTGTGTTGAAGCTCAGGCATCGGGTGGAGAAGAACATGGCAATGCATGCTGCCTAGAGGAATGTCTCATCATCCACGGTGGTGTATAAGCTTTAGGTGCATGAGGTCTGCCAAGGATGTGAGGAACAGAACCAGGGTGGGATTTAGGGATGGGTTTGCTTCTCTTATGTCCTGCAAAATCATCAACAGAAGAAACAAGCGCTCTACGATAATCTCGTGGCTTGGTTAACTGAAAAACAGTTTTTGTACCTTTGAAAGTCTTATTGATGATAGGAGGAGGTTTGGGTAAAGAAGATACAAACCTTGGCCTTACCTGTGGACTCTGGACTATGGAGTGGGGAGGTTTCTGTGTTGGAACAGGTTTCTGACTTGAAGCATAGAGAATGTCATGTGAGCTCTCAGTTCTGGTCAAGTGTGGGCTTGGTCGCGGAGGGGTGTCGACCGACACTGATGGTGTGTTGATCGACATTGAGCTTGTTGCTTGTGTATTTGCTTCTTTGCAGCTTATCTCAGCAATCTTCTCAACAGAAAATGTCTGTCCATCAATGGTAGGAGCTCTCCTCAAATTATCCATCTCAAAGTTCATAACCAAACCTTCCACATTCAGTGTTATGTGTCCCTTCTGCACATCTATGATAGCACCAGCTGTAGCCAAGAAAGATCTTCCTAAGATGAGAGGATCTTTAGGCTCTTTATCATACTTCAGCACCACAAAGTCAGTGGGAATCATGAAATTTCCAACCTTAATTGGAATATCCTCTAAAACACCTTCAGGAATTCTTTGAGATCTATCAGCTAAGATAAGAGATAATCTAGTTGGCTTGAATTCTGTCATCTCAAGTTTCACAGCAACAGAATATGGCATCAAGTTGATACTAGAACCGAGATCACAAAGTGAGTGAGCAAATCATTCTGCAGAGATAGTGCAATCAAGTACAAAGCTCCCAGGATCTGGTAATTTCTCTGCAGTCCTACACTGAATCATTGCACTCACTTTCTTAAAGACAACCACTTCTTGCTTCCTCTCTTTCTTTTTCTGTGGAGGCTGGTTCAAAAGAATTGCACTGACATCCTTGGTAAGCAGTGCTCCTTCTTCAGGGCTCAAACCATTTGATACCATTCTCTTCACATAGCGCTTAAGTGGTGGTGAAAGCTTTACTGCATCAATCAAAGGCATCTCAATCATCACCTTGTCCATCATTGCCTTGCATCTAGCATCTTCAATCTCTTGCTTGGACCTTCTTGGCTTAGGAAAAGGAATCTTAGGTTGGTACACCCTTTCAGCAGCTAGAACCTGAGATTTTGCAGTTTCGGGTTCTGTCTGAGAGGGGTGTTGACCGACACCCAGGTGGTGTCGATCGACACTATCATCTGGAGCCGACATAATTGTCAATTTCTCTTCTGTTTCTGCAGAAACAATTTCACCATCATCTTCATCTCTCAGTGATATGGCATTACAAGCATGCTTGGGGTTTGTCTCAGTTCTTCCAGGGAGAAAACCCTCTTACCTTTTAACAGACCCAACAGTTTGTGCCACTTGACTCTCCATCTTTTTAACATGAACATTCAGTGCATCAATCCTTCTAGTAAGCTCTGTGTAGACATTATCAATCTTTCCATTGAATGTCACAATCAAATTCTCCTGACCTTGCAAAAGTTGCTCTAGCATAGCTTCCATCTTACTCTCAGAAGAAGTATGGGGAGGAGGAGACTGATAAGATGAGTTCCCATAGGTTCTAGTATAACCATTGTTCTGTTGCTGCTTCTGGTAATCCGGTTTGGGAGTATAGCCTGAAAAGTTCCCACTGTAAGGCTTGTTGCTTTGCTGATTACCGAATCTCTGACCATGATTCCCATATACAAAGTTGACATCTGCTTCTTCATTCCCAGTCTCAGGTTGTGGCTCAAATGATTCAACTTCAGCAGCAAAGTGAACTGATTTCTTACCAACCAGGAGATTGTGAACTGAATCAAGCTTAGCATTAACAGAAGCTAGCTGGTTTGAATCAAATCCTCCATGTAATCTCTTCCTTTCAGTATCTGCTCTCTTAGTGTTATTGCTGGAAGCCAAATTCTTAATCAAAGCTTCAGCATCTTCTGGAAATCTTGTCTTGAAGTTTCCATGGCTTGCAGCATCCAAAGCTAGCTGATATTCCCAGTCAATTCCTCTGAAAAAGATACTCAATAGCTGCACCCTTGAAAAACCATGGTGTGGACAGTCCCTCTGATAGGCTTTGAATCTCACCCAAGCTGCTTTGAAGGCTTCATCAGGTCTCTGCTTGAAAGAGGACAACTTGACTCTCAACTCCTCTGACATTGCATCATCATAAAAATTTTAGGAAGGCCACCTTGACGTCATGCCAATTTGTCAAAGATCCAGCTGGCAACTGTTTCAACCATTGGGATGCTTCTCCTAGAAGTGAATATGGGAAAAGCTTGCAGTAGATGTAGTCTACAGTCACTCCATTGGCTTTGATACTAGTCACCATGTCTTCAAAGTGCTCAATATGGTCCAGAGCCTTCTCATTTGGCAGGTTAGAGAAGGGTCTTTGTCCAACTAGCTGGAAATATGCAAGCTTCAGCTCAAAGTCATTCCTTGGAAATGGAGGTGGAACAATTGCAGAGCGGTTTTCATACATTAAATCAGCTCTGTTGAAGTCTGCAATAGTCCTGATCAGATCTTGGTTGTTCTCCTGTCTTTGAACCCGGTTATGAACGTGGTTGGCAGCTCCACGTAAGTATGCTGGAGGTGGGTGTCGATCGATACCCTCTGGTTGGCGTCGATCGATACCAAGGTTAACCTCCTCATCGGCAACAGTTTGCTGGTTGACAACAGCTTGTTCGTTGACAACTGGTTCAGCAATCACATTACCCTCTGCATCAAGCTTTTGGCCCTGCTCATTGCGCAAGTGGCCCTCTTGATCTCTCAAAGCACCATCCTCATCACGAACCAGAATGATTGTGTTAACCATCTTCAAGGATTTGGCTGCTTTTCTGTTCTCACGCTCAAGTTTTCCCAACTCTTGGTTTGAAAGATTCACAGTAGGATCAGTCTTGTTGCTCCTTGTATGAGGTCTAGGAGGAATGCACCTGAAACACCAAAGAGAAGAAAAACAAAAACGTGTAAGTAGAAAATAAAAAGAAAAATTTAGACGAAATTAAAAACTCAAATCTAATGGTAGATCAAAGAGTCCCCGACAATGGTGCCAAAATTTGATATGCTCAAATTAAACCCTAGAGCTACTCTCTCAAATTAAGAGATCACTGTAGTACTTAGGGGTCGAATTCCTCAGAGACTCAAGATCAAACACAATGGATTATAGAGTTTTATGATTACGCTAAATAAAATAATTTGAATTAAAATAAACAATGAAAAATATTAAATGAAAGTGTTGTGAAATCAGAAAATCAAAAAGTTAGGCCTAGGGAATTTCTCAGATAATTATGAAATATTAAATCAATAAATTGATTAAGGTTCAAGCAATTAAAATCAGATCTAGAACTCTAAACTTTTTTGTAAAATAAATCGGTTTTCACTGCAATTATTATCTAGATTTAAAACCAGAAAATCTAAATCTCTTTGTAAAGTTCTAAGTTAAAAATCAGCTTTAAGAACAATTATATTCAAATCTCTTTGTAAGAAATAATTTTGCTCATCAATGGTTTAATCAGGAAAACAATTATATTCTCATATCAATTTATTTCCCTATGATAACAATTCTAGGTGATCAATCAAGAATTATTGTGAAGAACAACCAAGGATGAAGATCATAAAAGATTAAGAACCCTAAAAATCACAGATCTAATAAATCATAAAAACCCTATGAAAAACCCTAAACCTAACAAGCAAATTACTCAGACATGTTTAATAAAGAACAAATCATGATTTTGAATAACATGCAATATATATTAAAAGTAAAAAGAAGGAGTTCAGGAATTCTTCTCTCGAAAGAGTTCAGATCTCTCTCCCAAAAAGCTCTCAATATCTCTCTCTCAAAAAGCTGCTTAGAAAATAACTTCAGGGTTTACAAAACCCAAAAACACTATAAATATGTCCTAAAACACGTCCAGGGGCTTATGTTACAAATATGGAAAACTTTGGCTGAATTTGTAAAACTTCCAAAACTTGGCTTCTCTCGCAGACAAAACAGGGTGTCGACCGACACCAAGGTGGTGTCGATCGACACCATCACTCTTCATCGATTCCAAGTTCTCTTCTTTGATGAATTGCTCCAAAATCTCTCTAATTGCTCCATTTTGCTCCTTTCATGCCAAATTCCTATAAAACCTGTAAAGACTCTCAAAGAACCTAAAAACACATCAAAAGACTCTAAAAGACTCCTTATACCATGGTTAAAACCACAAAAACCATGATATATCAGATAGATTCAAGAGGTACCGGTAACCATGGCTCCATAGGGCCAAGATCATAATGCCGGACCTTCTCAAAAGCCGGTAGTCATAGGTAGGGACCCTAACCAACTCTAAGGGCAGGAAACTCAAATACTCTTTGCAACAACAGAGCAAACATGGGCGAATATGTTCTAGTTGCAGTTCTTGGGGCCTTGTCGCGGCCAAGCAAAACGCTTGGTGAGGGGATCTATATCCAAAGAACAGAGAGATGATAGGGTTGACTTCAAGGAAGCGTGACAGAGACGAGCGACAAGGTTACAAAGGCTTTGGGAAGTCTCAGATCTGATTGAAGCTGAAGCATGGCCGAAGCCGCGGAGCAGAGACACGGTGAAACTTCGGTGCGTTCACCAAAGGACCAGACGGAAAGTAAGCTTAGATGGACTAGGGGAGCACGAGAACGATGGAACAGAGTTCCAGCAGCACCGATCGAACTCGACGCTGCTGAAAAAAGCAATTTCGAAAAATGTGCCAGAGAGCAAAGCGGCTAGGATGAACTGCACGATGGGATCAATAATTAATTTACTAGATAGAGTAACCAACCACAAAAAAATCGTCATACAACCTAAAAGATATTGTGTTATTCATTCAGCTTAATTTCAATTGTTACGAGCATATTTTTCTACTCTTATATTTCATAAAAGGGTGGTGAATGCTCTTGAGTTGAACAAATTTTTCATAAGAAAATAATAATAAAAGGTACCTTGGGTTCAAGAGGAGATGGGGAACTTTATTTGCGAATGCATCTCTTCTGAGGATGAGCCAATGCAAATATCTTGTCCCATCGGAAAGGATCATATTTCTTAATGCTCATTATTAGATGACAATCTTTAGTGCGATGTCTAATCCAGCATTAGGCTTCATTAAAAAGTGTTCTGCTAATGAACAAAAAAAACGAGCATTTAACCTATTGTTTCAACTTTCAACAAACAGTTATATAAATTTTATCTCATTTTCAAATTAAAGAAACTATAAAGGTACATATTGATAAAATCTAAACAAAAAACTATATCCATCTCTTAATCTCGTTTTATATAGAAATTGATTGTATATATGCATACAGTCCATAAACAAAATAAATTTGTTTTCATGTAATAATAAACAACACAATACCTTCGTCGTACGAACCAGATAGTATGAGGAAAATGTGAACAGGTTGACCAAATTCAATATCCAAAAGAGACATGACAAAAGAAAAGAATTATTGTGAATAGTTCAAATAATATTTGGAGATAATGAAGAGAATCTTTATTACGTGAAGAAAAGTCAAGATTTCCACTTCTTTATACGAGTACAAGAATACAACAAGATCATTGGGTTTCGAGTGGAGTAGAAAATGATAAGCAATGAACAGAACAATTAAATAATGAAAAAGTTCATCGTGTACGTGTACGGTGTATCGGTGTATGAGACTGAATGAGTGCAGGATACACAAAACAAAGCCCATATCATAAACTATTAACAAGGGCCACTGGTCCATAAAATAGAGTTGTTGATGTAGATGGTAATGGAACATAAGCAACCGAACACAATCCACTCGCAATGATGGTGGGGTGTCCCAAATCTTGTGTAAACAGTATATTTTAAATTAATTTATCACATCATAATTTACATACGATAACACCACGTACGTAAAATACTTATTTAGAATCAGTCGTTTTGCATGCTAGCACTTAGAATCTTAAATTGGATAAACTCTCTCCAAGAAATATCATCTCTTTAGCCCTTGGAATTTCATATAAACGAACTACTTAAGAAGATAGCCTATCTGAAAAATGTGATGATTGATAAATCTATTAAATATCCAAAGCAATCCAAAACCCTTCACAAAGTGTGACAAGTGTACTAATTTATAACTTACTATCAGAAAATGCATGAAAATAAGAGTAAAACAACTAACATATTAAGGGCCACTATAATCCACATAATTCACATTTAGCCTTTACAAGAGTCAGAAAAGAACCTAGGAAATTTAAAAGAAAGAAGTAAGATTTCTTTATTCTGAACACAAAAAGATGTAAAAAATAAAACTAAAATGTTAAAAAAAAGGAACCAAAAAAAAAAAAGATTTCTCAGAGAGAATGAGTGGCATTTGTGTGATTCAAAGAGAAATCAAAGGGTAGTTCTGACATTGATGAGCAACAAATAGGCTCCTCTTCAATGATACTTAGCATGTGGTGAACTGCTCCTGCAATGTCATCTACTGAACTTAGCTGGCAACTCTCTTCAACCTTTTACAATCCAATTAAAACAAATGATATAAAATTTACAATATTAACTAAAATAACATTATGTGAATTTGTAAAAAAAAAAAGGTTTAAATTGTTATTATTAACTCACGTGGCAATAATTGAACCTGTTTTCAAGAAATAGGTAAAAATAAGAAAAATGACTCCACCAAGTATGGTAATAAATGTTGGACCAAATCTAGTTAAGAGTTCATAGACATTCCTTTTATATGCTCTGTCCCTTGGACCGCACATAATCTACCCGTCTTGCTTTAAATGCCTAACATACATTCCCAAAAACACCCCTCAAATTCGGTTTAGTCCGGTTTAATTTGGTTTTGTGTATACTAAGATGATAAGAGCTTATATAACCCTAGTACTGATAGAGTAAAGTAGCAGAAATGGGCAATGCTAAACTTGCATTTGAAGTTTTGAACTAATCCAATTTAGTACGGTTATAAGTTGATTTATTACCTTAGCGCTGATGGAGTAAATAACGTAAGTGTCCATTGTTGTGACGCTAAGATGAAGAACCGAGAGTGAAAGCGATTGTAGAGCAGCCACCAGCCTCGAAAGCTGCGGTGGCCTAGGAGTGGCCATCGTAATCCACCGGAAACCTCTCCTCCTCGACAAGATTCTGATGTTAGCATGAGTTTCGATTAGAGTCACCTCGAGATCTTCCAAAGCGGTTTTCACCGAGCTTGTTGAGCCGTTCCTACTCTCTTGGCTCGGATCGTAAGAGTGAAGAAAGAACTGTGATATCGACAGCGGAGACTGTTGATGAGGATTCTCCGGTTCGCCGTTTGAGTCTTGACTTGTTGAAGTAGTAACCGACTGGTTTAGTTTAGCATTGTGAAGCTTTTGAGCTTCAAGAGATAGTAACTTGTGTTCGAGTTCTTTGATGAAATCTATGGCTCCACCTACTATTGAAGCTTGATCACCCTTTCAAGAAAATAAACCCACCAAAAGTAATAAACGCGTATAAGTGAACCCAAAACATTAAATTAAAAAAACTTTTGAAAGATTTAAACCTTTATAGTGAATCTTTCATATATAAAAGAAAAGATAAAATTTTAATAATTTTCTGAATTCTCAAAAAAAATTGAAACCCTAGCTAGTTTAAAATTCGTAAACTTTTCTTAATAAGAATTATGAAATTATCCATAAGAACTGAACCTTGTGAGCAAAAGGTTGAGGCATGAGAGATCGTAAGACAGAGAGATGTTGATTCATTTGTCTTCTCCTATTTCTCTCGACGGCAATGTGAGTCATTCGTTGATTCTCAGCTTCTTCTTCGTTTTTGCAAACCCTAGGCTTCCTCCTCCTCCGCTTCTTCCCTCGATTTGTGGCCGGTGGTTGTCGCGGTGGTGGTGGAGATTCTTGACGAGATATATCCTCCATGATTGTGTTCTTGGATATGATGACATCATTTCCCGGCAGTGGCTCGAGGTCAACGAGAGACTTGAATGGAGTTGGTGAAAGAGTTTCGGAGAGCAAAAAGTTTAAGAGACCATTTGATGATAAAGCTTCTAGAGTCATTGCTCTTGACGTCGTTTATTCCCTTATTGAATTACCAAGTATCATTGATTTATATAGCAACACTCCAAATCTCTAATTTCTAATTTTTGAAAAAACATATATATATATATTCAGTTTAAAAAAAAAAAAACTTGCGGGCGAAAACGACATTTTTCGGAAAAATAAAAGGCAATGATTAAATGAGAAAAAAAAATTGACAAATGTTGAAGCTATGGTGCTCTGAGTGTGTACATGTGAGACATTATTTGATTGTGATCGGTACTATCATGGAAGGGTTAATTATCAACTTTGCTGAATCACATACTTTTTCATTTATTTTGTAATAGTTTGACCATTGATAAAAACATGCATAATCACATAAATCATTTTTATGGTTCCACATATATTATCAGTTCGTAAATTTTAGTTAACTTATTACATGTATACATTTTCATAGATCAGAAAAGGATTTGAGAAGGAAGGAAGAGCAATGGAGTGCTGGTGGCACGTGAGATGGGTCAGATAGAGTCTAAGGTCTTGTTATTTTCTCGAAACTCTGGACCATTCTCTCTTTTTCACTTAATTTACCCTTTTTACTACCCTAAATAACCTCTAGCTATTCTTACAGTTTTTCAAGAAGCAACCCCTAAAGAATCTTATACATCATCATACATAATTCTTGGTAGTTGCAAAATTCAGAAATCTATACAGAAATGCTAACGCAATTGTTTGCATTTTCAAACTCTATATATGGGAGCTTCAAATCTTAGCAAATATGATATTTTGAGAATTACTGTTTGTATATCAAATTTGATATTTTTGAAGACAAATTAGAATGCAAATCTGTGGTACGTATTGTATTCGAAAAAAAAAAAAAAAAAAAGTAACACTCAAACTCAATCATAGAAATGGAGAGCAAATTCCAAATATTCGACTCAAGAAGGAAAAACAAATGGGACCAAAACCGGTTCGGTATTTAGCAATGTTGGACCGTGGGGACCGGACAATAACATACACAAAAAGAGACAAATTAGTGCTGGAAGAAAGCAAAAATTCACATTTCCTATTTATATATTCCTCTTGAATATATTTGTTGTGTGCTTAAATTCTGTACAATATCTATAAGATATATATTTTGTATATGTATGATATTGGGAAAAGTGATAAATTATTAATTGCAATTGTATGCTTATAATTAAAAAAGGACTGTCTCCATTTCATCAGTCAGTTTTGTTTGCACATTAGAAGGACCAGAGAAGAACCTATGAAGAAGGTAAAAAACACAACCCGTGATTACACAAAAAAAAAATTCTCTATTCATTTTCATTTATTTGATTTAGTTTTAAACTATCTGTACTTTTCTGTGTTTTTTTCTGATACAAATTGTCAGATCTCTCAAAAACAAAAAACGTTAACTTTCACGAATTAGACAATAGCTCCGGACACAAGATCTATCAAATGTTTTTGGTAGCAGAAACAAAACACCCCATGCAAAATTCTACAATTGATCAAACATACAAAACCAAGTTAACAACTAAATAATTAGACCACAACTACTAAAAATTGTTTATTCGTTTAACACTCAACAATGACCGTTAACGTTGCTCTAGTATCCATTAAATAACGAGAATATTAACTTTCACGAATTTGACAATAGCAAACGAAAAACCAACAATATTGTTTTATAGCATACGAAAATATAGCAAGAGTGTGTTTCTTTTAAGAATCATATTAGTGGCTTGGATTCTTTGGTTAGTAGTATATAGTGTGTGTGTTTTTATTTCATTTTTATTAAACTTATTATTCTCAATAAATATACTTATTTTGGTTAGAATTATATAACTAAAATTAGAATTGTATATTGAAATGTATATCTGCATATAATTAACTAAATAATAAATTTTAATGCATTTTGATTGATTTGGTTCGGTTGCAAAAGCTAACTACATAAGTATATTACACACTTAACAATTATCAATCAGTCTCAATTTATTAGTTAACGAAACGATGCAAACCGCAATCTGAAAATTTCTTTGACAAGAAACAAAGACCGTTTGCTTACCAAGTTCCAACGTCTCTATCTATTCTCAAGAATTTATCTTGAAGATTCCTGTGAATGTTTTTCCAAACCTAGAAAACGTGTCTACTCTAATCTGATTCGTTGCATCAACAAACAAACACGTGTTCATGTCTCTTAACATTTCTGATGAATGTATCATCTCTAACGTAACATGCAATAGATCTTTGTACTTATGTATAGAGAGATTAAGAGTAAACAAAGTGTATCAAATTTACGAAGTCCGAGAAAGAGAGAGACAATAACAACAAAGAACGAAGAGCAGAAACTGTTGTTTTGTCAGATTTGTCCACGTCGAGAGGGTAGGCTCAGTCTTATCTTTAGTCCTCTGCCAAAAAGAAAATTTCTTACTGTTTTCTGTTAAAAACAAAAAGGAACCCAAATAGTTAAAAGTCGTATAGAGAAGGTTCAAAGTTCAAAGATTAGCTTTTTAACTGTGTTCAGAAGCAGCACATGAGTAACATGGCTTCATTTTGGGACCAGTTGTTCCAAAAGTGGCGTCTTTGGTCATTTTCCTGAAGTTGCTTTGTGTCCTCTGAACCAACCTCTAATCAAATAACTAAATTAAACACATAGAATTTACATTTAGCCTTACAAGTTATCAAATTTAGATATAGTTAAGAGCTCTTAAACATATAACTGATCTCAAGTCACTAGTGTTGTTAAACAAGGTTTGGTTTATATTCTCTTATCTAATCGGGTATATTGATCGATAACATACTATTTTTTCCGATGACCCTTGAGGCTCATGGATGAATCAATATTTTTCTTCTATAAGATACACTTTCTAAAGTCTTTAAGGATACATTAATGCATTGGATTCAATAGCTGCTTTGATTTTAAAATGTGTCTTCCTTGCTGCCTGGTAAGATACCGTCGTCCGTAAACCGGACAACACTGCTCGTCTAGCCGATGACGGAATCTTCATTCCTTTATTGTAACAAGACAATAGCAGCTTCGAAGCACATACGAGCTGCCCATCTTTACATAGATTATGCACAACAGAAGTGTAAGTAAACTCATCTCTAACTTCCATCGACGCAAACAACCTCATCGCACGATCTACATGACCCGCTTTACACAACCCATCAATCATACAGTTACAAGTGACCACACTAGGCAGCGTCCCCATCTCTCCCATACATGCCATATGCTTCTCAGCTCCTCCTGTATGACCTATGTTTAACAAACCATTGACTATAATCGTATGCGTGTAATCATCAAGTTTCAATCCTTTAACCTCAATCTCTTCCAATAGATCCTCCACCGCATCTAAATTCCCATCTTTAAAATACAGATTCAACAACGTGTTGTATGAAACAATGTCTTGACTCCGTGTACCGCTTCTCACAAGCTCTTGCATACACTCGTAAGCCTCCTCTGCTCTTCCTGTTTTAATCAAAGCACTAACAACCGCACAGTTCGCATACCCGTCAAAGGTATACCCTTCTTTCTTCATTTTCATAAACAGCTGAAGCCCTTTCTCAATCCTCCTAGTCTTAAAATACATTTTAAGCATTGTTGTGTACGTTACCGCATTAGGAGTGTAACCCGATTTCTTGAGCTCTCTCAACATCCAATTCAAGGAACCAACCCTTCTCGCTTTACAAAGACCATTGATGAGAATGTTATAAGTCATAAGCTCAGGTTTAACCCGAGTCCTCAGATGCTTAAAGAGCTCAATCGCGTTACCCGTATGACCACTTTTACAAAGCGCATCAAGAAGAATGTTATAAGTATCAACACCAGGAACCAACCCAGCTAACTCTATATCCTCGTTAAGAATCCGAAACGCTTCACCATGTTTCCCTAATTTGAAGTAACAAGACATCAAAGTGTTGTAACTCCAGATATCAGGAGACAAACCTGAGTGAAGCATTTCGTCGAACAGTTGGAGTACACGATTTAGCATCAACTGTTTAGCAGCTCCGGAGATCAATGAATTGTAAGTAGCAACGTCAGGTTCGATCCCAGCTTCTCTCATACGACGAGTTACAGCGTAAGCTTCATCGATCCCGACGAAACGAGAGTACCCTTTGATTAAAGTGTTGTAAGTGATAACATTGGGGAGAACACCTAATCTGATCCCGTCTACGAGTAAGGATTCAGCTTTCTCCAAGTTTCGGAATTTACAGAGAGAATCAAGGCATATGTTCATTAACTTGGTTGAGATTCTTGGGAAATTCATTAACCCACGAACCATTCTTCGAGAGATGAACTAATAAATCGAATCCACCACATTGTAAAGAAACTTGAATTTGGAAACAGAGCTTGACGAACAAGAAAAAAGGCAAAAAAAAAAAAAATGAATCTTTGGTCTTTTCAATAAACGTCGTCGTCTAATACTAAAAAAAATACTCGCAAGTAAACGGCGCCGTATATACGAAACAGAAATAATATTTGAATAAAATATAAGAGTGTCTTTAGATGTCATCATTACTAACATAGTACTAACAAGTAACAACATACAATAAATTTAGGTTATAGTTGACAAAAATTGTTTGACATGAACTATTCAATTTTTCTAAACTCATTTGGATAATGTATCTTAAAACCTATATTTTGACCCCCAAAAAAAAAAAACCTATCTAATTAAGAAATACAAAAAACAACAACAAAATAATGAACTAGTTAATTTTTTTTTAAAAAACGACAAAAACTGTTAATCTTTTTTTAACTTCCTGATTCCGGTACAAGTGATTGACCAGAAACTTCACCAAACCGGCCTCCTTTGTTTCTCATAAGCTCACCAAACGAAATACAACTCTCTGTTTGATTATTGTTATATCTTCTCGTAACCTTAATCTTTACATGATCCGGTAACCTCAATGTAATCTTCTTCCTCCGGTTTATTCCTAACAATTGAATGACCAGTCGTTTTCGATCTCGAGAACTTATCCGGTAACGTCTCGATCTTTCCTTCGTTGTTACTACTACTACTTTGTCTCGACAACATAACCTCGTTTGGAAGAGATGGCGTTTGATCGCGGTTTTCATGTCCGTTTTCTTGTATGACTTCGATGATCAACTCTTTGATGTTTTCGGGTGCGTTCGGATCTAAATTCCGGCGACAAAAAGGACATGTTTTGTTAGATTCAAGCCATCGATCAATGCATTCTTGATGGAAAACATGGTAACAAGTTGACAAGAGCCGGAGGAGGATGTGTTCTTCTTCGAATTCAAGAAGACAAATCGCGCATTCGAGACCGCATTTGTCTTCCCTAAGATCTTTGACGGATGAGAATGGAAACGTAGGGAAGGATTGGATGACGTGTGGCTCTAGACCAGGGTTAGCCGGTGGTGGACCAGGATTATTGTCTTGTTGTGCTTGAGTTTGATTTTCGGACAATCCGTTGCGGTAATGGTGATTCCAAGCTTCGGTGAGAGTGTGGAAGAAACATTTGCAAAAATAGAGAGCGAAGAAACCTATAAAAAAGACGACGAGGAGGATCACGGTTAGGATTATGACTAGAGGCGGTTTGTTGTAATGTGGCGGTGGATATTGAGAAGTAGTGTTTCGATTGATCGGTTGTGCAATCGGCATTGAAGAAAAGTGTGTCGGAGATGGTTTATCTCCGACAAAATGTTTTATTTGGTTTTGTGATATATATTTTCTGTTTAATTTAATAAGTTTTCTTAAGTGTGTTAAAATTGTGTGTATGGTGACAATGTGAGAGAGTGTATGTGCTTAGAATTTGTTTACTTAATTTAGAAATGAGTTTTGTAAGTCGTGTGTGTGATTGATTTAAGTTGCATTGAACGAGTCTTTAGTGACATTGTTTTGACGATTAAACCGCATAAGCTACATACACTCTGAAAAGTTGTAACAAGGGTCGATTAAATTTAAGTTATTATTTTTAATAGCATGCTGAAAAAAAAAAAAGCTTTTAAACGGTAACGCACTACTTGAATACAATTTTAACTTACACTAAACGCAAACAACAGTTTGAGAATGAATTATATACGAGTAAGACGGTAGATGAGTGCAACTATTCGAGCTGGCTTAGTGGTGCAGCTAAGATATGGTCATATGGGAGAGTGAGCTTAGCTTAACTCTATCCACAGTGCGACGAATAGTGTGCGCCTTGTATAAGCATAGTCTCTGCACCTTTAAAAACTATGTAATACTCTCTCCCGCTATCCGATCATCATAAACAGCTTTCCCACCTAATTAAGGTATTCTAAAATACCTTTCTCCATAAATAAATAAATAAACAAAAAACAATATAAAATGAGGTATTCTAAAATACCTCTCTTCTTTTGATCTGAATGCTTTTGATTTTCACAAGTAGACATATATATATATATATATATATATATATATATATATATATAGATATATATTTCTATGAAAAACGAGGAAGGTATTGTTTTGAAAAATTTGTGACTGATGAGAATGTGAGTGTATATGTTATGATCCGTTTACTTAATTTGGAATGAGTTGTGATAGTTGTGTCATGTGTGATTTGCGTAAGTTATATTTTACAGAATGATGTATTTTAGCCAGACGTTAAACGACAAAAGATAACGTCTTATATGTTTTACGTGGATTCACAAATCCTGTAACTACTCGTGGGATAGTGGTGCAAGGTTGTGTTATTGCCTTGGCAATTACAAGCGTTCGAGTAGTTGCGTCAGTCCAAAACCAAAGTCAATGTCGAGTAGTTGCGCCTGTGCATAACCAAAGTAATGTCGTCTCACTAATTTCTATTAGGAGATGCAAATGAGGTATTCTTAAATACTTTTCTTTTTTTGTGTTTGTCCTTATTTTTTTTCTTCTAAATTGATTTATCGTTTTAATATATATATAGGATGAATTAGCCCAATAACCAAAACAAAAAAAAACTATAGTAGAAAATAACATTATATTTAAAAAAATTAGAAAATTAGAATGAAGATAGTGTAAAATTACTAATTTAGTGTTTTTAAGTGGTGGAGGGCAGTGGTGGTTGTTGGTTGGCGTGGATGGACAGCGGCGGTAGCTGGTGGCGGTGGCCGGCAGCGGTGGCTGGCGGCGATGGCCGGAGAAATTGGTCGGAGGTGGCGGCCGGTGGTGGTTGCCGGAGTTCGCCAGAAAATGTTGCTGGAAAAGTTCGCCGGAAGAGGAAAACTATACTCTAAAAAATTGTACATTGAGAATCCAAGTAGTGATGATGATAAAGAGGTGAAGGTGGTCGCCGTAGATGGTTGCCGGCGGTGGTTGCCGGAGGTGATGGCGGTGGCCGGTGGTTGGAGAGTGGTGGTGGTGGTGGTGAGAGGATGGTGGTGGGGGCTGGAGATAGGATAATGAAAGAGTAAAAATTGGCATTATACATATAATATTGGGTATATAATTAATACATGGTTAGTGTAGTTAGTTTGTACATTATAGTATTTTTTTGGTTATACAACCCAATTTCCCTATATATTATCAGTGTTTTTTCCGTGTTTAAAAAAAAAAAATTCGTTGTTTTAAATTTAATTTTCTTAGTTTTCTTTTTGTTAAACATTAATAAAAGAAATCATGATTTTACTCCAGCTTAAGAATTACATATTGATTAAATTATCAAGAATTTGAAGAGGAAAGCGCATGACTAATTATAATAATAGAATCTCATGATTAATGATCTCTGTTTTTTTTTTTCCGAAGAATTTGGTCTAATACAAATTCAATTTATGATATTTTAGATTTCTTAATTTCTTCATCTTTCAAATATTAAAGAAGACCCTTTGGTTAGTTCCATTAAAGCTTTATTTATTGATGTTTTCCAAGCATTCTAACAGTAAAACCTTTTAAGTTAGTTGGCAAAAAAATAATAATTAAATTACCACATACCTTTCCTTTTTAAAAATGATGGGATTTAAACACCACCAAATAGAGAAAACACACCCCAAAAAAAAAACTGTTTAAGCAAATGTGTAATCGTTTTTTGGAAATGAAAAGTTGATGCTGAGCCAAACAAAAAAAAAAACTAATCAATCAACTCAAACCCAATAAATAATATAACTCATGGCAAAATACTTCCCATCACAGAAATTGAAAAAATAAAAAAAAAGAAGAAGATATGAACGTAGCTAAGAAATGAGACAAAAGACATGTCATGTCGACATTTTTCTATAAAATAATAATGGCTGCAAAGTAGCTGCAGTCGTTACTTTCGGCTCGTTGGTCTAAAACATGTTGTGAATCAACACCAGACCAGAGTTCGAACAGAATCGACTGCATTTCATGAAGTGATGATGATGATGACGAGGATCAAGTTTGTGATGACTATGGTTTCAACATCAGAGGTACTTTAAAGTACCTTTTTTTTTTAATCGCACGGTTTATTAATAATTTTTATAACGCACTTCGAAACTTACTACGAAGTACTAAATTGAATTATAAATATTAACAAAAAGGATGTAAAAACTAAAAACAAATAATATTCACTGTGGGTGATAAATGAATTTTAAATAGAAGGTCAAGTTAATAATATGTATAATTCAGTTCAAAAAATAGAAAATGAAGGTTTTTATTTCTTTTTTCTAATCACTAGTTCAATATCATAGCAAAAAGACAATTATAATGTCTGAGAAACTAAAGTCGCAATAAACAAAAAAAAAAAAAAAAAACAAAAAACCCTGAAAGAAGACTAATTCAAGATCTCTCTATATTTTTTATCTAATAACCCCTAAAAAGAAAAAGCTAGAAAGAACGAGATGAAGCTAGTCTCTTCTTAAGATTGTGTAAGCAACGAAGAAGCGATCAGACTATCTCAAAGGAAAGAAAGATCAGTTCCCCCCCTAACCATAACCAAAACCAAAACCGAGATAGGTTTCCGCAGCAAATTCATATCATTGACCATGATGATTAGGCCAAAGATGTTGGTACATTTGCATCTGATGAGGATGAAGAGGTTGTTGCTGTTGTTGAGCTCCATCAATCCCATTATTACTGTCACGGTGCATTGCTGGATAACCGCTCTCATTCTCTTCTGATGACTCGCTAGATGGCCCTTGAGAGACTGATCCAAAGTTCAACATGTTAGCAGGCGCAGAAGCCGGTTCAGGATTCTGTGCCCTAGCATTGTTAACGCTACTTTGTTTAGGTTTCTTTGCTTCCGCAACAAAGCTTCCCACTACGACCTATATATCAACATCACGACACAAATGAACATCAAATGATTAAACAGATTGTGATTATATTTGCGCTTAGCCTATTAAACCATCTTCTTCCTAACTCGAATACAATGAAAAAGGCTAGGCTTCCGCAACAAGAGTTCACGTTCTGTACCTGGACTTGTGTTGCAGCTACCAGTGAACCAACAACACTGCCACCTACAATCCGGCCATCAGGTCCAGCCAAAGAGACACTCAAGCTACCACTTCTGTTCATGGAACCATTTACCTCATAATTCAAGAACGAGCCTGAGAGAGTAACGATCTCAAATCGTCCCTGCAAAAGAACATAATATACAAATCTCAACACCAAAGACACAAAGACTAAAGCTAAACACTAAAGACAGCAAACAAAAAAAAAACCTCATAAGAAATGGTTCCACCAGAATGAGAAGCTTGACGAAGCGTCACTCTACAAACTGCACCACTTGCAGAGAGAATACATATTGTTCTTGGCCCTTGATCCGAAAAAGCCATCACCTTTGCCGCTATGTCCTGGAAAAAAAAAATACTAAGTAAATTTCATACCAATTTAACAAAAGAAGAACATCCAAAACTCATTCTTCCATCTAAATTCACTGAAACAAGAACATTTTACTTCCACCAATCTTTTCTAATTACCAATCTTGAAGCATGAGACAAAACTCAATTTGAGAATACTAAAACAGAACAACAACACTTTACCTCTCCTGTCTTAACTTCAATGACATGAGGTGTAAACCCAACTCCAGCAGTTCCTCCTACAAAAACAAACCCATCAAATCAAATTGCATGTAATCCAAAACAAAAATGTGTTAAAAAGATTCAAACTTTTAGAGTTCTTGTTATATACCTAAAGCATCAAGCTGTTTCTTGCTAGAACCAGGAGGTCTTCCTCTGTTTCGTTTAGCAGGTGGATCAACAGAGTTAGTACCATTTCCTCCACTATCTCCAACACCACCTTCACCACCGTAAGAGTTAGAAGCGGCGGAGAGAAGAGGAGACGTGGGAGCTAAACCCAACGCAATGCTACCATCAGGAGTGTACTTCCTAGGCCTACCTCGCTTCTTCTTGGCTTGTGGTTGATGATTCTGATTCTGATCCTCGATCCCAAATCTCATCGGTTGAGAAGAAGGGGACGATCCATCACCAAATCCAAGAGATTCAAGCGTCTTCTGATCCATTTGTTGTTGTTGTTGAAACGTTTGAGATTGTTGTTTTGTTGAGGATGACCAAAAGGTAGACGATGATGATGTTGGATCGATTGAGATGTGGAAGTGGGAACCATCAATGCAGAAGAAGCAGCGGCGGCGTTAGGGTTACGGTAATGATGAGACATTAACATACCAGGTTGAAGGTGTGACGGTGGTTGTAGTGGGTTATCTCTGGAATCCATTAGAGAAGGGAAGAGAGAAGAAGAAGGAATCAACAAACAAAAAAAAAACTCAAAGATTGTTTCTTTCGGCCTAATTTTCGTAAAGGTTGAAACTTTCTGTTTTATGAATTCCGAGAAAATAGAAATTACAAAGCTAAAAGCGTGTGAATGAGCTAACAACTTTGAGTCTCTCTCTCTTCTCACACACACACATACAGAGAGACGGAGAGGGAGGAGATGAAGAAGTGTGGCGGACAATGTAATATTTAATAGGGAAATGAATATTATTAATATTTTTGATTAGGAATTAAAATGAAATCTGATTCTCTTTTTTTGGGGTTTGTTTTGTTAAATTTCAACTGAATTGATTTGGTATTACTCTACTCTACATGAAGCATTCAAGTAAAATATTCTGGAATCCTTATTAGATCGTAGTTTGTTTGTTTGATTTGTTTTATTATCATGATCCAAAACGTAGCAAAGAATCTTTGTGATCATCAGCTTTATTAAGAGTTTACTATTTATAAACATAAAAAAAATTCTCGAATAAAATATTGTGAGAAGCCTTGTAGACGTTACAAATATTACAATGATAGAATAACATATTCCTTTTAGTTTTGATCAGTGTGGGTGGTATCAATAACTCTCAAGAATTGATGAAAAATTTAGAAATAGAGAATTTGATTTCTCTTTCTTTTATGTGTTGATGGGAAATGATCCCAAATTTGATTTTAGAGAATGTTGATTTCTCTTTCATAACTGCTTGCTTATTGCAAAGTAAATGTGCTACTTATGAGTTATGAATACTAAGAAGACAAAGAGAACTATACGTTGCGGTATCGAGAGTTAAGAGTCGGCGAGGTTTGAAGATTCTTTATCATCGATGAGGAGGCTAAACGTGGTAAGACAACTACGAATGTTGTTTATAAAGAAATATTCCAAAATCTGCTAGGTATGTCTCACAAATTGTGAATTCATCATTGTTATTCAATCGTTATCTCAAACGTCAGTTAGACTAAACCCTTTTCATTCCATCTCTAACTACAGATTATGGAAGTTAGCAGTTCCCTAACTATGACAACTAAATTATAAAGGTAAACTCATATTCAGTTATCTTAATTAGCATATAATCTGAAATCGAACAAACCAATCCGAAAAAACCGATTTGAATCGGTTTCGGTTTCTCTGTTAAAATAGATCGGTTTTTATATTGAGTGTAATTCGGATTTCGGTTTTAAACCGATCTGAACCGAAATCTGATCGGTTATCCGCTAAACCGAATTCGGAATTAATTTTTAGGCATTGATATTATTTGTGGGCTTGGACCGAGTTAATTTTTAGGCATTGATATTATTTTTTGGGCTTCTAACCCAAGCCCATTAGCTATAAACGGATCTCCTTTATAAATTTAATATAGAATCGAGAGAAGCAGGATTTGAACCTCAGACTTTATAGATAAGGGATACACACGCTAACCATCTGAGCTATGCCATTTTTTTGCTTTTACTTTCCAAATGATATATATAAGGTATTTGGTTTAAGTTCGGATTGTAAAAAAAAATTAAAAACCGATCCGAATCCGAACCGATCCGATCCGAAAAACAGTCAGATTCTAAATGGATTCTATATATCCCAATCCGAAAAATCCGATCCGATCCGAACCGAAAATCTGAACGTCCAAGGCTAATCTTAATAGAAAAATGTATTTTAATAGTAAGGTCAATTTTATACTTTGCATTTAAAAACCGGTTAATCCACCTCCAAAAATAATTCACACTTACAATTACTGTCCACTTTTTTTTTCCACCAAAAATAAAAATTACTGTCCAGTTTTTCTCTTTTTAAAGATATTTATTTTTATTAGCTTTTGCAGTGGCTGCAGCGCATGATACCAAAGAACATGAAGAACTGCTGTTTTTTCTCTATTCACCAGTCACCAGCATCATTATTATATTGATGTTGTGATTGCTTATGTGATACGTTTTAAGTTCATTCGTGTAATTTGGGATAATAGATTTCTCTATAACATAATTTGATGTTTATAATTTGATGTTGTGATGTAACTGCTTGTTTATAATTGATGTTTCAGCTGATGATCATATTATGCTGGTAGTCTGGTACCTTCTTTTATTTGTTTCTAATGACTTTTTATGTACTTGTCACTATGCTGCAAATCTGTTAATTTAGTGACCGAGAGTAAACAACCACATAAAGAATCATGTCACCTAGGTAGGAACAGATTAGAAGGGAGAGGTCGATACTATTATCAAGCTTAACACTTATTTAGACATACACATCAGGGAAGCAAATGCTAAGACCCATCACACATACGATTGATTACAAGTGATAAAGGCGGGAAAGACGAGAGCAAATCTAGGGAGGGTTCACGCTCTGGAAGAACGAAGACACTAAAAGAGCATGTCCATCGGTTAAATTACTCATGGGGATATATTTAAAATTATACAATAACAGTTTTAATAAATTTATTATGATGATAAATTCTTTTTTTTTTCTTTTTAAGATAATGATAGTTTATTAAAAATTATATTAGATTTTACAATTAATATTTATTAAGCTTATATAAAGCCACATAATTTCCAAAATTTCAAACGTATTCAAGTATATTTTTTTTATAGATCTGAGAGTATTATTTACGGATCTAGATTGCTTTTAACAAATTAATCAAAGATTATAATTATATTCGTTCAAATGTGTAATTTTTTTAAAAAATTTCTTAAATTTCAACAAACTATTTTCAAAAGTAAACTAAAAAACAATGCATTTTTTTCCAAATTTTGCTCTTTTTATTAGAAGAATACAAAAAAAAACATTTGTCTCCTAGAATTTTATTTTCAGCTTGATTTCAATGACATTGTCCAATATTTAAAAGAGTAAAGCAAACTAAATAATTAAGGTATTGGTTTTTGTGTTAAAAATTAAAAATAAATAATTTCGTCTAATCTAGTTTAATAAACTATTACATATATATATTTTTTTGATATAACTAATTGTTAATATGATATAATTGTTTTTTATATATTGGACTAAATTTGAATATAAATGTGATGGATTCAATTATGTTTTGGGAAAGACGTCGATTTTTTTTAAAAAATAGGAAAACCTAAACTTATAGGTGTCAATTGATTCGATGGTTTCATATATATGTTTTGTGGTTGAAAAGTTTCGTAGCACCTCCAATGGTGTATCTTAAGATTAAAACATTTAAAATTATATAAAAAGTAGAGGTGTCAATTGGGCTAGTCAGATCCGGTCCAATCTGAAATCCACAAAGTTCGAATATGATTGAATCCAGTCTAGCCTAGTTTGGTCTGAAATATTTTTAAATTTATATTTTAAAGCTTGGTTCAGTTCTTACAGGGTTATAGAGTTTTTCAGGATTTTACGGACTTATCTTACAAATAAAAAATCAAACTTATAAGTTTATAATAAGTCTTAAAAAACAATGTTTAAAAAATGCATTATAAAACAAATTAATCATAATTTAAATATTTCATCAATATTCACTAAAACTAACTTAATTTAAAAGTAAAAGTTTAAAACCAAATAATTTTCAATACTTTAACCAAACAAAACAATATATAAATTATATAAAATATGATAGATAAAGATTTTAAAAGTAATAAATAAGGTTATTATATAAATATAAAAACTAGAGTTAGAATTTTAAACTATATTTACAATAAATCATTAATCAACTATTACAAATTAAACAAAATAAATAAAAATACATTTGTTTAGGAGTCTTCAAGTCGGCCCGAACCCGTACTAAACCCTAAAAATCCTGGAGTCAAAACGAACTGAACCCGAAAAGACTGCATTTTTATGGATATATATATTAAAGCTTGAACATGATATTTTTCAGAGCGGATCGGATTAGTATGCGAGATTTGGCCTAATTCACCTATCTAATCAAAAGTAACAAGTAATTAACTAAGAACCGGTTCTAATGTAAGACGTGTAGGTGTCTGATTGGTTCAGGCATAATTAAAAATAAAAATAAAATCAGCGCGTGTGTTTTTGTCTCCGTCTCTCTCTGTTTTATCTCTGACTCTTTGCCCCAACGCAGCCATCTCCGTCGCAAAAAACAGCGGCAAACCTCCGATCCGGATTCGGCTCAAGTTTACATCGAGAAACAAATTTGTGAAAGTGAGAGAGGCAGTCGTGAGAATCGCGGATCCAACACGAAAGCTCGGAGGATTCGTGGTGGCAATTTCTGTTTAGTAAGTTTACATCTGGTTCTGGGCATTACTGATTTGAGTTGATCGTATCTAGTGATTTCAAATTGCGTCAAGTTTCCCAGACTAAGTCTTTTGTGATTCTGTTGAGTTTCAAACTCCCCAGGCCACCTGAAATATCTGATTTTTTTTTTTCTTCTTCTTATAGATAAGCTTTGATGTTGTTCGATCTTGTGAGCTGTGATCCTGAATCTGTTGGCTCAATGGTTAATTTGAGGAATTTTTGAAATTGAATTGGCTTGTCCTGAGAATTTTTTATGTATTGTCAATGATCAAAAACCATCTTTTGGTGTCTGTTTCAGGGATTGATTGAAATTAAACGTTAGCAACATTTTATTCTAGGTTTGAATCTTGGTAATCTCGCCCACGGATTTATGGCTTAGAGTATGATACGTGACGTTGGTCCGTAACAGAGTACCATCTTGGAGTTTCTATATCTCTTATTGCTGCTACTTGTTTTTGGCTGAGAAAATGAAGAGATTTTATTGGAGGGATTCTTGTTGTATCAATGTGTATGTTCTTGACGGTGTATATAGATATGTCGACTTGAAAACTCCTGTTGAGAAGCCTTACAATTGCTGCTGCTGCTGCTTCTGTTACTGTTACTGCAGGTTAATAATTTGCTTCTTTAAGTGATGTTTGTTTTGTTTTTGTTTTGTTTTACACAGCAGGTTAATAATTCAGTGACTATGGAATTTAGGTACACGATTATTGTCACTTTTAGGCTTTGATACTCTTTCTTGTCACTAGAATGCTGCATATGCTTCTTGTTCGTGAAGATCATGATGATATATGTGATATAATGCACATATAGCTTAACTCTTAAGTTTTTGGATTAGTTGATTGATCTGCTTCTCAGTTTCAGTTGGTTCCAAATTCTTAGATTGGTTATTGGTGTTGCTTTATATTAGTGATTGCTTCTCATCAGTTTCACTTTGCTTTGTTCTTGTTATTGGAGATCTATATGTTTGTTCTCTTTTGATTTTCAATGATCAGTTGCTTAACATGAATTTGTTATTGCAGCGACCAATCTCTTCAAGATTCTTCTCAAGTACAGGCCAGAGGACAAAGCTGCAAAAAAGGATCGCATTTCGAAGAAGGCTCCAGCTGAGACCGAAGGAAAGCCTTCTGGATCCAAGAAGCCCGTTGTTGTCAAGTATGGACTCAACCACGTAACTTACCTCATCGAGCAGAACAAAGCACAGCTTGTGTGATATTTCTGATATAAATATGGTTTTTTTTTTTTTTTTTTTTTTTTTTTTTTTTTTTTTTTCTGATGTAAATATGGTTAAGAGAGATGGTCTTAGGCAGGACAAAAAACCATGGTTATCTAAAGCCATGGGATATATTTTAAGTAACTTCAGTCTTCGTCAGGACTTTTGTAGTTTCGGTTAACTAAATCACTGTGTGTTTGCTTTATCTCTAAACCAAGATTTTATATTGCTCAGACAGTAGAAGCAGAGATTAGGTTAAACTACTCTGGTTTCTAAACTTACAGTAAAGATCTAGTGAAACAAAAAAAAACCCCAAAATAAAGATGCATTTCAACAAGTCTCGATCGTAGTTTTTTTTGTTTGTTTTGGTTGTATTAAGGCAAAACAATGGCCGACTCTAGACATTGCACAAAGATTAAAGAAAGGCTAGAGAGTGAGTTACTCTCTGATGTGTCAGATAACAGCTTCTGTAACACTTGCTTCACATTTGCTCTCATCACCTGCAGGTTTATGAAAGACTAATTAAGACTTGAGGGTCAAGAAATTGCCTGAAACATCATGATCAGTAGTCACAGAAACATACCTGCTGGTACTGCAAGAGACCGTCCACCACGATTCGCATAATCAAACCGTAACAGTTTGACAAAGCTTAACGATAGGAAACATCGTTTCCTTGTGATCGTCAGTATACACAGCCGTGGTTGATTCCACATTCCCCCAAAGATGACCTTCTTCACGAGTTTCAAACGTAATTTCTACACACACAATATCCGTACTGCCCCGAAAAAAATCGCCCAAAACCTCCAACTTGCCACCCAAATTCGCCATGCTCCACACAGGAGAACCTCCAAACCAAGTAAAGCTGTACATGTATACAGTCAGCAGAGGTTTCCAAACCATCTCATTTGGATTGTATACCGCTATTGGCAAACCAAGAGGACACGTAAGATCAAGGGTAAACAGTAAATCTCCAACCACACAAGACGACAGGGACGAGCTCCAGAGTCTGTGCAACTCACTTTCATATCCCCATGACTGCCATAAACCTTCTCTTGGTTCGTAAGCCAAACAACAAAAATCATCCAAAATGAAGATTTTCCCCTGCATCACCACATACGTGTCAAACCAACCATCGTTACTACCATCTTCAGGGCACTGACTAGGCACAGTTTGCCAAACCTCAAGGTCTACATCGAACACTTCGACCCAATCATCATCTTGTTTCCGGCGACCACCGATAACATAAATCTTTCCGTTGATCACTCCAGCGGCTGCACAGTAACGAGCCCTTTTCATAGCCGGGAGATACTCCAACTGATGCAGTCTGCAAGGCGTCGAAGCTTGTCCTCTCTCACCTCCTCTTAGAAGCCATCGCCGAAGTCACCAATCTCTTTCTTCTCTTTCTAGTTCTTTCTTATTTACTTTGCTTTTGGGATCAAGTTACTTTTGTGACAAATAGAGAAGTTTCCTTTGAACCCCTTTTTGTTTATTGATTCACTTTTGATGCTATACTCTATAATATCAATGTCGTTTCTTTGCATCATGAGCGAGTAGTTTACTTTGTTGGGTTTTATGGGGTGATTCAAGGGGAATTCATGGTTCACTTCAATTAGGTTGTTAGATCTTATTTTCAGTTTTATAGTAGAGTTCTTTTGGGACATCTTTATCTTAATGCATGTGCTTGGATTGATCACCAAGAGCTGATCTAGAGAACGGGAGAGCTAACCGCTTTATCCTACTTCTCCGAACTAGTGTTATACCGAAACCTCACGTCGTAACCTGCGTAAGTTGAGTTGCGAAGTTTGGTGAACATATCAAACTTGTTTAACTAGCTTGTTGACATGCGTCGTTGCCTGCGAAAGTTGAGTAACCGAGTGTGAAGACTTTAGACTTTCATTCTATGAGAATAGCTTGTTAGTTCATTAGTGTTTCGTAGTTGAGAACCTAGACCGAAAATTAGTATTTACTTGTTAGATCTTACACTTAATATTGCTTAGAACCATGAAAACTCTGAGATGACTTCCAAATCGCCCAACTCCTTAGTCTTATAGTTTTAAACCATTTTATTTATTTGCAATAGTTGTTAGAAAAACCAAAACCCCAATCTCTTCTTTAGTCTTAGCCATAGTTCTTCCTCTTTTAATTCAATTTGTGTTTGCTATTACTCTCTGTGGGATCGATCCTAAAATACTACACTGATTAACTGTGCACTTTCAGTCGTTGTGTAGTCTTTTCAGGTAAAATATTTGGAGTGAAATTCTACACACATCAGGTTACTGTTAATATTTTCATTTTCTTCATTTCTAACCTATAAGTCTTCAAACATTTCACAGGTATATGAAAGTTCTCAAATACTTTGTGAGAAATCCTGTAAGACCAGAGGGGTGTTTTGCTGAGTGTTATCTAGCTGTGTAGTGAATTTTTAAAGAAGTCTACAAACGTACAGGAAAAGCTAGATAAAAACATTGTCTATGATAATAGTTCTATTCTAGATGGTCGTCCTATATCTGCTGAAACTTCCATAACTCTTTCAGAAATGGGTAAGAAAATAGCTCATCTTGCTGCCATCCAAAATATGGCTGTCGTCGAACCTTATGTCGAGTAAGCATATTTTTTTTGTTCTCTTATCATTTACAGTTTTATGAAAAAGTTTCTCATGAAACTTAGTATTATTAATTTTTTACAAGTGAGCATCTTCAGCATCTACAAGACACAAATGGAAGATGTCGACGTGATACATCAGTTTTATGGACTACCCACACTGAGAATTTTGCATCTTGGTTAAAACAACAGGCAAGTTACATCAATTCTACTATTTTATGTTGTTATTTCATGTTTATGTTTGTAGGCGTCTGACTTTTTTTATTTTTTTTTATTTATCGTAGATACCACTTGATTCAGACAGACATGGAGAAGTTCTAAAATGGTTGGCTTATGGTCCACACTTCATTGCACGGCCATACGGTGTAATGCCCCGCATTCTGACTATGGACGCACTTGCATGTTAGGTCAGGTATTATTTTTGCCTGCCTTTAGAAAATTAGTGGAGAATATTGAGGGTCGTATATGCTTAAGTTTTAGACAGATAAGGTCAATCCATGCAAGCTATTGGTATTGGCAGTTCATCAGGTCATTCGTTCGGACGCGTCCAGTGACAATAGTATTTTGCTTAGAGGAACGTGAGTAGGGTAGTGAGAAATATGATTTGGAGCTGGGCAAGTTGTAAGGAAAGGAAGCGTGTACTCAGTACCCGGGGAGTTCGCGGTAGGGAACACACCGCGGGCGAGGAAAAAATGAAATTGCTGAGGAACAGCCCATGAGCTTCTTGTGATGCTATAATTTTTCATGGATGGGAATGAGCCACCCATTTGCTTGAGGAATCGCCCCTTACTTGTGGCCAAGAGTTAGCCACCTTAATGCTTATGCTTATCCCATGACTCATGTTCTTATCCAAAACAAATTTTTATCCAAAACCCATCCTTATCCTTATCCAACCTTAAATTACCCCTTAAGTCTCGTACCCTTTATATATCCCTAGATTTCAACCATAGACCATAAGTTATTCATTACTAGACCACCTAAAATTTGCTTAAAAAATCGCTAGGAATCTTGAAAAAGCTTTCGAGAAGTTTCAAGGCCGTTCAGCCAAGCTCTGTGAGTTTTCCGGTCGTGTGGAGTAACCTCATGGACTGACGAGGTAGTAAACTATTATGGTAAGGGAAGTAGGTCCCTTATTCAAGTTTCAGGAGGAAGGGATGTGATCCTTTTAGTCTTTGTGACTAAGGATCGGGGAAACATTGAGATCAGAACGTTGGAAGGCCTTGGAGAAGAAGAATTTATAGCATGCTAGTTATTGATTGATTTGCTTTCCGCTGCGTGTGTCTTTGATGTTATTTTGTTGCATTGTTGCATTATTGCTTGTGATTGGGGGTTGGGGTGGGATTATTACCTGTTAGAGAACCCGGACTCACTGAGTAATCTTAGATTACTTATGATGCTACTTTTGTTTTGCAGGTAACCAGTAGTGGGTTAAACCATAGGGGGAGCTGGGACGTTAGGAAAAGCCAGTGTAGGTTTCCTGTCTTTTTGTAAAATATGTTTGTTTGAATAAGACTTGTAATCTCTTTTGGAGGTTAGCTCTTGGCCGAACACCTTTTGTTAGGATGTTTAATGTTGTATTTTTGAGAAATAAAGTATATTTTATATTCGATGCCGTTCCCAAATGATTATGGTCTTGTCCGGACAGTCCAAACACTCATACACAGCAAGGGTTGGCAAGCCTAAACCTGGGTCTGAGTGGGATGTACCGCGGTACAGATATTCAGGGTATCACATTTGTTTTGATAACCTCGTTTGAGTGTCCGCGTGTATACGGTTCGGGAGTGTTACATATGGGTTACATAATGAATGGTCAACAGTTTCATACAAGATCAGTTGATAGGAAAAATCAGAATAGTGGGAGTTTTTATGAGGGGACGTCGGTCTGTAGGGCTAGTACGAAAGACACTTCACAAGTGGTTGATTTGGTATCCTACTACGGAAGAGTGATAAACATTGATATATCATGGTTTTTGTGGTTTCTAACCATGATATAAAAAGTCTTGAAGAGTCTTTCTTTGTGTGTTTTAGGTTCTTTGTGAGTCTTTTCAGGTTTTATAGGATTTTGGCATGGATGGAGCAAAGTGGAGCAATTTGGAACATTTTGGAGCAATTAGCCGAAAGAAATCAACTTGGAATCAATTCTGAGAGATGGTGTCAATCGACACCCCTGTTAGCTGCAAGAAGACCCAAGTTTTGGAAGTTTTACGAATCTGCCCCAAAGTTTTCCATATTTGCTTCATTAGTCCCTGACGTGTATTAGGACATATATATAGTATTATTAGGTCTTAGTAACCCTTAAGATTTATTTTCCCTGCAAGTTTTATTTTTCCGAAACCCTAAGAGATTTTTAGAGAGCTTTTGGAGAGAATAATCAAGACTTTTTCAGAACAGATTCAGAACTCCTTTTCTTTTTCTTTAATCTCTTAATGCTATCTATTTTATTCATGATTTGTGTTCTTACAATTATGTCTGAGTAGATTTGCTTGTTAGGTTTAGGGTTTCTCATTAGGGATTTCATGGATTATTAGATTGATTAATTGTTTTGATTCATTATCTTTCTTGCTCTTCACCATAGGTTGTTCTTAATGCTAGATCTTTGATTAGTCATCTAGATTTAGATCTTAGGATTATTGATTGATATGAGAATATAATTGATTTTCCTGACAAAAACCTTTGGTGAGCAAAATTACTTTTTGCAAAGAGATTTGAATTAGTGATTTTTTGAACTTGTTTTTATTGCTGGTTTTTAACTTGAATTTTACAAAGAGATTTAGATTTTTGGGTTTTAAAACTTAGATAATATTTGCAGTGAGAGCTGATTTATTTTACAGTTGTGTTTAGACTTCAAGAACGGTGCTTAATGGTTGAATCCTGCTTGCTTAATTAATTGATCTGATTTTCCATGATTTCCTGAGAATTTTCCTAGGCCTAACGTTTCATCCATCTGAATTTTACAACTCTTTAATTTTCTGTTTAATCTTGCAATTTAATTACAATATTTTGGTTTAGCATAATTAAAAGATTACTAAATCTATTGTGTGAATCTAGAGTCTTTGTGTATTTGATCCCTAAGTATTACAATTGATCTCTTAATTTGAGAGAGTAGCTCTAGGGTAAATTTGAGCATATTAAATTTTGCGCCGTTGCCGGGAAATCTTTGATTTACCATTAGATTAAAGACTTTGATTTTGTCTAAATTTTTATTTTCTTAATTTACTAACACACTTTTTGTTTCCCTTCTCTTGTGTGTTTCACGTACATGCCTAATAAGCCTAACACAAGGAACAATAAATCTGGTTCAATTGTGAAGCTTACAAACCAAGAGTTGGGAAAACTTGAGCGTGAACACCAAAAAGCAGCCAAATCAGCAAAGATGGTCAATCCAATCATTCTGAGATTTGATGAGGTTGGTGATTTGAGGGATCAAGAGAGCCACTTACGCAATGAGCAGAGCCAAAAGATTGATGCAGAAGGCAACATGATTGTTGAAATCATTGTCGGTGATGAGCAGGACGATGGTGTCGATCGACGCCAACTGGGTATCGATCAATACACTCCTCCAGCAGATGTACGTGGAGCTGCCAACCACGTCCAAAACCCGGTTCACCAACGGAACCCAAACTGAGACTTGATCTGGACCATTGCAGACTTCAATAGAGCTGACCTGGTTTATGAGAACCGTTCTGCAATTGTTCCTCCTCCATTCCCAAGGAATGAATTGAAGCTTAACCCTGCCCAATGAGAAGCCTCTGGATCACATTAAACATTTTGAAGATCTTGTGACTAGTATCAAGGCTAATGGGGTGACTGGAGACTACATCTACTGCAAGATCTTTCCATACTCACTTGCAGGAGAAGCATCTCAATGGTTAAAATAGTTGCCACCTGGATCTTTGACATCATGGCAACAAATTAAGGTGGCTTTCCTTAATTATTTTTATAATGATGCTATGTTTGATGAGTTGAGAGTCAAGATCTCCTCATTTAAGCAAAGACAAGATGAAGCATTCAAGTCAGCTTGGGTGAGATTTAAGGCTTATCAAAGGGACTGTCCACACCATGGTTTCTCAAGGGTACAACTGCTGAGTATCTTTTTTAGAGGATGTGACTGGGAATATCAAATAGCTTTGGATGCTGCAAGCCATGGGAATTTCAAGACAAGATAGATGAAGCTGAGAATTTGATTGAGAATCTGGCCTCCAGCAATAGTACTAAAAGAGCTGATGCTGAAAGAAAGAGATTACATGGAGGATTTGATGCAAACCAGCTGGCTTCAGTTAATGCAAAGCTAGATTGAGTTCACAATTTTCTGGCGGGTAAGAAATCAGTTCCCTTTGTCGCTGAGGTTGAGACATTTGAGCCAAAATCAGAGAATACAGAGGAGAATGTCAATTTTGTATATGAAGTTGGGTATCAAGGTCAGAGATTCGGTAATCAGCAAGGCAACAGACCATACAGTGGGAACTCTTCAGGCTACACTTCCAAGCCAGAGTATCAGCAGCAGCAGCAGAATAGCGGTTATATAAGAACCTATGGGAACTCATCCTATCAGTCTCCTCCTCCTAAGTCTTCTTTTGAGAGTAAAATGGAGGCCATGCTTGATCAGATTCTTCAGGGACAAGAGAATATGACCGTGACATTCAATGGAAAAATCGAGAATGTCTACACAAAGCTTACTGGAAGGATTGATGCATTGAATGTTCATGCTAAGAAGCTGGAAAGTCATGTTGCACAGACTGTTGGGTCTGTCAAACGACAAGAGGGTTTTCTCCCTGGAAGAACTGAATCAAACCCAAGCATGCTTGCAATGCCATATCATTGAGAGATGAAGATGGTGATGAAATTGTTTCTGCTGAACAAGGAGAGAAATCGACCAAACTCTCGACTCCAGATGATGGTGTCGATCGACACCACCTGGATGTCGGTCGACACTCATCTCAGATAGAATCCGACAACACAAAATCTCAGGTTCCAGCTGCTGAGAGAGCCTACAAACCTAAAGTCCCTTTTCCTAGACAAAGAAGGTCCAAGCAGGAGCTTGAGGAAGCTAGATGCAAGGCTATGATGGATAAGGTGATGATAAAAATGCCTTTAGTTGATGCAGTCAAGATTTCTCCTGGACTTAAGCGGTATGTGAAGAGAATGGTATCCAATAGTTTGAGCCCTGAAGAAGGAGCACTGCTTACCAAGGATGTCAATACAATTCTGTTGAACCAGCCTGCTCAAAGGAAGAAAGAGAGGAAAGAGAAAGTGGTTGTGTCTGAGAAAGTGAGTGTAGTGATCCAGAGTAGAGTTCCAGAAAAGCTACCAGATCCTGGAAATTTTGTGCTTGATTGTTCTATCTCCACATGAAGGTTTCCTCACTCACTTTGTGATCTTGGCTCTAGTATGAACCTGATGTCACATTCTGTTGCTGTGAGACTTGAGATGACAGAATTCAAGCTAACTCAGATTTCTCTTATCTTAGCTGATAGATCACAAAAAATTCTTGAAGGTGTCTTAGAGGATATTCCAATTAAGATTGGAGATTTCATGATTCCCACTGACTTTGTGGTCCTAAAGTATGACAAAGACCCTAAAGAACCTCTCATTTTAGGAAGATCTTTCTTGGCTACTGCTGGTGCCATCATAGATGTGAAGATGGGACACATAACACTGAATGTGGAAGATTTGAGTATGAACTTTGAGATGGATAAACTGAGGAGGGATCCTACTATTGATGGATAGACTTTTTCTGTTGAGGAAGTTTCTGGGACAAGAGCATCAAGCTTAGTGTCGATCGACACATGCTTGGTGTTGGTCGACACCCCTCCACATCCGAGCCTGAACTTGTCCAAAACTGATGTTCCAAGGCAGAAAACTGCTTCCAAATAGAAACCTCCCCACTCCACACTCCAGAGTCCTCAAGTAAGGCAAATGTATGCATCTTCACCCAAACCCCTCCTATCATCAATAAGACCTTCAAAGATACAAAAACTGTTTTGCAGTTAACCAAGCCACGAGATTATCATAGAGCACTTGTTTCTTCTGTTGATGATTTTGCAGGACATAAAAGAAGCAAACCCGTCCCTAAATCCTGTTGTGGTCCTGTTCCTCACATCCTTGGCAGACGTCATGCACCTACTGCTGATACATCCCCTTGGATGAAGAGACCATTTTCTCGTAGGCATTCACTGCCATGTTCTGATCCACTAGACGCCTGAGCTCCACCACAATCAAGCTAATGACTAAAAACAAGCGCTTAGTGGGAGTCAACCCACTAGTAGTTTTTTTTTTTTCTTTTAATTTTCATTTATACTTATTTTATTTTTCTTTTACCAATCTTAGGCTTGCTAACACTAGGGAAAGTGTTGTTTAAGTCTGGGGGAGGTGTCTACTAACTACGTTTATGTTTTTTAGTTTCAGTTGTGTCGGTCAAAACCATAAAGTTTGAGTCAAATTTTTCAATATTTTTCTATTTGTCTTTGGGAATTATGATCTTGACTAATGATTTCTCTTATTTGGCTAACACTCTCATGATTATTTGTTTATGCTAGATCTCAGAACTGAAGCTTCGAAAGACTTTGAGCTGTATCAACAATCGTGAAAGCCCTTATTCAATGGATATCTGATTGATCTAACATTGTCTCAACTTTTATCAGGACTTTAACCGGACTTAATCTCTGGGTTGGAAATCAGTGGACTAGACTTCTTCTTCGGGCCATACAAGACAGTGCAATTTTTCAAAGTATGTCTCCCCTCTCTCTTCCCTTCAGTACTCTAAAAAAGAAAGAATAAAGAAAAAAAAGAAGAAGAAGAAGTAGGATATAAGTGAGCCGAGGAATGTAGCGTAAACCCGTGCATACTTTGAAAACTCAAGGACTGGGCTTCTTATCTTGGAACTCTTGGTCCTGGAGGATTAATATGGCTTGTCATCACCAATTGTTTGCCATATGGAGCACAACTCATCTCTTGGTATCACCATGTCATACTCATTCCCAGTTTTAAACCCATATAGAGTTGCCAACTCCAAGATTGATAGTTCATAAGGCTTGCCTCTGACAGTGAAGGTGATGAAACCAGCTCCTCTCTTTGTATCAACCATATCAGTGAAGTAGTGCATTTGAACTGTAGAGAGGAACTCACAGCTCTCTTCCTTGTATCCCTCCATGTTCATCCCCATGAATTTTGTGAAGCTGCAGTTCACAAACAAAAGCTTGATGTCCTCAGCAATCCCAAGCTTCTCCATGGTCTCCTTGTGAGGATACATGGTCCCTTGGAACTTCATGCTCATGAAGGATTCATAGAGTTGTACTGGTGACAAGACTCCAGAATCTGCTTCATCTCCACTCTCACTCTCTTGTTCTTGCACATCAGTTGTTGGTTCATGATTAACCTCCATCTCCTCATCACTTTCAGTTTCCTCTGAATCAACTTCAACAGGCTGTTTTCTTTTCTCCGCAGGAGCACTCGACACCTTGCTTGAACAGACAATCGGTCGTTTGCCTCCTCGAGTGCGTGGTCGAGTGCGCTCACCAATCTCTCTTCTTGAGACCAACAGTGCATCACAACGATCCATGAAGTATTCAGCAGCTTTCTTGACCTTAGCTCGGCGGATTGCAGCTTGTTCTTGTGTTTTCTTAGCTTGTGAAGACATTGTGATGGTAAACTTGAAAGGAATAGACTCAAAGCTTAAGATTAGTTGGTTAGTACCCAGAAAACAAAGAAATTCAAGCCTTGAGCAAAGCAATGAAAGCAAAGAGAGATTTTAAGCTAGAATTTGGGTGTTTATGCAAATGAGAGAGTGTGAGGGTTGTAGAATCATTTTAGGTGCTTATAAAGGGGTAGAGGGGACAAATAGACAAGGGTGGAGCGTGTATACCATTCAAATTTGAATTTTGAATCTTTGACTTACTTTTGCTGCTACTCGACCACACCACTCGACCCCACATGGTCGAGCACTTTGACCAAATTTGAATTTCAAATTTCTTCTCCCACCAAATCGATCGAGTAGGCAAAGGGAGTGGGCTTGGGATCGATTGGACACTCGATCGTGTGCTCCTCAATGGGCTGGTCGAGTGGCCTTGAAACTCCTTCTCCATGAGTCCAAACTCACTTAAGTCCACTTATAATCCCATGGAAAAACCTACCCAAAACAAACATAAAAGAAAAACATCAAAAACACAATGAAATTAAACTTATATACAAAGATACCTTAGGGACTTCCTCCCTAGTGAGCTTGTTTAAAGTCACTGAGCTTGACTATTGGTGCCTCTTTAGGCTTGGTTTGGAGAACAGAGAGGTGATGAGGTCCCCCATGGTTCAATTTGGTCACCATAGACCTTGTTCTTGGTCAAAACAGTCAATACACTTGAAACTTGTTTATTCTTGATTTTGAGCCTTGGCCTTGGCTTCTTAACAGACTTCTTGCTGTTCACCAAGCTAGCCAACTCTTGAACAGAATCCTTGAGGTCTTGAACAGCTACCTCATTGTTTAAAACCTTGTGATATCTTGTGTTTTTGGTGGGTTTTAAGCCTTGTTTTTGGTTAGTTTGGTTGCATAATCTTGTCATTCTCGGGTGTTTTAGGAGCATATGCATCTAGTATCTTATCTCTCAGGTTCTTGGAGTATTCTCACTACATTTGGAGCACTTGGACTTGTTTTGGAGCAAAGAAGCAAAGAAGAGTGAAGTTGGAGAAGTGACTAGGAATCAGGGACCATGAGCGGCCGGACCAAGCGGCCAAACCATGGCCGTGTGTCCCAACCGGCCACCCCTCATCGGCCAAAGCACAACCGATGCCACTTTTGGACGTCAAAGTCAGGGACCACACGCAGCCATGGCGATCGGCCAAATGGTGGCCGAGTGAAGCAAGCGGTCCACCACACCCGGCCAAACGGTGGCCGATCAAGCTCAAGACGCCACAGACAGGAGCTACCAGCGGCCAAGTGATGGCTGATTGAAGCCATCTTTCAAAGCCAGCGGCCAAACCCGGCCGATTGAACTTTCCACGACGAGAACTGGAGCAGCAAGCGGCCCATGCACAAGGCCAAGTGCTGACCGATTGAACCCACCATCAGGTTTGACCCAGTTTGTTTTTGGTTGACCCGGGTTCCCTTCTATTTTACTATAAATACTCTAACCCTATAAAGGGGAGACTAATCTTTATCTTATATTTGGTTTTAGCAGGTTTTTAGGGTTCTTAAGCTTATCTACTCTTGGTTTGTTGAATGATTGAGTACTTCTAAATTTTTAATAGCAATTTCTTCTTCAAATCTCTTAATCTATAATCTCTTATTATGATTTCACAAAGATCAAACTCTTTCCTTTGTGTGATCATGATGATGAGTGAGTAGATCCTTTAGAACTTTGGGCTTGGTAGATTAGGGAGATAGATGATTGATCTTCGATGTCTAGAGCTTTATTTATGTGTTTCCTATCTTGTTTAGTGTTAATAATGCTAGATAGCCTTGATCAAGCTTGAATCTAGACATTAGGATTTTCCATGCCCAGAAGGTGTTTGATGAAATTCCTGAACCAAACTATTCAAGAGCTTTGCATACCTAGCCAATGGAAATTGATGATTAGGGTGTTTAGTGGTATTTAGACTTGATTATAATGCATGCTTACCTTGTGATTGCCTTTGGAAATTGTTGATTATCACTTGATTAGCATAAGATCTTTATCATGGAAATGGATTGATTTGCATAAGTGTTCTGAGCCATAGGATTGTTCTTGATTGTTGCTTAGACATCTAGGTTTGGTTAGCTATCTCCCAAGTCAATTACCTTGCCCAAGGTTCACTTGTTTAATCTTGATTTAAAATCTGTTTTTAGTTGTGTCCTGTTTCTTTGAGTTTGTATTTCTTTGAGTTGTCTAGTTTTCTCTCTTTAAATCAGTTTATTAGTTAAAATTGTTACAAAAGAACCTATACCTGTTTAAGTTTAGATTAAGCATCTTTGTTCATTCTTAGTGAGTTGATTAATGCAAATTGTGGATTGATAATTTAATTGAGGTAAAAGTACTACATCAATTTGATCTTAGAGTCCTTGTCTTTCTTCAACGATTCAGCATCAGCTTTATCCTCTATAATAAAAGGTTGACCTCTAATGGTGGGTTGATTTGTTGTATTCTTGATGTCAAACCTCATAGTCAACCCATCAGCAATGTCCATGCTGATTATACCTTTTCTAACATCTATCACTGCTCCAGCTATGGCTAAGAATGGTCTTCCAAGGATAATAGGATCATCAGACTCCTGTTCCATATCAATGATGATGAAGTCAGTTGGTATCCTTGCTTCACCTATTTTCACTGGAAAGCTTTCCAGTTTACCCATCATATCCCTTCTAGAGCCATCACCAAGACTAATGTAGAGGTTGCTTGGCTTGAACTCCTCATATCCTAGCTTTTGTGCAATTGAAAAGGGCATTACACTCACAGAAGCTCCAAGGTCACATAAACACTTGTTGAAGTGCATATAGTTCAGTGAACATGCCAGGTTGAATGGGCCTGGATCTTCAAGCTTGGTTGGAACAACAGCTGTTTCCATGTCCTCTAGATCCTTCTTGGCTTGATTTTTGGCCTTCTGCTTTGATATGTTAAGTAACATGCCCTTATAGAGTGGATATGGTTCATAATGCTCCAAAGCTGGTCCTCTGTCTTCTTTCTTATCCTCAACAGTCATTTCATGTTGAATGCCCATCAGTTCCTGCTTCTCAACCTTTTCCTTGAGTTTCCTAATCATTTGTTCCTTGAAACGTCCTGGGAATGGCAGAGGTGGTTTGTATGCTGGAGGAATATACTTGGTAGGTTTAACAGACTCGGTGGGTTCTACTCGACCATTGACTCGATCATGCACTCGATCGAGTGTTGAGTCGAGTGCACTGTCGAGTGCCTTCTCTGCTTGATCTTTTGCTTCACTCTGAGCTGAAACTTGTTGAATATCCTCCCCATCTTGATCTGCACTGTCCCCAGTGACATTCTCCTTAGTAACAAGGATAGCTTTGGCAGTGAACTCCCTTGGGTTTTGAATTGCTTTTCCAGATAGTTGATTAGGCTTTGGAGCTGAAATAGAAGCCATATTGCTCTCCATGAATTTAACCTTTAAGTTAAGGCTTTCAAACTTGATGTTCAGGTCATTATAAGTGGAATCTATCCTCTGGTTGATCTCAGCAAACTTCTTTGAGGTCTCCATCTGACCAGTGGCTTGGTTAAGCAACAGCTGCTACATCAATGTTCTTAAGTCAGGTTCCTGGGCTTTGGTGGTCTGAAACCTTGGTGGGGGACACATTTGACCCTTGTAACCTTGGTTATGTTGTTTAGGCACATAATTGTGCTGCTGCTGTGCTTGTTTTGGTGGATACACTTGGTCTTGTGGATTGGCCACATTTGTACTCCTATAAGACAGTTTGTTGGGCTTGAACTGGTTGTAAACCTCCTTGGTTTTGCATATAGCACAGCTCAGCTACCTCATTATCCCCATCTTGAATTGTTGTGTCCTCCTCAGCAAGAAAGTGAATGTTCTTCTGTTGACTAAGCAGAATCTTGTCTAACTTGTCATTAACAATCTTTAAGTCCTTCTTATACTTCTCATCTAGTGCAGAATCAACAAACCTTACTGTTCTATCATAGTCTTCATTGTAGTTGCCATCAGATTGAGCCAAATTCTTCACTAGCTCCCAGCCATCATCTACATGCTTGTTGAGGAAGTTTCCATTAGAAGCAGTGTCTAACAACATCCTTATCTTGGGCAGAACTCCTCTGTATAGTGTGCTGAGCAGTGACTCATTGCTGAACTCATGGTGTGGACAGTGAGTTTGATTGCCCTTAAACCTCTCCCAAGCTTCACAGAATGTCTCATTGTTCTTCTGTGCAAAGCCTGATATCTCATTCCTCAACCTTGTTGTTCTGGCATTGGAGAAGAATTTGGCTAAAAAGGCCTTTTTGCATCCATCCCATGTGGTTATGGCTCATGTTGGTAGTGTCTTCTCCCATAAGTGAGCCTTGTCACCCAATGAAAATGGGAACAATCTGAGCTTGAAGCTATCCTCACTCACACCATTGATCTTGGTGAGGCCACAAAGCCTATCAAATTCATCAAGGTGATCTAAAGGATCCTCCATTGGCAATCCATGTAATTTATTGGACTGTATCATAGTGATTAGCCCACTTTTAATTTCGAAATTGTTGTTGGCAACTGCAAGAGGTACTATGCCAGCTCTATGTGTGTGAGTATTTGGAGCATCTCCTGCTCCAATCTGTCTTGGCCTTTGCATTGGTGGATCCATCAGCAACTGTTGCTCCTGTTCTTGAAGGATCCTGGTTTTCTGCTGTCTCAAGTCCCTTGGTAGGGGATTGATGTGATCTATATACCTCTGCAAATTCTGATTCCCCTTTCATCTTGTCTGCATCAACTAACTCGACCGACTGCTCGGACTGACACACGATCGAGTGCTGACTCGAGCTGCATGGTCGATTGGCTGACTGACTGACTAGTACACGATCACTGTGTTGAAGGTCACTCGATCGAGTGTATGCTCGAGTGGTGCACCTGAAACTCAAAACAACCAACCAAAACCGTGACAGTGGTGAACAATTAGTAACATAACTTAATCTTGAATCGTTGTTAATCTCAAATGAAACAAACAAACACAATAATGGCAATGACGCCAATTGAAACACTTTAATTTTGTCTCAAGTTACTTATGAACTAAATGGATGATCAGAATGGGATGCAAGGTGTTTCAATACCCTTATGTAGTTGTATGCATAAAGGATGTCAATCCATAGAGTATGTGATGCATGCAATCAAGATGTAAACAAAGACTCAAGTCAAGCCAAATATGAAAATGGTTTTAGTACTAAAAATCCTAATGACAGAAATGTAATTGGAGAAAGTAAGCTAAATGAAACAGAAATGAAACAGAAAATAAATGAACAATCCAAAGGTGCTCGATCAAGCACTCGACCGTGTAACTGGTCGAGTGACTAGGTCGAGTGGGTTTCTACGAAGAACAGATGCAATCTAAACAAATTAAAACAGAACATAATGCAATGAAACAAGATAAAATGCGGTAAGAAACAATCAGATAACAAAGTAGGCTTCTAGAGATGGATTCATGGGCTAGTGTGTTCAGGTTGTGGCTATCTAAACTGGTCAACAAACCTCAATCAAACATGAGCTATCTATAGACAATGATCTTAATGACTCACTAATCCACTCTCATGATAGAAATGATCAAGTTACAGTAACATCCTAACTCAACTCTCATTGGTGAAACCATACTGAATAGGCATTAAAAACCAGACAATTATTTGTCAAAAACCACCTTGTGCAACCAATCTCTTGGGACAAGCATGATAATCTCCAATGTTGGCTTTATCTAACAACCTAGACATTGGTGTGATGCTAGGAAGCTTAAGATCTGTTCTTACCCTCTCAGATATAAGAACAACCTAGAGCACACCCCACCTAGAAGAGATATTTAAACAATCAAGTTTGACCATTCCAGATTACCACAACCCTAAACTAGCCTAATCCATCTCCATAATCCTAACTCACTACTCAGACAAGCAAATCATGATAATGATGAACATAAACCCATAAAATGGTGAAACTAACATGATAAGATAGATGAGAGGATGAACAACAACTTAATATAAAGAAGCAAACTCAGATTCTCAATACCCAGAAAGTTATGAGACTTACAAAAGTATAGAATTCTGAGAAAAACAGTAAATAATAAATGCAAAACAGTAAATAAATGCTAAAAACCCTTAAGGGGTGAAAACTAAAGTTTCTCTGGCTGCTGATGTGATTTTTCCTAAACAAAAAGTGTTGTTGGCAGCCATGGGGTACAAAGAGTATATATAGTGAGGGAAGGAAGTCCTGATTTGGCTAGATGAAAAAATAGTAAGTCGGCTCGATGTGCTCGACCACAGGCGGTCGAGTGGCTTGGTCGAGTGGTCTATCCCCTTGCTTCCAAACGATTGAGTTGCTGAATATCACACGGTCGAGTCTATGAGTCGCACACGGCCGAGTGCTTCAGATGCAAACGGTCGAGTGCTTCATGCTTTGCTTGTCATCCCCTTGATTCAACTCCCATATGCTTCAATGGCTGTACTCCTCTCATCCCAAATGCTATTTCCATGCCTTTTTAGCCTAATTCACCTGTTTACACAAGAAAGAATGCAAATGCAATGCAATTCCTATCATAATGCATAAACAGTCCTTACACTACATGAAAGTGACAAAACAAGTTATTAAAACATGTAAAAGATGTGAACAAACAGTGGTTTAATAAGGTAAAATATATACATATCACAAAGCAGATTTCAGACGAATTCTACTAGGTTAGTTGACTTCTTTTGTGGTCTTCCTTTGTTAATTTTTTGGTCAGTTTTGCTATTAAATTCATAAAACCTAGTTGACTTCAAAGGAAAGTTCAACAAGTTAACTTCGATTTCAGTCTACTATGGCTATTTTTGCAATGGACCAAACCATTGACTTTGTAGTAGACTTCTAGTTAAAGTGTAGACTTCATCTATCCATCAACTAAAAAAGTAGACTTTGTCGTTTTAGTTTTGCAATTGACCAAGTTTGACTTTCCCTAAGTAGACATCAAACGAAGTCTCCAGACACGTTGACTTCGTTTGCAGTCTACCGTGGTCATTTTTGGGGTTGACCAACATTTAAATTTAGTTAATTAGAAGACTTCTTTTGCAGTCAACTAATTTATTTTAAATCAATAATATTCTGGTCAATGTTTTAATATTTTGGTCAACCCCAAAAATAGCCAATATAGAAGTCTACTCTTTTATTATGGTAATAAGACTTCGTCCGGCAGTCGTAACTAAAAAGTCAAAAATTTGGTCAATTGCAAAAATACACTTTAGTAGACTGCAACTGAAGTATCCGACGAGAAGAATATAATGCAGTATAAACCATATTTTTTTTGTTTTTAAATGAAATTAGGGAGACTGAAATTTCTGTCTATGGACTTGAAACTCGATAAATTTTAAATTGCAAAACTGACTACATAATAGACTTTACATGATATTATGACGGTTGGACTAACAAATGAAGTCTAATTTCGACAAAAAATCAAAGAAAATCGTGAAATCTACCGGAAAATAACCTTATCGGTGGTTGTTTCGCAATGTCAAACACCGAAGACGTCGTCGTTAGTTAGCACGGAAGAAACCCAGCACCAATTTAATCAATCACGACATATAACAAGATGAACACACTTGCAAAAAAATTTGGATTAAAATGGAGAGGAGAAGGAAGAAAATGAAGTTCTCATAGCATTGAGTGTTATTTAAGTTCACAAATTCGGGTTGTTGAAGCATTAAGAGCTTCAAATTTGGTTGTTCATGGTTGTTGGAAAATTGAAGGCGGTGGCACAGCCGTAAATAAAAGAAAAATATGAGGATATGGATGTAATAAACATTTTCGCAAGAAATTCAAATAAATCAGAAATAATGACATTTTTTTGTAAATACAATAAACACATAAATATTTAATTAGAAGAAAGTGACAAATGTTGGAGAAAGAAAAAGAGAAGTTAGTCTTACAAATGACTCAAGTTAGGGTCTAGTTTTGCAAGCTTTTTTTTTTTTCCATTGTAGTTAAAAAAATGATTATTAAGTGATTCATATAAAAGTCATCTTGTGAAATGTGAATTACTCTATGGACATTTGGGTTATAAATCTGACTTTTACATATCTACTACAGCTACATCTTCATCATCAGTATCATCGTTTTCCCAGTCGAGGTTAAATGAATTAGCAGCTTTCTTAAGCTCGGTTAAACCGGTGAGATCTTCCAGGTATGTAGGATGGTTAATAGCTTCAAGTAAGAAACTGTTTCCTCTCTCTCGATACTCCGATATCACCTGAATATAATAAAAGTTAAAAAACCGTTATGGTCGAGCTTCGCGAGAGCTTACGGTTCTGTTCTGTTAGAAGAGTTTTCATGTGGAAAAAACTTACGGTTTCAGAGCAAGCGGTACAGCTGTCGGAAGCTTGGCCAAGCAGCGTGATCTGTGAGAACTGAGAAAGTGAGCCTCGAATCTGATGAGGTAATACCCCGAGAGGCGAATCATCATTGTTTCCTCCATTACTCGAGCTCGAATTGTCGCCTTTTGCATTGATACTGTAATAAAACATATGTAAGACGATAAGCCTGAGGATTGAATTCTCAATGTATTCGATTTTACGAAAGACTTACCCAAGTGGGTGTTGTAGGACTCCGCCTAAGAGTTCAACGGCAAGGGCTCCTGCAATCGGAGCTACACCTGGGCGTGTAACAGTGCATTGCTGGTCTAGAGTTCGATCAGTCATTGACTGCAAAATACAAGAAAAGAGCGGGGTCAGGACGAATCAGAACTGAACCAGAGGTATCACAAAACAAAACCAAAGAAGCCAAGGGAGTTTACATCCTGAGGTGCAACCACATCGTTGCAAAAGTAACATCCAAGTCTCTGTTCATCAGATAAGGAGGTCAGGCCAGCGCCATGGCGCATTACCATGTAGCTGTCGAAACCTAAAGCTGCATTTATAGCAATCTGAAATTCAAATCAATCAGATTGTTGTTAATACTTATACTTAACCAGCAAGATAGATAGAAAGAAAGAGAACAGAGTTGAGTTACCTTATTCGCATTAGCACAAAGAAGAGAAGGTAACCACCGGCTTTCTCTTGTATCGGTTAACAAGAACACGGCATCATGAGACTCAATCAAATCGCTAAGACGTTTACAATCTGCGAGAACAGAATCCTCTTCTTGGCTAGAAATCGGATGTCCAGGCATCGGTATAGCCATAACAACTCCACTAGGTTCCATTGCTGGAAATACCTGTTTAAGGCGTTTAACAGCAGCAACAGCTTTAAACTCGCCACCGCCTATAGAATCTTCAAACGTGTAGAGGGATTGTCTGACTGGATTAGACATAGCTACTTTGCCATAGTCAACAATGGTGATCTTGCGGATTCCCCAACGCTAAAAGAAAGAGAAAGAACAACTAAGAAGATTTTAGTTTGTAAAAATTGTTTGATTTTGAATTCTCTTCAATACATACCATAAGAAGACGAGCAACTTCGCAGCCCAATGTACCAGCTCCAAGAAGAAGGCATTTGACAGAGGACAAAACGTCTATGTTAAGAGAGGGTACTGCTCTCCATTTCATTAACTTTAAGTTTAAATCAACAGCAGAAGCCGCCAACCTGCGAAAGGATGAGGATCCGTTTTTTTAATAAGATTATACCTATTTTATTTGATGAAATCATTGACACAAAGCAAAAACAATTGTACTTTATTGGATCCATGGAATCAGCAAGGTCAATGGATTGAAGTACTCGTTTCCCTTTTTTGTTAAGCTCCCATCCCACTGAGTTAGGTACAGTCTCAGCTGATTCTTTTGATGAAAGTGTAACTAAGCCTTGACCAACAAGGGAAAGGTTCAAGTCAGGGAAACCGCGACTCTCTCTGTAGCACAAGAACCGAACTGTCTCGAGGTTCCATCTTGAGCGAATAAGTGCTAAGTAATTTAGGAGTGGCCAACCAGGATTTTTAGGACGGTGACATGGATCATAGAAACCGAAAAGCAACTGCAGAAGAAAGATAGATAAAAGATGAATTTTCTTTCTTGGTTTTTTTAACGTATACTAAAAGAGTCAGTTGTTACACATTACCTTTTGATGATGATCACCTTGGCACGCTTCGCAGTCTTTAAGATGTCTGATACTAGCTTTTGAATCAGAAGAAACCGAAACCAAAAAGAATGGAACATCTACAGCAGCAAAGACACACGGATACATAACAGATCAGCTACTACTACTAATTGAACTTGAATAATAGTACATCATAAAGAGAGAAAGTAAGAATGTTGAGTACCGGTTGTTAAATGTGAGTTGCGCCAATCCTTACAAGCAGCAGACACTGATTCCGCCTCTTCGGAACTAAAATACTCTGAAGCTGCCTTTATTTCTACCAAACTTGCAGGAGGATCAAGAACAAGCGCAGGGAACGCAACCCTATATTGGAAACTCCATGTCTTAAGGTCAGCAAAGGAGATAACGAGGAATCTTGATAACACAGCAGGGTCCTCAAGTGCTTTTCCTGATTGAATATCATCCCAAATCTATAAATTTCACCAACAAAATAAGATTAGACTTCACCACAAAAGAACTGATGAGAACCAAGTCAGAGATAAGTTTTTGAATTAACCTTGTTTGCTTCTGCTTTGAGCAGACTTTGTTCGTCAAGTTTATCGAAGCTTTCGAGGGTATTGGTGTTATACAAAATCCCAGGAACAGGACACTTATTCCTATTTCCATGGATGATTGTACTACTAGCAATCGATGATTGTTCATCTAAAGGCAATGACTCTGACGAAAGTCTCAAATAATTTGAGCCTTGTGGATGTGAACATGGTCCACAAAATCCTGAAATTATCAATTCCAATTCCAAACACAAAAAAAAAAGCACATTAATTCCAATCACATTACAATAACGAACTCTGAAATCTGGATTTTCTACTAACGAACGAACAAAACAGAGGAAATCGAAATCTGAATTTTATATTTTTAACGATAAACAAAACAAAAATAAACAGGGGATGTCAACTTTTTTGTTTTGTTCTGTAACCTAAACGGATCACGAGAACTTTGCCCAGAAACAAATAAATCAAAAGTTCTGTAAAAAAAATCGATGAATTGGGTATTCGTGTTTTGTGTATTTTACCGGTGATTGAAATAGGAGAATCGTCGATTCCGAGTTTATCGAGTTTCAAAGAGGAGAAGCTCTCCCAGAAACCTTCTTGGACTAAACTTTTCAATGGAACAAATTGAAGTATGGCTGGTGAAGTTTCTTTCTCAGACATGGCTGATCCTATCTCTATGAGATTGCAATTTTCGTATGTAAGACGAAGAAGAAGACGACGATGACGGAGAGAAGAGAAAAAGAAGAGTCGTGCAAGGAAATTGAAATATTTTCGTATATATACTACTAGAAAATAGACGTATACTAGAGGAGTCGAGTTTCCTTAGATTATTTTAAGATTCATTCAAAGATAATTAGGAAAAATACTGTATCTTAGATATATTAATTGTAAACTAAAGCTTATCAGGTTTTATGAATAATTATCTAAAACTAATTTTTTGTATTAAATTTTTATCAAAATGATCAAAAGAAACAACTTATAGTATTAATATTAATATATTATATAAACCTTGTGTTTTATTTAAACTAGGTAATATCCCGCGCAAATGCGCGGATTGTTATATAATAGAATATATTAATTAATTTAAATTTATTTGATAATCATAAAAAATACTTAAGAAATTAATTTAAATATCATTAACATTTTTTACACTTTTATTTATTCAAATCATACAATATCAAAATATATATAACTTATTTTAAAAAATCATACATACATTACACATATCTCTTAAATTTATTTATTTTTTTATTGTTCAACTTTGATAATAATTTTCATTAGTATTTTTGAGCATTTAAGGTAATAAAATATTATTTAATAATAAAAAAATACTATGTGATTTAAATATATATTTAAGTTTTTCATATAAACTAACACATAACCTAAACTATTTAATAATTAAAAGCTAAACTATTTTGAAAGTTAAAAAATACATATTCCCTATAAAATCATATGAAGTGCATCAAAGTTTTAAAATACAATTAAAAAATGTTTTTTTGTATATTTCCCTTAGTTTAAGATATATTGCTAGGTTTAGTTATAATTTTTAATCCTTGTAGTAAAAAGCTATATAAAAAAATAAAAAATCAATTTGTTTTTTATATAGAAAAATCTTTAAAGTACATATTTGAATTAAATTAAAAAATAGTGATTTTTATATCATTATATGTTGAATCACAAACTGAATATAATGATTATTATTCTAAAATAAATGTATTACAATTTTGTTGGATGTAAGTGAGAGGTTAAAAAATTGATTTGATAACTATATTACAAAAATTTCCTTCATGAGAACATTTCAAATTTTAAGAATAAAATAAATAAACATGAATTTGTAAGAACTAATCAAACATCTAAAGTAAAGAATTAAGATGTTTTCTTTAGCTTGATTCCCTTATTATGAGATGGTTATAACCAAAATATTATTATGGTCATCAAAATTTTATTATATTAGAATACATATGTATTTAAATCAAAATAATATAAGAAAACAAAGAGGAAAAGAAGATGTACATAAAACAAAGAAACAATAAAATTCAGAACAATGTAAACTATATAGTAAACAAAAAATATAATCAAACTCTTATTTGGGTTTTTAACCTATGCAAGAACATTATAAAATAACAAAGAAAATATTTAGGATTTGGAATATGGTGGAGGAGGATGTGAGTATGGTTATTTATAGGATAAAAAGTGATAGAAGTTACATTTCTAAAATAATTAAATTAGAAGAGTTACAATTATAATTAATAGTGTGTTTAAATGAAAATGAATGGAGGATAAAAAGTCAATTCACAATTTATATAATTTCAGTTACAATTTAGAATTAAAGAATGAATTTGAAATATGCATTAATGTATATAATTTAATGTGTTGTTTAATTAAAATATGCATATTAATACATTTTTAACATGTTTTATTATATTAAATTAAATTCATTGAAAACACTACTATGATATTATTATGGGAGTTACAAACAAATTTTTATGTTTGATTCAAAGTATAATATGTTACACATCAATTGTTTAAAAGGAATAAGAACATCTAATTTTCATATAAACTTGATTTTTTTTGTTAAACCAACATATATGAATTTAAATTTAACTATAGAAATTTAAAAAATAAATATGAATAGATTAGAAAGATAAGAAATATAAAAGTAATATTTTATTTTTATATAAATAAAATAAAAATTGAAAATAATGTTAAATATATAATACTTTCTAAATTAAAATTTAGAATCAAACTCTTACAACACATATGAGATATAACAAAATTTGATATTGGTGGGAGAGGAGAGAATGATTAGTTAATTATAAGATGATAATCCAAATTAGATAATGGAGATGAATCTTTAAAAATAAGAACAATGTAAAATATATATCATGTAGTCTCTAAAATTAAAATTTAACATTAAAATTGATTGGAAAAACATAAAAACTTTTTCTCTGCCTAATGAAATTTTCCAGCTCCGTAGCAAAGGCTGGCCAGTCTTCCATCTCATCGAGTATCTTGGGAATACTTGAATAGTCTGTTTCAAATCTCACTTTATCATAGCCTCTTAAGAGCAGCGTCTCCATCGCCCAAAGCAGTCTATCCAGCTCAGCTTGGAGGGGAGAAAGTTGTCGTGAAAGTCCTTTGATACCGTATACCGTTTGCAGGGCACCTTGCAGCTCAAAACACAGACCTGCTGTACCATCAGTATCCTTCCAAGAAGCGTCGAAGCGACACACTGGAGCATCGCCTTGTGTTTCCATCGCCACTGGTTTCTCCGTCTCATCCTCCTCTATCTCTGCTCGTCCCATTTCCTGAGCTAGCTTCCAGCTAACAGCTTCTGAGTATGCGGTGTCTCGAGTGTCCGACGGCAGTATGTCTTTGTTATTAAAGACCTTATCGTTTCTGGCCTTCCAGATGTACCAAAGTAACCATGGGAACACCTCCACCAGAGAAAGATCGATACCTTGGTCTGTTGCACCCCAGAAGAGGAAATCAAGATTTGAGTACAAAGATGAACACGGGAAAGACCCCGGAGCTGTCGGAATATGCGATAAAGCCCATACCTGGAGGGCTGGTGGGCATTCAAACAGTACATGATTTATCGACTCCTCATCAGCACCACATCTCGGGCATGTTCTATCCGTTCCACAATGGCGATCAGCTAACCGGCTACAAGAGGCGATGCAACCAGATATCGCCTGCCAAATGAAATGTTTAATCTTTCTCGGCGCCTTAAGCTTCCACACCTGACTCTTTAACTTTGTTAGACTTGGCTCCAGTACCTCCTGACACCCTATAGTCTCTTCTGTAGCAACTAGATACCCTGATTTCACCGTATACTGGCCTGACCTCGTATGTATCCAGACATAATCATCCAGCATAAATGTTCTACTTGGCTTTAAACCTAATATCAAGGGAATATCTTGAGGATCCATTAGATCGTGCAGTTTTCCATGTTTCCACTCCTTTGTCTCGAAATCAATAAGGTGATTTACGTAGAGATTTGGATCTTTAGGTCCACCTTTGTCTTTCGCCGGCCTAGCAGGTATTGTGGGGATCCAATTATCTACCCAAACTCGTGTGCTGAAACCTGACCTGACGTTTTTCTGGAGGCCTTTTTGAAGCAGAGGTTTTGCCGCCATAATACTATGCCACCCAAAATATGGGGAGTTTGCCTTCTTTACATCCATCGGGTTCGAATACCGGAAGTAGCGTCCTTTAAGGACTCAACATAGAAGTGAGTTCGGATATCTAAGTAGTCACCATAATTGTTTTGCTAATAGTGCCAGATTGAATTCTTTGAGGTCTCGAAAGCCTAGGCCTTCTTTATCCACCAGGACACAAATTTTGTCCCAAGCAATCCAATGAACGCCCTTACTATTAGACTTGGTACTCCACCAGAATTTATCAATGGCTCCCCTAACCTTACCGATGATATTCTGAGGCAACATGAAGCAGGACATAACATAAGACGGGATAGCTTGAGCTACCGATTTTATGAGAACCTCTTTACCGCCTTTCGATAAGAGCTTTGCCGACCATGCGTTAGTTCTTGAGTTCAGTCTATCGTGTACAAAGGAAAATACTTGTTGTTTAGATCCACAAATTGATTCTGGTAATCCTAGATACATTCCCATGCCTCCCTCTTTTGTGATACTAATGGCCTCTTTGAGCTCTGCTTTCGTGGCCGATGGGACTCTATTGCCAAAAAGAATGGCCGACTTCTCACGGTTTAGTTGTTGACCCGATGCCAAGCCATAGCTATTTATATTTTTCAAAAGTTCAGTACATTGCTGGATGTCCGCTTTGCAGAAGACAAGACAATCATCAGCAAATAGTAGGTGTGATACCGGGGGACTTCCTTGTGCAATTTTTAGGCCCGTAAGGTGACCTTCTTCTTCAGCCCCTTTAAGTTGGGCAATCAAAGCTTCAGTGCATATGATAAACAGGAAGGGAGAGAGGGGATCTCCCTACCGTAGTCCCCTAGACGGGACTATGTTTCCTTTTGCCTCTCCATTTAAAAGGACTTTGTAAGAGACAGTAGTGATACAGCTCATGATCCAGCCAATCCATATACTATCAAAGCCCAGCTTCCTCATCACCGCTTCTAGAAAGGACCACTCCACCCGGTCATAGGCCTTACTCATGTTCGTCTTAATAGCTACAAATTTTGTGCGACACGTAGGGTTTGTCCTCAAAGCATGGAAATTTTCTTGTGCCAGTAGGATATTATCTGTGATTAATCGCCTAGCCACAAAGGCCGATTGTGTCTCCGAAATAACCTTCGGGAGAGTTTTCCGCATCCGGTTGCTAAGTACCTTGGCTATGATTTTATAGCTCACATTGCAAAGGCTTATCGGCCTGAATTCCGTCATAGCTCTTGGTCTCTCATTCTTCGGGATCAGACAAAAATTGTTTTGGTTAAGCCGTGGGTCAAGAATCCTCGTTTCAAAGAACTCCCGTACCATAGAGATGATATCCTTCCCTACCACATGCCAGAACTTCTGGTAGAAAAGGCTTGTCATTCCGTCTGGGCCAGGGGTCTTGTGTGGGTTTATCCCAAATAATGCTTTCTTGATCTCGCCATCTGATGGCTCCCGAGTGAGCATCTGTTCGTTTCCGGGGAGATTTTTGCAGTAACATTCTGAAGGACCTCTTCGATACCACTTATATTCGAAGCGGAGAAGAGCATTTCAAAGAAGTTGACCGCCACTTTTTCAATATATGTGTCCGATTCCGCGAGGCCTCCTTCGCCATTCTCAATACTAATGATCCGGTTTCCGGCTCGTCTTTATTTAGTAGTCGCATGGAAATATTTGGTATTCTGATCACCCTCGGGCATCCACGTTGCCCGACTCTTTTGTCTCCAGTAAATCTCCTTGTCTCGGAACGCTGTGCAAAGTTACCATTTTAACTGCAGCTCCTCTTCTGTTGTAACCGAATCCAAACTTTGGGCTTAATCAATTTTAGTTTTGAGCTCGTCGATCTTTCTTTATGAATTTGACGGGTTGTTCTTCTTCCATCGAGACATAGCTTTACGGCATTCTGCAATCTTAGTATGTAAGTCTAGAGGGACCGAATGGTTCACCTCTTTCCAGCTATCCTCGATCAGCTTTCGGAACCCTTGTTTCCCGAGACACCTTTTATCGAACTTAAAACTTTTTTGGAATCGGTGATTCCTTGATTTTATTTTGGCCAATACTGGTCGATGATTTGAACCCCATAATTTTAGATACTCCACATCGGTGTGGGAAAAATGCTGTGCCAGTCTTCATTACCCACAGCTCTATCTAATCGACACTGGACTGTGCCCCTCCGTCTCCGTCCAGCCCATGAAAAGAAGTTGCCTTTAAAAGGAAACTCTATCATACCCCAATTCGCCAGCATGGTCCTGAAGGGAATGAACGTAGCCTCCGCTCTACGGTGCCCTCCACGTTTTTCTTGATTTCCAATGATTTCGTTGAAATCCCCAATCATGAACCATGCTCCCACTCTATCAATACTCATCCTCGTCAAGCTTTCCCACACATCTTCACGGTAAGCGATAACCGGATCACCATAGACAAAGGTCATAAAAACCTTATGTCCCTCAATGGTTGTCAGTATCAATCATTAGATTATTGGAATATAGAATTTTCACAGCAGGAGACTCCATATAAAACAATGCCAGACCACCGCTTCTACCCGAGGGTTCCATGGTGAACAACTTATCATAAACAAAAGAAATTTGAATGTTTTGCATAAAAGAAAATTTATTTTGTTTCTGAAAGGAAAAAGAAAGAAGGAAAAAAACATCTTTTGAGCTCCCGTAGGTGCTCAATTGTCAGGTAAGCGCCGGCTCCCTGACAGTTCCATGCTATTGCATTCATATATCCGTACTGGGTGGTTTTTGGGACCCCACCGAACCTAAAATAGCAGAAGACTTCTTGCTGATTGCAGAAGGAAACACCTCACAGCGAGGGACAACAAGAGTTTTTGGGCGATTACTGGAAACCACTTTTTTTGGTGATGATCTCCCCCTAAGGGCGTTGGTCTTCCTCGACGCAATCCCCTTAATCTCCGGACCTCGTGGAGATCTTTGTCTGCCCGGTTTTGCCTCTTTAGCCGAGTCATTTACCAGAGCAGGGCCCCGTTCTTGGGAGGGAGTCTTTGTTGAACTCACCTTGGAACTCCCCTTCGCTTTTACCGTTACCTGTTACCGAGAAGGTCCATGATTCTTTTGTACATTCTTAACCGGTGATAACTGAGATATTGCTTCAATTTGTTCAGCACCATTCTTCGGTTGTGCATCAACCAACATTCCATCTTTTAGCAACCCCATCTCTTGAAGATAATCGTCCACGGCCATAGGCTCATCCTGTGGGATTTCCTCATCTACAAGATCATCGTTATCAATCATCTCCGCATCCATTTCAGGAGAACCGGTATCAGAGGTATCTTTCGCCTCAGCCCTAGTCGGATTTTCCATGGACGAGTCCCCTTTATCAGACTGTTGTACAGATAAACCCTTGTTGACTTGTGAAGGGAGAATATCCCGAATTGGAGGTGGTGGTGGGAGGGGGACAGCCCCACTAGTAGTAGCTATGATAGTTGGATTGATCCTCACAGTCGGAGTCTTGTCCATGGGGACAGGAGGGTTTTTTTTCTTTGGTCTATATGACACTGTATAGTCCTCCTTCCAGCTCTTATGGGAACGATCCTTGAACCTATGTCCGTGATCCCTAACAGTAGTTCCAGGTCGAGTTCGGGGTCTGTAATACCCTTCTTTGTTAAGATCCGAGATAGTACGCTGAGAGTCAGAAGCTTCAACTCTCTCCTTCCCCTTTCGCCTATTTTCCTTCTCTTCCAGCTCATATAACCCATTTCCCCGGCTGTCTGATCGTCTCTGTGTATTTGAAACGGAAACAAGTGAATCTTCAGTTCTAGAGGAAATTCGGTCTCTCCTACCCTCACCATAAGGATGGTACCTCTCCCGATATCGGGGATGATTGGCCTCTCTCGGAGCATCCAGCCGTTGCCAGATACTCTTTTGTCTAATCTCTTGCCTATGGTGTACATCATCCCGCACTAACCGTCGCTCCCAAGGGCGTCCTTTTGGAGACTCCCTGTCGCCCTCTCTCTTTCTGTTACCTTCTATGTCACGCTCTGCTCTCGTAGAATCTCGAACCTGATGGTTGCCGTAGAGATTCATGAACTCCTCTGTAGCCGCATATGCTTCTGCCCGAAGTCTTCTGTTCTTTTCTCTGTCTGCCTCTGTCAGCAGCGGGCAGGTCCTCTCTTCATGGGAGATCCTCTTACATGTAAAGCAGTACCAAAAGAGGCCCTCGTAAACAAGAGACACCTTCACCACATCTCCATTATCGAAACCCGCTTTTCGTTCAAACTGTAACGACAAATCCCCGTTAAGAGAGACTCTAACTCTTTCGCCAGCTACATCAACCGCTATCATTGTGCCTAGAGCTTCTCCAATACTTTGATATGCAGCAAGCTTCCTGTAATGTTTCGGGATACCCGTGATTTTCACCCAGAAAACCATTGAGCTTGGGAAATCCTCCCTGACATTTGGTTCCCATCTTTCCAGAGCAAAGGTCCATTGATTAAAGTGGCATGGCCTTCTTGCCAGAATTTTTTCCAGGTCGGCTCCGTCTTCGAAGTCAAACTGGAATTTCCCATTACCCAAGTTTGTTCCTTGAACTCTCCCCTCAACATCCCAGATTCTTTCCTTCGGGCATCGATGCTACGGCTGCCAGTGTGAAACATCCTACCCACGAGAGAGTTCTGAAATTTCGCTATCAGATCAGAATTATCAAATCGAGGGATCCGTATGATATCTTCCTCATCTTCTCCACTCCGACTAGACCCCGCGGCGGTCACAGAGAGTCTTTGACTCGTCAAATCATCTCTTGGGCGGCTAGACTGCTCAGATCTGGACTCCTTGTGTCCACTGCTTAATGCTTTCTCCTTAAGTCGTGAACCATCCGACCTTCTCTGTTCATGACTTCTCAAATCCCTATCTCGATTCATGTTCAAAGGCTCTCAATCAATGAGGAAGTAAGCAGAACAGAAAACTGAATAATTCTGAAACAAAACGGTACTGCAATAAGAAAAGAAGATTACGCCAATGCTTAAACCGAGGGAGAAAAAAACACTCGAGAGTCGAGGAAAGCTTCCAACTTCACAGATCTAAAGAGACAAGGAAGTCGGCGCCGTTATCGCCTGGTCGCTCTCCATTTATGATACAATCATCTATTACTTCAAATTCCCCCATTGGTTTGTTAAGAAGTAGCAGACATGTGATCGCTTCAATTTGCAGAATCCGAAAATAATTTAGAATATAAACTATGTTTTTACGTAACCGGTTGATTCCGTAATCTTCCTCAATTCATAAAATAATTGTAACACTAACAAGCTTCGAGCTATTCTAAAGTAAAACTAGTTTTCATTAAATATTGCACCCAATTATACTATTAAACAAACAAAACAAAAAAATCCGACTGCTTTTTCACAAATACTCAATATCACGTTTGAATACACCAAAATTAATCTAAACACTCGTACAAATTCACAAACAGAGAGAAAACAAAAAAAAAGAGAAACAAAATTCAATACCAAATTAAGACATAAGAAATCATATTAACACAGATCTCTAATGGACAAAACAAACATAAACAAGGTATAAAAATTAAAACATATCTAACTCTTTTGTTTTTGTTTTGCATAAGGAACAGAAACTAGAAGCCATGAAACTTTTAAGTCTGATTTCACTGAACCTGAACTGTGTTTTTTTATTCAGCATCTGATCTCGTAAGATCCCGCTTTCGTTATGTATCGAACCCACTCGACCGTGTTGTAACCGCTCTTCTCCCATACCTGTCAATCATTCCACTTACCGGTCAGGTCCAAAGAAGTAGTGAAGATTTGATAGCTAAGTAAAGCAATCAATTTTTCCAAGACCATAAGCAGAGATGAAGCAAAACACAAATCACATAAAAGAATTGAACGGATTTAATTGCACAATGACTTAAAGACTCTGCATTGTATTTTTGAAAGGATGGTACTGTCAAGAGTATAGAAATCAAAGCGTTGTACCTTGAGAAAGCGAACTCGCAAACCAGATGCTGTAAACATTGGGACCTAGAAAAGAACCAAGCTAAGACGGTTAAAAATCACTTAAAACAAATCTGGCTCTATCTAACAGTGCCACCACTAGAAAAAGATTGACCTGAAATTCCATTTGGATTGGAGGTCTTGTCCAAGATTTCTTCTCTCCCATTGTTGAGATCAACTCAATTTCTGCACTTAGTGTGGACTCTGTTTGTCCTGGGAATTTTCTTATCCTAAAGAGTAAAAGAGAGAAGCCAAATTATTGAAAAAAAAAGACCAACAAATAGAATTATAGAGATGAATCTGAGGGAATATTATATAAACTCACTTCCAAACCAAGCAATCGATTGATGGATTGTATTTAGCGCGGCCGGTTGTCACTTGAAAATTGGTCTTGGCTGTTTGTTTTGGTACTGGAATTTTAACTACGACCCCAAGGGCAAACATTTTAGCACCAAACACACTTTTGACCTGAAAAGACAAAACACGGGAACAGATTTAAGAGAGTAAAGATCAAGCCATTTTTTTTTGTTTGCTTTAATCTTTGAGAAAAGCTATGTACCTTGACATTTACTTCCATACGTGTACGACCAAGTTCTTTGATTGTTGGTAATACGCGGAAAGGCAGATTTACACCCTCTGTTATTCGATACCTGAGACATCATCAAGTTAATACACATTTGGTACCATAACAATTTGCACAGCGGACATTTTAAAAACTTACTTCATCAATTCAAACTCTCCATCCGGTGGTACAAAACTGACCGTCTTCTCGGAGTTGAATCTTGTCAGGTTCACACACTGGTGAAATGTGACATCATCAAGCTCAATGGTTTTACCACTGCACAAAACGAGCGAGTCAGTTAACACAAAGAAAAGTCAGTGGCTACTGATATTCACTGTTTTAACAAAGCCTACCTCTTTGCTGGGCGAGATTTCATTTCTGATTCCTTCTCAAGACCAATTTTATCATTCAACCCCAACTTCAAATCAGGCATTCCCGAAAGGAAACATTTCATTAAAACTTTCCCCGTCACATCACACCGAAGAACATTGCCTAACCGTTTTCATAATGTACAAAACAAGAGTCATACAAAGCGAATCAAGAAGAAAGACAACTTCAATTTTTTTAGAAAAGGCAATTATTTACCTTTAGAGGACATCAGAAGGTTTACACTTTCCACAATATCAAGAAACACCTGCATTAGAGAGAATACATAATATCATCATGTCCGCACAACCTAAGCAGATCTATGTACACACAAAAAGAAAATCAACACTTACCTCATTCTTTTTATAAGCAAGGCCCTCTCTTCTCCAACCAACAGCACCCGTAACTTGTAATGTTGCATTTGGAACAGGCTTGTCCTTTGGCTGTAATGAAAATATGCTCATGAATGCAAACATATGAAGTGAAGGAGCAACATAATTTCGATTTATTACGGGGACTACTGATTCACTTGTAAGAACCATTCACTAACAATTAAAAATCTGCTGTATACAAAAATTAATAGATGCTCTTACCTTTGATGAAAATGGTGACCGTACACCTTCCTGAGTGATGTAAAGTTTCAAAATTTCAGGGGAGAGATTTTGTGGGTAGCCAAAGTCCATAATCTCTGCAATTCCATACCAAATATCAATCCTTGGTGTTTCCATATAATAAAATAACACCAAAAAAAGTAATAAAACCGAACAGGTCTGAAGAAAACATAACTCAGGCTTACTTACCGTCCAACAATTCATAAATCAGAACAAAGTTATTTCTAATAGCGTCTTCATCAAACGCTCCACCAAAGTATGATTTGAACAAAGCAACAGCCTGATAATGTCAATCAAAATCAGTAGTAACTAAGTCAAAAACTGTATAAAAATCAATCTGACTCTCTTGAAATTTCTACAAGAACCAAAACAATTCTGAAAAATGAAAGTGAAACTAAAAAACCAAACCAAAGTTTACCTCAACAACGAATTTGAATCCACAAGCAACATTAGCATTGCTACTGACAACAATGACAATGTAGACATTGCTGATTCGCATATAAACAAAGGAGCAGCCACCAATCTGACGCACAGGACAATTCCCTAACTCCTTCGTCTGCATTATATGCGTACGAAATGCATCCACCATATTCCCCCTTTAAGAATCAAACAGCTCGAGAAATCAAAAACAAATCCATAATCTCAAATCAAACAAGCTAAAGTCCTAAACGAAGTGGACTACTAAGAAGCGATAGAACAAACACACACACACAGAGCTGGAAATGTAACGAATTCGGAAATTTAACGGATCGAAGGTGAAGAAAAGGAGAAGCTCATTCTCACCCGACGTCATCTCGGTATGTGCGATTAATGAGTACATCGCCACGGAGATTCAGAAAGTAGATGGCGGAAGCAGCCACCGGCATATTGGATCCAGTGAATTCGAAGCGCAGATCGGATAATTAGACGATCTGATGATTTCAGGAGATTTGAAATTTCGACGAGATCTCGGCGACGGAGCAGCGAGGAGGAAGACGACGACGAAGTTGAAACAACTGAAATGCGATATTAAAAATCTTTTTATTTAAAAATAGAAAGTAGAAAAATATTAAAATCATGATTGAGTCGTCATATTGAAATGGGCCGATCATATATTAATGGGCCTTTTCTTATTTGATACCGGGCCATCACATCTAAATTACGTTGTATAAATCTCTACATGTAGATACGTTGTTTAGACTTTTTACAGTTTTTCGAAATTGAGAGATTTTCAAAAATAACAATTTTCCTCTGTAACTTTTAAATAAATACTTTTTTTATATTGTTTATTTTCAAAATACTTTTTTTCAATATATAAAACAACTAAATTTCAATATATAAAATAACTAAATTTTAAGTTCTAAATTCCAAATATTAGTGGAAGTCCCTTGGCCCAATGGTTAGCCTACGGTTCATTAATGCTTCTACACCAGGAAGTCTAGAGTTCGAGCCCCAGATAATAAGATTTATTAATTGTGCAGATTAATGGAGGCAAATTTACAGACGATTCCCAGTGATGCGCAATTATCGTCGTTCGCCATGATTCTACATAGAGAAGGAGGTGTCCATGAGGAGCATAGAGCAGGAGAGCGAGAGCAAGAGTGTATGTAGTGAATCTAATAGGGTCGGAAAGAATTTTCCATGGTAGAATCATATGTAATAGTTCTCATAATTTGCGATCAATAATAAATCGAGAGTTAAAAAAAATTCCAAATATTAAACTTTAATTTAGGGGTGTCAATTGGGCTAGCCTGGCCCGGTTTGGCCCGAAACCCGTAAAGTCCGCATATGTTTGAGCCCAGTCCGATCCGGCCCGAAATATTTCATAGTCTATATTTCAAAGCCCGAGTCCGGCCCTAACAGGGCTTTTTGGGCTTTTTCGGGCTTATATTACCGATCAAAAATTCAAACTTATAAGCCTTAAAAAGTAGTGTTCAAAGGTATACTATAAAACAAATCAATCAAAAATTTAATAACTCATCTATATTCAATACAACCAACTTAATTTAATAGAAAGAGTTTAAAACTAAATAAAATTTTGATACTTTAACTAAATAAACCAATATATAATTCATATAAAACATCATAGATAAAAATTTTAAAAGTACTAAGTATGGCAATTAAGTAAATATGAAAACTAGGATTAGAGTTTACAACTTTATTTACAATAAATTATTAATCAAATATTGCAATCAAACAAAAATGTTAACAAAAACGTACAAACATATTTGTTAAAGGACTTTTCGGGCTGGTCCGAGCCCGGTTGGACTAAACTCGAAAACCCCTATTTCCCAAACGGGCTAAACCCGAAAGGCCCAATGTTTTTCAGGACCGGACCGGGCCAGCCTGCGGGATTTAGCTCTAATTGACATGCTACCTTAACCTCTCAAAACTAGTAAATGTAAAATAGAGAACCAAAACCTAAAAAAGTTTCTAAAAATTAATTTAACATATTGTAATTGTGTAAAAGAGGGTAAAAATGAAAAATGTTCAAAAAATGATATTTTTGAAAGGAATATCTCAAAAGGAGTATTTTTAACAAATTTTCAATTAGCTTTTAGAATTTTTTTAAGGTTAGAATTTTTTATTTTACATAAAATTTGGTATAATAAAATTTGAAGGAATAGAATTAGTATATAGGGTTTATAATTTAATCATTTTGTATATAAAAAAGGGTATGCATTTTTGAAAAGTGATATAGAAAAAAGAGTTAACCATAATATGATTATTTGTTTAATTGTGGTTGGCTATGATAAAAAAAATAAAAGAACCCTTATTAGTTAAATAGTGTAGTAGTAACACTGTTTTTAAAACTAAATACCATAAAATTTATCAAACTGTATCTATAAAAATTAAATATAAAAAAAAATAATTATTTCAAAAACTAGATACCATAGAATTTACCAAATAATTATAAAAATTAAATTGTTTGTCCAAGAAAAAGTTATAAAATTAAATTATATATTATAAGATTTGTCCGTGCATAATACAAATTTTCTACCTAAAAAAGTTTGAAGAAAGAAAAAAAGCTGTAGACTTTTTTGTCAATGCTCTCTGATGTGTAATGATCGCAAAAGTTAATTTTTTTCAGTGTTCAAGAAAGCGTTCTAGGTGGCCGTCTAGGCGCTAGGCATTCAGCAGACGCCTAGATGACCGCCTAAACCGCTTAAAATTATATTAATTTAATTTAAATATATATTTATGATTTTTAACTACATATATTTAAATTATTAAGTTTTATATATGTATACATAATTATAAATGTTTATATGTTGTTATATAACTTAAATAAATGTATTTTTCTTACTTTTGTTTATAATTTATAATTTTTTAAATTTTTCTAATATATATTTGTATATAATTTTATATATATAATGTTTTATGTTATAAACGTCTAAATCGCCTAAAAACTGTCTAGGCTCCGATTAGGTGTTTTAGGCGCTAGGCGCTGGGTTACTGTACGGCTAGCGCTTTTTTTGAACAATGATTTTTTCCCATGAAAAAACAATAATAAAGTTAATTTTATAAAACCGCGCCGTTAATAGAAAAAGGGTAAAAACAAGAAGAAGATCTCTTGCTCGATCCACTTCCATCTTTGATCCCAAAAAAAAGAAAATATTTCATTTTTTTAATATAATTTGTTGCAGTAGAAGAAGAAGAAGAAGAAGATAAACAGTGTTGACGAGAGAGAGAGATAAAAGGACAGAGATTTCTGGGTTTTTAGCTACATTAAATGAATATTATTGGATTAAGACTCGATCGGAGAAAGTAGAAATCGATTGGAGAAGAAAAGGGATATTCGAAACCCTAATTTTGGGAGAGAGCATCTATTTGAGAAAAAAAAAAAAAAAAAAAGGTGTTAACTTTGAGGGCTTTGGATCGAATTTGATATCTGGGGTTAATGGGTTTTTTGAAGAAGTTAACGGGGATACTTGGGTTTGGGCATAACGATGGTGGGCATGGAGCTGTAAGAGATGAAGATGGTGATGGTGGAGATAACAGTGCGAAAGTTTCTGTTGATAAACGTCGGGAGGATAATAATCAGCCGAGGTTTCGTGAAACTGGACTTCCAAGGAGAGGTTTTGGTGTACCTGTTCAAGTCGCTGTTGAACGGTCTAATCCTGGTCCTATTCTTCAGCCTTGTGCTGCTTCAGATGGTGGTGTTCAGGTTAGTCTTCTTTTTGATCTATGATGGTTGGTGACGTATAATGGTAGTTTAGGGATTGATCAAACTCATGAGGATACCTCAAGTGCTTGTTAGGGAGAGTTATGGTTAATTTTTATGAATAGGTGTAATGTGGGTATCACATATTGCAGCTTCATGCTTGTTCTGTAGGATGATTGTTAATTCCTGTCTTTGGTTTGGAGCACACTAACTTGGATGATAAATTGGTTTGTGAGTTTGAGAGTTTGGAAGATAACACTTGGTCTTTTGTGGCCTACATTTATGTTCTTAGTTTAACATTGATGAACGTTGATAACCGTCGAATCCTGTTCTGCACCAGTGCGTTGCTTTGTGTTTTACTATATTGGCTTAGATATGTTTGTGTTTCAGAAACACAACTTCATATTTAGATTGCTTTAGATTTATCAGTTCTGTAAGATTCTCCCAATTCGTCGAATGATCTTATTGAATTAGGTATCTTTGTAACCGTTAGTTCACTGCGATTTTATCTCTTGAATGGTTGAACCCTCTATTCATTCTGCTTTGTATGTGAAATTAATGCATAGTCCTTAAAGATATGCCAAGCCATGACATAGGTTTTAGCTTTGCTTGATTGACTAGTTGCGTTGAACGGAAACTTGTAGAAGCAAGTAGTTCAGTTTCAGTTTACTAGGGAAACTTTAATCTACAAAACGTAATTGATCTCATGCTTGATGGTTGGATATTAATCCTTGGCTATAATGGAAATGTTAAAGAATTGAATCTTAACTAGTTGTATTGGTAAGATTGAAGATAATAAGCAAGAAGAAGATAGTATCAGTGGGTCGAATGTGATGATGTGTATATATGTTCATTGATTTCTTCTTGATGGCATTGACTCAGGGACTACGCTGGTACTCAATGCGGCTTAAGGTTGATGAAGACGGAGATGTTGCAGATGAGTTCTTGGAAGATCAAAACAGCAAGACTTTGCCAAGGAAGTGCAAAACAAAAGCTGCAAAAGTGAAAGGTTTAGTGATATCTTCTGATGGGAAACTTCAGCCATTAATGCATTGAACAAAATGAACACCAAAGATTCGGCTGAACAGTGGGATTGAATCAGGAAAAGGTTAGAACTTGTGTTTAATTAATTTCGAGATCAATCCATTAGATTCTTGAGAACTTAAAATGTCATTTAACTGTGAATTTAGCTTTTGAAAATAGACAGTAACTCTCTTTGCAATTATCTAAAAAGTATTTGTGCAATTGTTGGAATTGTGTATTACTACTACAAGTTCTTTGTGTGCACACTGCACACGTATTGATCCTTTTCTTATACAAGTCCTCCATTTTCTCTACATATTTTATGTATTTTCTGTTCTCGTTAAAAATTTAAAATACCAAGGAATGATAGTATTTGATTCTTGTTGCAGTTGTATATAAGAATCAATAAAAAAAAAATAGATAAAACGAATTTGAGCTTAACCAACTGAAAAGGTGTAGGCTAGAGAAAATGCAAATCTACAATGGATCAACATGTATACAACAAAGCAAATAAAGACTTTTATTTATAGCATTTATGGAAAAGATTATAAGATAGATTATAGATAGCGGCTAATGAGCTAAAGATGAAAGAAGAGTATACATTTGGTTTAAAACACACTGTAAAACATGATTATGGTCGTGTCAACCTGTTTATTACGTACATTCATTTCAACCGTTCAATTTCCTCTATATATCTCTAATCGTCTCCTCTCCAACTACCTCAAATTATATATCATAGATTCAAAACCAATATTACACTTAAATAAAAAATTTAGTTTTCTTAAACTTGAAGGTAAATAACTTAATTGTCACAAACCTATCCCGAAATTAAACTCGCCGGTGTAATAAAACAATTTGGGGAAACTGATTACAAAAAAAATAAATAGAACAATTTACATGCAACGTGTCAACGTTCGAATCGCTATAGATAAAAAAAGTACACATTTGTTTAATGAAATTATTTTGGACTTTCATTGATGCAAAACATACAACTAAAATAATATCTACAAGACTATAATGCGCTCAACGGCATGAAATTAAACAAACTTTCCTATCCCTTTATAATAAAACGGAAGTACACAATATTATTTTGTAAACTATATAATTTTAATAAGTTGGTTACAAATAGGTTATACATTAATGATAGATTATATTGATTATAAATAGGTTATACTGAGAATTTTAAAAGAGAATATTCTAAAGAATCATATCATCTAACTTATCATATTAATTTCCTTTATTAAATTATTCATCAAATAAAATTTTTGATATCTAACTTAACATATTAACTTGTTAATTATCATTATACTTCACCTCTCATTTTTATATATGAATCTATTTTGTGAAATAAATAAATTATCATATTATTTATTATAATTAAAAAATAGTTTTATTTCTGGATATACCATAAGTTGAATTTTTAAAAACAAGTATGAATTGTTCAATCTATAAAATATTCAAGCTTTAGTAATATTATTCTTTAGAAATAATATTTATTGAATTAAAAAATTTACTGAACAGGTCAAAATTTGAGTATTTAAATTCAAATCTACAAAATCATGTCTTATAATGACATTCAAGTCATGATGTAGAATATACATTGTTGAAATAACTTCACATATATAACCTAATACAACATATTAAAATTTTATTTTAAAATAGAAAATATACAAAATTTTGTATAAAATAAAATTTAAACAGTTTTATAGCACGAGTACTTATCTAGAATCATTAACAATATAAAACTTACAAAATAAGTGTTTTTTCAAGCCATCATATTTAGCATATGATTTTATTGCATAATGTTTTATCCAAAAAACTTTTAAAAACAATCACATAAATTATATTTTATATAAAATTTACAATATAAATAAAATAAATTTTAATCTGTGCTCTACCACGGGTCTTAATATAATATTCTTGTAAAATTATGTTAAGTCAATCGCTATAACATCGGTATCAATGTAATTGCAATTTAAAACTTAATAGTATATACTTTAAGGCCAAGGACTTAGGGTGACAATTAAAATATCTACGAGGAAACCATATCATTAGTAGTAGGCTTTAATTTTCTATTAGGTCTGTCCTAATCGCCGTCACTAAAATATACATTTGCTATTTGATGATTACTTATTTAGTATTTACTAGTAATTGTATGATTATTACGTCGATGAGTCATAGATATATCAGTTTAATTAACTATTTTGATAATATTTTCTTTCTTTTTCGGTCTTCTGCTGTCACCAGGTTGTGTGAACAAATAGTATTATTTCAACCTAACACGACAAATTATAAGTCTTAGTCGTGTTGATAACAAATTCTCACCCACGTAATCAAATTTCTTTACGCTTGTGTATAAGATCAATTAAGCTTTTCAATGTGTTAGGTTATAAAACGACAAGGAAACTTGTAAAAATCCAACTCATATTCATTTGTCTGATACTTGAAACCACATATAATTTTTGGTTGTATTATGATTCTATAGCACCACCACGATTTTTAAAGAGAGGTAGTTATGTATCCTGCCTACATTCAGATGCAGATTTGTTAATTTTCTATGTCAGAGAAAACATTTTTATATAGGATAATAAGACGATACATGATCAAGATCTGCGCACAACGATGTTTTTTTATTATGTTGAATGAATTGATCAGTGAGTGACACATGCATGCATATGAATGGTGAATCTAAAAATTATTCGGATCTTTAAGTTATGTTACAAGTGCAATATGGATTATGGAACGTCCATTAACTAATACCTTTTTTTCAATGAGCGGCCACTAATTAAGTATTTTCTGACTTCTTGATTTCCCTAATTTTATGTGGAGAAAAGAGAAAATAAAAATAATCTTTATTCACACATTAAATTATTGAGTCATGTGAAAACCAATCTAATCTCTCGTCACTTGTACATTAACAAGAACATAATTATTCTAAAATCCATCCGCTCTCTTAAGGTTATGAATGAATGAGACAAATACAAAATTTAACTTTATAATTTTTTTCTTGGATAAATTCTATGTTTTCAGAAAAAAACATTAACGTAAAAAATACTGTGATAAAAAAAAATCAGGACCGTCATCTCTCCCAACAAAATTATATCAACATAAGTAAATAAATTGTACACACAAACATACATATAGACAATATGTAGACACGTTAAACACGTATTAAATCATTATTTGCTTTACCAGGCCAACTACTTTATATATATGTATATGCCTTGCATATAGCATACGTATATGTATACAACTATATAAAGAGAGTACACCAACACCAAAACTCTTTCATATTCAATATTTCTCCATTTGGACCCAAAAGGAAAAAAAAAAAACAGAACAACAAAATAAAATGTCGAACAGGGTCCATGAAAGGAGCATGGAGATGGATGGGGAAGGCTCTACAAAGATGAAGATGAAGACGAAGGTTCTGGAACTTCCAAAGAAGATCAAGAAGATTCTAGATAATCTATGGAAGGTTGGAAAAGATGATCCAAGGAGAGTGAAACATGCTTTGAAAGTAGGAGTTTCATTGACACTTGTTTCCTTATTGTATCTCATGGAGCCTCTCTTCAAAGGCATTGGAAACAGTGCTATTTGGGCAGTCATGACCGTCGTGGTCGTCCTCGAGTTCTCTGTAGGTAAATTATAAGTCAAAACACTTAAGATTAAAATTTTACTTATTTTTGGTTTTTTATTTTTATGTACAAATGCATGAACAATTTGTGGTGGCATGGTAATATATGGATCTAGCTAGGGTCAAAACCGCAATGCGTGGATTGTTTGATCATTTGAAATTTGGTCTCAATGCTTTATCCATGGTGGACTTTCGAGAAACTACTCATCATCCATGGACTTGATTATCTCCGGGATTACTTACAAAACCTAGTGCTATATCTTAAACCAAAAACATCAACAAAGATAATTTACTCATAAGCTATAGTGAGTATTGTTTAAATATCTTGTGTATGATTACTGTATATGGTTTTAATGATGTAAATGGTGTTTAATTCATTCAGGTGCAACGTTGTGCAAAGGGCTTAATAGAGGACTAGGGACACTGATTGCAGGATCTTTGGCATTTTTCATTGAATTTGTCGTTAATGATTCCGGCAAGGTTTTCCGAGCTGTTTTCATTGGCGCTTCAGTTTTCATAGTTGGTATGTACTTAGATATTTATTTATCAGTTTATCACTCTCTTAATTACTTTCACAATCAACCCACGTTGTATTAATTAAATTATTAATTACATAGATCCAAACAAATGAATAATTTCCAAAAGTTATTAAACTATCACTCTCTACATTTGTCTCGACAGTTAATATTTGTATTAATTATACATTTTTTTTATGTAACAGGAGCCTTGATAACATATTTGAGATTTATTCCATACATAAAAAAGAACTACGATTACGGCATGCTTATATTTCTCTTGACGTTCAATCTAATTACAGTGTCGAGTTATAGAGTTGATACTGTGATCAAGATTGCACATGAGAGGTTCTATACTATAGCCATGGGTGTTGGTATTTGCCTCCTCATGAGCCTTTTGGTTTTTCCTATATGGTCTGGTGAGGACCTTCACAAATCCACCGCCGCTAAGTTGCAAGGCCTCTCTTCTTCCATCGAAGGTACCTACTTCAATATTATAGATAGGTTGATATATAAATACTTTTGTCCTTTATAATGTGTAAAACTTTTAGCAATTTAGAGTTTTTTTTGAATCAAGAAACATAGTAAAACAAAGATATTTCGATCATAAATTATGAGATTTTGCTAAAGACGATATTTTTGTATTGGTAATGATTTCAGATTATTTTTTTAAGTGCAAATTTCTAACTTTGTTCTAATTAGTTAATTAAGCTGATTAATACGGTATTTTTTATTAGCATGTGTGAATGAGTACTTTGAGGAGGAGGAGAAAGAGAACGAAACATCAGATTTGTCAGAAGACACGATCTATAACGGATATAAGACTGTTTTGGACTCCAAATCCACCGATGAAGCACTCGTAAGCTATCTATATATATATATATATCGATCTAACATTTCTTCCAAGTTCAACACTACAACAAAAACAAATTTTTGAATGTATGTCATCATGTGTGTATAGGCAATGTATGCAAGTTGGGAACCAAGACACACAAGACATTGCCATAGATATCCATGGAAACATTACGTGAAAGTTGGATCTGTTCTTCGTCAGTTTGGTTACACTGTTGTTGCTCTTCATGGTTGCTTAAAAACCGAAATTCAGGTAACTTAAGTTTTTTAAAAACATCATTATTTTATTTTGAAAATATATATTAATTATATTATTGACTAACATTGAGTACATAAATTATAACCTATATATATTTAGTTAATAATATTGATTTATAATACTGTTTATGTTAATTTTGAAGACACCGAGGCCTCTTCGTGGACTCTTTAAGGATCCTTGCGTAAGACTAGCCGGAGAAATCTGCAAGGTTTTGTCGGAACTCGCTGCAAGTATTCGAAACCGACGTCACTGTTCACCGGAGATTCTCTCCGACAGTCTCCAAGTGGCATTACAAGATCTCAACATAGCCATTAAATCACAACCTAAACTCTTCCTCGGCTCTGACCAAAATGGCAGTGTTTCTCAAGGAAATAGCGGTAGACATACCACAAACGTTTCACAAAACATCAATAAAGCTACAAACGACGCCGCTTCTCAACAAAGTGGAACACGTCTTGATCCAAACACTGGAACGCCACGCGGTGAACGGATGTCGCGTTTTGGACCAAACGTTTCGTTTTCTAGATTGAGAGCTGATACGTTAGAACGGAGATCTGCGGCAGCGACTAGCGAAAGAAAGATTCTGAGGCAACAGTTGAGTATGATTGTGGTGATGACGAGTCTTGAATTCTCTGAGGCGTTACCGTTTGCCGCGTTTGCGTCAATTCTAGTGGAAATGGTTGCGAGGCTTGACAATGTGATCGAGGAAGTGGAGGAGCTAGGAACGATAGCTTGCTTTAAGGAGTATGATAACAGCGTTGATAAGAAGGATGTAGAGGTTCGAGTCGAGAAGCCATCTGATCTAGTGGTTGGCATAGAGTGAAAGTGCGGTTGCGAGCAGTTTTGGTTTGGACCATGGATGCATGTCCATAATCTCTTTAGACCGTCGCTAGTATTCAACCTCCTTATCTTTAAAACCTCTTGTTACTTAGGTGGCTAGCTACTACACCAATTGAGCTACAGATTTCGGATTATATAGTGTATAATTAGATTTAAGAAGTTAAGATCGAACCAATCGTTTGATGAGGTTTGGCTTTTTCTGGTTTTATTTATTTTGGTTTAGTCTTGATGTGGTTGATTGATTCTCTTTTTTTTCGCAATGATGAGAATTGATATATTTGGTATATGTAACATGAGGTGGTGATTTTCAAGGGTTCGCTAAAAAAAGTTTCTACCTTGTGAAAGTCGTTATTTTTGGTAAGTCATATCTAATATCAGAATTTGAAAATCAGTGAAAAAAACAGGTAAAACCAGCTAGAGTCATCCTTGTACTCCACTCAAATGCTTCATAGATCCACTTATGTGTTTTCTCAGCGCTTACAATACTTTCTATTTATAAATATACACATAATATAATGCAGCATCTAAAGGAAAAATAAAATATCATAAATCTTTTTTGTTTGTGCAAACAATATCATAAATCTATAAGCTTCTGAACCAACTACTGAAAAAGATGTAACCTTTTTTGGGGGTTTCTTAGATATTTTAGCACGACCCTGCTTCACATTTTCTCTTTTTACATAGTTTCATTTGAAAACAAAAATTTATATAGCATGTTATATGGTCCCCCTGTAACCTTTTTGTATTAAGTGAATCATTGATCCCACAGAGGAAAACAGTTTCAAAATTTATAAATAGGGGGACTTATTCTTCTATTATAGTTGTATATTTAAAATGGATAAAGATCGATGTAAACAATATTCACATCTCCTTTTCGAATAGTTTTATGAAATTTCAAATTATTGTTCCAACAAAAAATGTTTTAAAAAATGTTAATTTAATTGATATATTGTTTTAATTGATATATATATCAGATAAATAGTAATAAGATATAACAAATAAGTCGAATGATTCAATAAGAAATCCTTTTTAGTAGAAAAAAGTTTCCAAAAATTTATAACAAAAGGCTGGAAAATTTGATTTTAGCAATTAACATAGTTTTATTTTTCCTAATTATATTTGGAGCATGACATAGTATTGTAACAAAATTATGTTTTAAAATACTATATATAGAGGTTATACATGTCAAAAAAGGTACAACAGTTTTTCCAACTAATCATTGTAGAAGAGAAATGAAAGCATCATTACTGTCCATTCATTTTGCCACAAATTGACGTCCATCAATTTATTTTCCATGTCGACTGCTTATTCATCAATTTTTTTTTTTTTTTTTGATCAAACACTTATTCATCAATTAAATACCAATTTCACTAGAGAAATTCCATTTGAAAAATAGCTAATTTTTACAAATCGAGGGACCGTCCAAATCTTAAATGAATAAAATGTTTCCATCATCAGAAGATATATAGCCCGACTGTAAACATTTGAAGGTTTTGGAATTTATCTAGAAACCGATACAAATATTTGATGATATATATATATATATATATATAGATATAAGTTATAATTAAAACAAATAAAAAAATAGATATATAGACATTATGCTACGTTTTGTCGGTAACGAATGAAATATTGCAAATTAAATCAGTTATATATTATTTAAGGTTTCATCACATTTTCGATGTGTTATTCTTAACACATTTTTTCAAGATGATGAGTTTTTCATTCCATCTCTAACTGAATTTCACTAGCTCAGAATCAGAAAATAAACCATATTTTCAAAACTAGTTAGCATGCAGTTAATTATAAATACATAATACTTATATATTATTCAAGGTTTTATCATACTTACAATGCATAATTCTGCACTACAAGATTAAAAAAATGAAATGAAAATGAATCAATAGAATAAATATGAAGGAAATATAAATCTATCAAATATTGATGGTATAGTGAAAATATGTTTTCCACTTATTTTCTTTGGGTAATATATATAGTAGAGAAATAAAATAAATTTATATTTGTTCATAACTCAGTTTTAGTGGAATTGATGAACTTTGATTTGTAATTGTTTTCTGTTTTCTATGTAAATGATATTAAAAAATGAAAGGAACATGAATGTTTCGTTCCACCTTCCACCCAATTATGTAATTGCATAGCCATCAGCATCCCAAATATAATAGTTGTATAGTATGTCGGTGATATTTTCTTCCATAATTTTAATTGGGTTTCCTTTTTTTTTTGTCAAATAAAGTTTTGTTGGGGTTTTTTTTTTTAAACAACATAATGTTTTATTATTGGTTGTAAACACCTTTTGTCATTTAAAACTCATTCTAATCTCTAATATTCATCTTTGTAGTTTGTACGGTACGACTACGAACAAGATTTTGTTTTCTTATCCTTTTAAGGTAACTATGTGAATCACATGATCGTACAGAGAACATGAATTTTTTTAAGTTTTATATATGGTGTTGTGTTCACAAATTATTAACACATATTATGAACTACAAACTAAAATAATGGAAATTAAAGAACAACAAAACTTAGCCCTTTAAAAAATTGAAAAATAATTAAATCTATTATTTAAATAAAAAACTAAACTTATGGTCCGACTCTCATAGTTCACCTACTATTCTATATACATATAGCTAGCGTACAAGAAAACGAAAACCTTTCCACATGTAAGATAATTTCACTAGGATACATCAATAATATATATATATATATATATATATATATATATATATATATTCTTTCATTGAAAGTAAACAACAAAACATACTAGAACTAGCTAGAAAGATATCAAAGAAAAATAATAATGAGGAACAAGGTCGAAGCACGGAGCATGGAGATTTCCATGGAAAAAGAAAGATGTACATCGAAGAGGAAGAAGGTTCTAAACTTTCCAAAGAAGATGAAGAAGATTCTCAAGAATCTATGGATTGTCGGAAAAGAAGATCCGAGGAGAGTGATACATGCTTTGAAAGTAGGAATCGCCTTAACACTCGTGTCATTGTTGTATCTCATGGAACCTATCTTCGAAGGTGTTGGAAAAAATGCACTTTGGGCAGTCATGACCGTCGTTGTCGTTCTTGAGTTCTCTGCCGGTTAGTATATCAACCATGGTTTGCATTTTTCGTTTGTAATCTTATCTTAATCTACAGGGACAGAGATAGATATTGTGTTTTTATTATAATCGTCTGCTTAGACCATATGAACAAAAATTTGCTTTTTTTTTTTTTTTTTTTTTTTTACTTATGACATTATCTTGATTTACCCCTATTCATGAAGGATGTGTTGATACATCTCATCTTTTAAAATGCTATTAGTGACATTTATATTAAAAATGATGAGTTCGGGATATTTTTGTAACACCCCCTCAAGTTAGAGCATATACATGGATTACAAATACCTAGTTTGAAGATTTTTTATTTTTATGTCTAAAATTCAAATTAGAAAGATTATAATTTCTGATTGATTTGTTTTTTTGGGGACTAAGCATCAATTAATTAACCGGAATTTGATCGGCAGAAAAAAAAAGAAAAGAAAAAAAAAACATATTAGCAGATTTTTTTCTTTTTCTAAAAGAAATTAAGCAGATCATTTAATTGAAGTTAATAAGTTTTTGTTTTTAGCTACTTTCTGCAAAATATCCAGCCACATGGTCTTCACTTCAATTGATAATGGTATAATATAATTGCAGGTGCAACATTACGAAAAGGATTAAATAGAGGATTAGGGACACTAGTAGCAGGATCTTTGGCATTTTTCATTGAGTGGGTTGCTATCCATTCCGGTAAAATCCTCGGTGGTATCTTCATTGGCACCGCCGTTTTCATCATCGGTACGTGTTTTGTTCTTCATTAACCAATCAATTTGTGATATATATATATATATATATATATATATATATATATATAAACAATGTTCTAAACTAAGGTAGACGTGAACCGAACGATAAACATTTGACATCTAATTAGACGTGTAAGTAGAACTTTTAAAATTATTAAAGTAAAGATTTTTTTTTATAGACAAAAATCTACAATATAAATGCAAAAAATCAATTTATATACAAGTTATTTTACCTCATATCTAACGTTTTTGTTTGCTTCAAAGTTATCCAAGAAAAACTTCTATGGAGTGATGTTGAAACTTTTTATTTAATTACTGACTGTTGAAATTGTTGCTTTAAAAAAACTAGAATGTGGCTTAAAAAGATAATTATCACAATTTGCTGGCTTTGAAATAAAAGATGCATATCATAAGGAAAAAAATGAGGGAGTTGGAAAATGAGAAGTTTTTAAAAACATCTAGTAATGTATATATGTCAAAGTTTAAGACTTTACAAGTAATACCATAACGATCGACCAAATAAAATAGGATAGACGACTTTTCTCTCCCAGGCGCAGACATCGAAGCAACTTTTTCTCAAATTTTCTTCAGCGTCGGCGGAGCTTCGGCTCGCCGACGTCGGGAGTTCCTCTGCTTTATTTCTTCCCTGCTTTAATCTTTCTTTGTTTCCTTTTCCTCTTTTGTATTTTTTCCCCATTTTTTAACTTTTTGGCAAATCCTTATAATCATACAAATTCCAGATCTGGGCTGGTTCTATCACAAAGACAGAAGGTGTCTTCCGGCGAACTCCACCTTTCTCTACATAAACCCAGCTTCTGCGATAGCGGATCGATTGTCCACTACTTTGTACAAGTCAAAAATCGGAATCCTGTTCTCACCTGAAGAAGCCTTCACCTTGGTTTTGTTGATGGCAAAAGATCTTTCTTTTAAGCCATCAGATGCGCCTTTCCGGGGGAAGACGTCGACGGCGCACGGCGAACCTTTCTTCAGGGTCATGGTTTTACCGAACGTTTGGACCTCCGCTCTAACCACTCGCCACCATCAGAGCTTGGCAAGGATGATTCTGTGTTCACCGGAGATGCTCCTCTCACGTCCAGTTCATTCACCCACTCCGACCAGCCGCCACAGTTTGTCATATTGTTGGCCATCATGTGAAAACCCTAGTGTTCTCTTGGTGGGCTTGATCCACAAAGCCGGCCCATTAACAGTTCATTATCCTAAGCCCATTGTCCAAAAAATCAGGTCAACCTGTTCTTTCTCTTTAACAAGTCATAGCTCGTATCAAGGTCCAGATCGTGAGTATACCCGCTTAGGCCGAAGACTCCTTCTGCGGAATACACCGATTGGACTGCTATGCTTGTTTAATCAGTTAGATAGAACCCTGGTATTTGCTCTTTACATGGTAATAATCCTTGCTCCCTTGGCTCACAAGTGTTTAGGCGACTTAGTTCTGAATTTATATTGCCACCAGATTGATTATGTCTTTGGTCCTTAGCCAATAATCACCCTTTGTCAATTCTAGCTAGCGACTTCAGCCATCCTCCAATGCTAATACCATTAGCAACCACCATTCACCAAACGCCAGTTAATTTGAGTTATTACTTGTCTGTGTTACGCCGGCTACAAACTTTGTGTGGAAGCCTTAATCTCTATAGCCAAGGCTCTTATGCGAGAGAGACTCCACCTGTTATGTTACGGCCCTTCACTTATTTTAGGCGCATCCTCCTAATAGCTTCATTGGTGAGTTCTTTTGCTCCCAAGCTCATGAAGTCTCTTGTTATGGCCCTTGTACTACCTCAAGTAGCTCTGCTCACGCCGGTGAGACGCTTAGCCACGACTACACTTTCAACGTCTCCTAGTCTTTGTTTGACAGGGACCATCTCACCTTCCATGAAAATCCTCGTGAAAGAGTTATCGACATACCATGATCTCTCATGTGTCATTGCTTCTTAGTTAGTGACTCAAAACTCTCTTGGATTAATGGTCGATGTAATTTATCTATCTTTGTTTGGCATTGGGGAATGCATTTGTTTACCTTTGTTTCAGACTTTGGATCTTTGTATCCCTCCTTTGTACTTGATATTACTTGAATTCAAATCAAGTTGTTTGACAAAAAAAAAAAAAAAAAGACTTTACAAGTAAAAAGTCTCCACAGCACTTTGAGACCTAAAAAATAGCTTTTAACTTTTTAACAATGAATTAATTTCTAAAAACTTAACTACACTAATCATGTTGTATATTTATATATATGTGTAACAGGATCGATGATAACATACATGAGATTTATTCCGTACATAAAGAAAAACTACGATTATGGTATGCTTGTGTTCCTTTTGACGTTTAATCTAATCACGGTATCGAGCTACCGAGTCGATACTGTGATTAAGATCGCAAATGCGAGATTATATACCATTGGTATAGGTATCGCCATTTGCCTCTTCATGAGCCTTTTGGTTTTTCCTATATGGTCTGGCGATGACCTTCATAAATCCACCTTTACTAAGCTCCAAGGCCTCTCTCGTTGTATTGAAGGTACACATTCCTTTAACCAAAACATGTCACACCTTAAGTACATAATATAACTATTGTTTTTTACTCTATACGTAGCATGTGTGAGTGAGTATTTTGAGAACAAGGAGAAAGACAAAGAAACATCAGATTCTGAATCTGATGATGAAGAATTAATCTACAAAGGGTATAAGACTGTTTTGGATTCTAAATCCGCCGATGAAGCACTCGTATGTCATCTTGAATCAAATCTTACTTCGAATCCGACTAAATTAATAATGATTGACATATCGTAATCTTTGTAAGAATAAATTACATATTTACATTTATATATAGGCAATGTATGCAAGTTGGGAGCTAAGACACACAAGGCTTTGCCATAGGTTTCCATCTCAACAATATATGAAAGTTGGATCCGTTCTTCGCAAGTTTAGTTACACTGTTGTTGCTCTTCACGGTTGCTTACAAACGGAGATTCAGGTAAATCTTTCAACTTGAAAAATGTTATTACATGTATTAATTATATAACATATAGTTAGTTTTATTTGATTCTGTTTATGTTACATTTTTTTCAAGACTCCAAGGTCTATTCGTATCCTCTTCAAAGATCCTTGTGTTAGACTAGCCGGAGAAATCTGCAAAGTCTTGTGTGAGCTCTCCGAAAGCATCCGAGACAGACGTCATTGCTCGCCAGAGATTCTCTCCGACAGTCTCGAAGCGGCACTAAAAGATCTCAACACTACAATCAAGTCACAGCCTAAGCTCTTCTTAGGCTCTAACCTCCACGGTGACATCACCAACAAACATCTAAACGGCGACATTTCGTATTACAACGATACTAACTCAAACGACATCGTTTCGTATCACAACGATAATAACTCAAACGGCTGCGTTTTGGGACAGACTGTAGAACAGAACGACACCGTATCTCCGCTTCCATTAAGCGTCGTTTCACTCTCTAGCTTGAGATCGGTGAAGAAATCGGCGGCGGCGATCGGTGAGAAGAGGAGACTGAGGAAACAACTGAGCAAAATCGCGGTTATGAAGAGTTTGGAGTTTTCGGAAGCGTTACCGTTTGCTGCGTTTGCGTCGCTTCTCGTGGAGATGGTGGCGAGGCTGGATACTGTGATTGATGAGGTTGAGGAGTTGGGTACGATCGCCTGTTTCAAGGAGTACGATAAGACTGTGGAGGTTCGAGTTGAGAAACCGGTTGATCTAGTGGTTGGAGATTGAATTGATCGTGTTACGATATGGTTTATTTTGATTTTGTTTGGTACGGTAGAGATTGATTTGGTTTCTCTCGGTTCTTTTATGTGATTCGGTTCTCTTTTGCGATTGATTTTGGGTTTTTATTTCGGAATTTTGTAATATCAGGTGGTAATTGACTTTTGGCCTAAACCAAACAAAATTTGTAAGAAAAAAAAGGAAAAGGAAAGAGGGCCCAACCGGGTTCGAACCGGTGACCTATTGATCTGCAGTCAATTGCTCTACCACTGAGCTATGGACCCAAGTTGTTAGATGCTCACAAAAGCTTTTTATAAATCCTAACACATTGAGAAAATTACATTACATTCAAATAACAAAACTAGAAAAAGAAATTACAGTATAAAGCGCATCCAATTAGTGAAAAGATGCATATTTTTGGGAAATTATTATTGATTTAATTAATTAACATCCTATATTTTCAGCTCTGCTCCTTTATAGTTAGATTCAATTTTTTTTTATCATATTGTTTTTTTCTTCTTCTATATTACACAAAAATTACATATAGCTTGTAGGTGTTTTATAGTCCCCCATTTTTCCTTTTGCAAAAGATTTTTTTTTGTACAAATTAAAGAATCATTGTTACCAAATTATCACTTCCAGAATAATTTTTTTTAAAGGTTATTTTAATGATGTCACATTAACGATGTCACAAAAGATGTTATAATAGTGTGGTCCAATTAATCATTGTAATAGAGAAATGAGAGATCGTATAAAGATGATAGTAGTGCATAATCCTATTGAGATTTTTAAAAGAATCCATAGTGAATATAAAATACAGCTTCGTATACTAATGAAAAATATTTTACATCAAATGTCTATATTATAATAATTCCATAATTGAAAAAAAGAAAGAAAGTAAAACTCATTCATAGACCAAAGCTTAAATTTTTCCAAGACTCAAAACGATAAAAGGCGTTTCTGTCGTAAAGAGAGACCAATACTCCGTCTAGAGGAAATATGAGTAACTGAATAAACCGGTTTGATCGTATCCAGAGTTTCTCCAATAACCGGTTTGTATAGACTCATCTATGTTCTGATCTAAATTTGTACTCGCCAGAAAATCCATGTTTTGGTTACTAATGACCGGAAAATCAAAGTCTTGTTCGAAGTACTCAGATGCAAACGTTTTGGATTTGATGATAGTCCTACAAAAAAAAATTCAAATATGAAATATGAAAACATTACCATCAGGAAAAATTATTACAAGTGAATGATTACGGTCTGTAAACTTACTTACAAGTGGATGAGAAAACAAATATGAAATATGAAAACATTACCATTAGGAGAAATAATTACAAGCTTCATGTTTGAAGCAATGTAACAATCATTGAATAGCTTCTCCAAACTGGATGGAAGGTCACGTCGGAAACGGGTAAGGGATCCTTAATTCCCCTGGTAAATCTATGAGAAGGGTGGATTTCTGAAGTTGTATGGCAAAAAAGTTGATCATAGCGACCCAAATCTGTACTTGTGTAATTCAGATTCTGAAAACAAATGATATAAATATTAGAACAAATTACAAAATAAAAATGAAATGATGTCAAAAAAATGAATTATTGGACGAGTTAAAATACATGTATTGATAGTTATTAGCTCCTTTTCAATCACTTTCAAGTCGAAGACAAGATTATAGAACATATCAGCAAATTAACATCTTGAAAGCAAGATCAAAGTGTTCATGATCAACTCTCGCATTGAAAAGACTGAATGGTCCAATTTAGTTTCTGCATACACTTCACCAGTATGTCCATGGACATAATCATTAAACTAAAAAAGAAAATTAAAAATCCACCAATGTAATTGCGAGTTACAGTTATTTGTAACGACAAAAATTTATTTTAAAATAGTGTACCAATCTCACTCTTTCCAGGATAATTTTTTGATCCTAAAAACAGGACATGCTCCATAAGATGTGCTAAGCCTGACAAATCTCTAGTATCAGCAAAACTACCACATCTAATCGAAATTCCAGCAGTAGGCTGATTGAAATTAGAACAAACCACAAGTAAAACAGACAATCCATTAGCTAGATCCAACGTCCTGAATTTGGAATTGTTGTATGGCGGTGGCAGATGAAATATGTCTCGAACATCTTCTTCCTCTTCTGGATTCTCTTCTTCCTCTTCCATATTCTCTTCTTCCTCCAAATCATCTTGTTCCTCTTCCGGATTCTCTTCTTCCTCCAAATCATCTTGTTCCTCTTCCAGATTCTCTACTTCCTCCAAATCATTAGCCAAATCATCTTGTTCCTCTTACGAATCTGAATCGTTAACCAGTTCATCCCAAATCTCTTCCGTCTTCCTCGTCGCCGACGCCGGTTAATCAATATTTTTTTTAATATATTGCATAATTAATTTCAAAAAAGTTTCTTAATTACGACTCTTATTAGTTATTACATCAATGATTTTTAAAAGAAAAAATCAAATGAATATTTCTTAATTAGTTGATAAATGGTATCAGACTTATCAGAAATTATTAACAGAAGCAGTATGTAAACAATGTTCATTCACATTGGCTTATTTAAGCTGATCAATTAAAGTTGTTGACAAAAAAAAAATCATTGACTATGTGTTTTAATTAAGAAATGTTTTTGAAATTAATTATGCAATAGGTTGATAAATCATTGATTTCGTGTGTTAAGAAATTTTTTTTTGTAATTGTTTTATCCAAATAATATTATTTTGTTAAAAAAAATCAATGATGTAATAATTTATAAGAGCTGTAATTATAAATATTCATTGAACCTAATTATGCAATAGATTTATAAAATTATTGATTTCATGATTTAAAAGATATTAAAAAAATTTTTTTACCCAAATAATATTATTTGGTCAAGAAGATAATATTAATTTTGTCAAGCATAATTTACATAATTATAATATGCTTTGTCAGCGTTCTAATCATGCACCGTCAGCGTCTACGTCGTTATTTTTGACAGTTAACTAATGGTTGAATTAGTCAATGCTAATTTTGACACCATTAATAAAAGTTAAGGTAGTTTATTTAAATTTTGTTAATGGTTCATGTTAAAAAAATACATTGTCTTGTTGTTTAGGTAGAAAAATACACTTTATAAATTGTTCGGTCATTTAGAAACAAATTTCTATTAATTAGAATTGCAAAAACAATAATCAACCAAAACAACAACAAAAATATGAGAAAATTTAATCAAAAATTAAGTTCTTACCGAGAAAAATCGTCGGCCTATAGAGGGAGAGTGGCTAGGTCGAAGCAAGAGCCGACGCCGGTAGAGGAAGAGGGGCTAGGTCGAAGTAGTAGCTTATTTTCTATTTCCGTCGACTTTATAAATATATATATATATATATATTTTCTAAACAATTTCAATCTAACTAAAACACAAAGGAAACTATAATCTAAATTTTATCTTTTTTTTTTTAACAAACGAAAAAATGATCAAAATAAAACTTGAATTTGACATTCAATATCATAATAAAATAAAATAAAAACAATTCTAACCAATTTGAAGTCGTTTCAATTCAAGATATATATATATATATATATATATATATATATATATATATATATATAAACCATCAATATTATTACTGAACAAAAACAAAATCTAAAAATGAATTAGAATCCAATACAAAAAAAATATACATAAAAATAAAAACGCTTAGTATCTTCTAGAAGTCCTAAAGATGAAATGGTAAGGAAATTTTGATATAAATAAAACTATTAATTTCACATTCAATTTAATTTTAAATTAAAAAATCAACTAAAATTATTTAAATTTAAAACAAATACAAACAATAAGGTTCATGAAAGAAAAGAAAAGAAAAACTAAATCAAATACTAAATTGGAAGAAAATAATCTGAATCAGATACTAAAAAAATCTAGACTCATCATGCTTGCTATCCATGTAATAAACATTTGATGTAAGGTAGAGATGCTAAACACAAAAGAAACAATCACAAAACAAATATCTTCTAAAAGTCCTAAAGATGAAATGGTAAGAAAATTTTGATCTAAATAAAACTATCAATTTCACTTTCCATTTAATTTTGAAATAAAAAAACAACTAAAATTATTTGAATTCAAAACAAATATAAACAATCAGGTTCACGAAAGAAAAGAAAAGAAAAACTAAATCAAATAATCTAGATTCATCATGCTTGCTATCTATGTAATAAACGTTTGATGTAAGGCTGTAACATCCGTAAACCGAAATCCCGGTTTGGGATGTGCATTGATCGATGCAAGTGTAGTGTTGATCGATGCAAGGCCGGTTTGGTCGAGAAACGAGTAAGTTAAACATTGCATTTTGGGTTAGGGAAAACTCTAGAGTCGTGTTTAAAAGGAGAAACTCGTGGGTTTGGCCGAGTTTTGGCCGTTTTTGAGAAAAAGAGAAGAGAGAAAGAAGTTTTTAAGCCTTTGGAGGAGTTTTTGGGAGATTCATAGCTGTTCTTGGGAGATCTGAGGCTAGACACGTTGTATGAGCTTGCTAGGAGCGTAGATCCGCTTGTGTAAGGGTCAAAATCTTCTTGGCAAAGGTGAGTGCATGATTATGACTTATCTAAGCTTGAGATTCTCTGATTTTGCTTTTTTATGTGTTATATGGTTGATTTCTTGGCTTGTTAGAATGTTGTTGAGTCACAAGAGGCTTTGGAAGGCATCTTTGTGGCATTGGGTTGTGTTTTGGTGGTTTAGGAACGGAGATCCAGCAAGGACTTTGGGGGAAGGTGATGCTCGGGATGTGTGTCGATCGATGCACTTTGTGTGTTGGTCAATGCAATACGAGGACGACGTGATTTGACCTAGGAGCATCAATCGATGCCATGTGGAGGCGTCAGTCAATGCAATTAAGGATTTTGTGAAATATCGAGCATGCATCGGTCGATGCAGTGTTAATGTTGGTCGATGTAGTGTTAGTGTCGGTCGATGCAGGCGAGTCTTGCATCGGTCGATGCAAGCTTGTGTCGGTCGATGCAATTGTCCTGGTTTGTTGTTTGTTGTTGATTTTTGTTTGATGGTTAGAGTTATCTCAATTGCTTGTGTGTATAGCCCAATAGATATGAGGATTGTCCCACTGAGTGTTTATAAAATATTCATGCATCTCGATTTGTGTTTGTGGTGCAGGTGAAGGCAAAGTGTGATCGTGGAATCAAGAAAGTTAAGAGGAGGATGTTCTAGTGGCTCGATTGGTTGTTGTTTGGCTTATGTTAGGTTGCTAGAGTTGAGTCGTTAGAATGTTGTCTAGGATTGCTGGTTTGATATTTTATGTTTTTGTTGGTTGATTTAATACTGCTATTGAATTATTGGTTTATCATATTTGTTATTGTATATTGGTATCTATTGGTTTTTTTCCGCTGTTTGGTTTGGATGTAGTTAGGTGGCTAGTGGGTATGAGATCACTAGTTTAATTATTATTATAAAAAAACGGTTCAGATCGTTTCAGTTAGGTATCAGAGCCCTTACGGTTCTAGGTACGGTTTCATTGTGTTTCTATTGCTGATGTTTGGTATTTGCATGCTTTGATTGATTATGTGAGTTCGTCAATTGTGTTTGGCATGGAGTCCTAGAACATCCTGCTCGAGCCTACAATGTGATTCCACGGTGAGTTATGTTTTTGTGTACTATTAGATTGTTTGCTTAGCCTTCTGTCCATGGTAGTGCAGATGGTTAAAAAGTGTGTTGTTGCTGATCGTGGATGCGTTCATGGTCGTGGAAGGGGCAGAGGCCCAACGGTTAGAGATATTTTGGATAAGAGTGTGACAGCTGAGAGTGTTACCGAGTCGCAGGGCTTCTAGGAGGGGTCCATGAGTGTGTTCGGTGGAGGTACTGATAAGACCGTAGGTGCTGAGAGAGTCAGTGTGGGCGGTGTCGGTGCCAGAGTGGCCGATGATGCTAGGGTTCCGGGTACATGAGTCCCAGTGGGTGGAGCTCCTGGAGGAGGTGTTGACCTGGCAGGCTTGTTGACACAGCTGTTGGAGCGGTTACTGGGAGTGGTTCCGGCTCAGGCTCATGTAGTATCGCCAGTGGCGGCAGAACTGCAGCAGCCAGTGGTTGCTGATATGGGAGCTCATTCTCGTTATGTCAGTATGTTGAGGGAGATGAGCAACATCGATACTGAGCGGTTTGCGGATGGTTCAGATCCTACTATTGCAGATGCGTGGAGGGCGAGAGTGGAACGTAATTTCCAATCTCTCAGATGTCCTCAGGAGTTTTGGGTGGAAATAGGGATCACAACCTAGTTGGTGATGCTCACGTGTGGTGAAGATCAGTGGCTGCTAGGAAGGGTGCAGAGGGAGATGACTTGGGCTAACTTCATGGAGGAGTTCAACCGCAAGTGCTTTCCTAGGGAGGCATTAGACCGTTTGTAGGTGCAGTTCCTACAGTTATCTTAGGGGATGCGGTCGGTGCGGGAGCTGGACGTGGAGTTCAGTCAACTTTTGATGTATGGGGGTCGCATTGGAGTCCGAGGAGGCTCATATCAGGAGGTTTATGAGGGCCCTACATGATGATTTGAAATTTCACTGTAGAGGGCGGAGTTATGTTATGAGTGCAGAACTGGTTGAGACTGCGACAAAAATTGAGGATGATATCCGGGCACAGGCAATGACAATTAGTCCAACAGTTCAGCCTAGGAATGCTCAATATCATGGAGGTTCTGGCAAGGGTGGCAAGCCTACGCAATGAACCCAGAGGAAGTGGGAGGCTACGTAGAGGCCGAGTGGTGCAGGGTACTACGAGTGTGGTAGCATGGAGCAGAGGGTAGCTATATGTCCCCAGAGGAGTGCTACGATGGTGGCTGAGTCAACGGTTCGTGTATGCTATCATTGCAGGGAGCCTGGACACATCAATCCCAAGTGTCTCAACTTGTAGCAGATGGCACTGGCAGCGGTGTAACATGTGGTGCATCCGGGAGTGCAGCAGGTGACACAGATTGAGCAGGCGCCACAAGTGTACATGATGGTGGAGACTGGTGGAACTAGTGTCGGGGCGATCACATATATAGTTTCTGGTACCTAGACTTTGTGAATTCTAGTATGTTCAGATTTTATGTTTTGCCTGTGATAAAGTGTTAAGTTCTCAGCACATAAGGTTTGTGTAGGGACCTTATTGGTGGGAGGGTTTAGGTACCACGTTATGTTTGATTCTGGAGCAACTCATAGCTTCATTACTCTAGAGTGCGTAGAGAGCGCTAATATTAGAGGATATCCCGGGGAGCGAGCGGGAGTTGTCAGAGTTGCGGGAGGCTAGTTTCTGAGAGTTATTGGACGGGCGAGAGGAGTTGATATTCAGGTCGCAGGGGAGTCATGGCCTGCGGACTTGGTTATCAGCCTAGTGGAATTGTATGATGTTATCCTGGATATGGATTGGTTACATCGACATATGGTTCATCTTGATTGTCATCGGGGTAGAGTGGAGTTTGAGTGTCCAAGAGGGAAGTTGGTATTTGAGGGAGTGAGACCGACTTCGGGGAGTCTCGTGATCTCGGCCATGTAGGCTGGGAAGATGATCGAGAAGGTCTTTGTGACGGTCATTTGGGATGTGTAGCTTGTTTAGGCGATCCTTCGAGATTTGTGGTCTTCGTGACGGTCCTCAGGGATGAGTGGTATTCGTGATGGTCCATCAAGACGAGTGGTCTTCGTGAAGGTCCTTCGGGACAAGTGGTCTTCGTGACGGTCCTTCGGAATGTGTGACCTTGGTGGCGGTCCTTGTTAGGAAAATTGTTTGGCCTTTGTGGCTGTCTTGTTTAGGACATTTTTGTGGCCTTGGTGGTGGTCTGTTTAGATATTTGGCCTTTGTGGTGGTCCTGTTTAGGATATTTGTCGGATTTAGTGGTGGTCCTTGTGGCATGTTGATGATCCTTGTGCTGTCATGAGGTATTCCAGTGAGGGAATATGTGATTGGTAGGACATTGTGATGTTTTACGCGAACCACGGAAAAGGAACCTGGTTAGGAGATAAGACACAGACGTGTTCCGAATTGCTTACTCTAAGGACAGTCAGTCTTGAATGACTCTTGGAGGATTTCAGTTCTCCTAGTACCGTTATATCCTAAGACTTTGTGGCTTGAAAATATGGCTGGTATATCGACTTTGGATGACGATCCGGGGGCGCGCTGTAGGGTGGCAACCCGAGAAACGAATATTGGACTTCCTAATACATTATGGCATGCAAGCTTAGGTCCGATGAGCGCCATGGAGATGGTTACACGGGAGTCCTTGGCTGGTGGTTATTCAAGATTCGAGGACGAATCTATGTTGGTGGGGGAGAATTGTAAAATCCGCGAACCGGAATCCCGGTCTGGGTGATGCATCAATCAATGCATGTGGTGCATCGGTCGACAAAAGGTCAGTTTTCGCGAGGTGACTTAAGTTAAACGCGTGTTTAGCTGCGTTTTAGGTTAGGATAACCCTTAAGTCGAGTTAAAGGGAGTTGTGTCGTGATTAGTCGAGTTTTAGCCGTTTTTAGAGAGAAAAGAAAGTGAGAAGTTGTTTTTGAGGATTTTGGGAGATTTGGGGATGTTCTTCGGGAAATTTGTAGCTGAGATCGTTGTAGATCTGTCGGTTTTGTGTCAGATTCTTCTTTGGCAAAGGTGAGTGCATGACCATGGCTTATCTAAGCTTAGGATTTTCTCTGATTTTTGTGTTTTATGTGTTATATGGTTGTTCCTTGGTTTGTTAGAGTGTTTATGCATCACTTGGGGCCTTGGGAGGATCTTTTGTGGCAATGGATCGTGTTTTGGTGGTTTAGAAACGAAGATCCGGCAAGGAGCTTCGAGGAAGATGATGCTCGACAAGTGTGCCGATCGATGCAAATGCAAGGACGGTGCGGTCTGACCTAGGAGCATCGGTCGATGCCATGTGGAGGTGTCATTGATGCAATTAGGGATTTCGTGAAATGTTGAACATGCATCAGTTGATGCAATGTTGGTGTCAATCGATGCAGGTGAGTCTTGCATCGGTCGATGCTGGTTTGCGTCGGTCGATGCAACCCCATATGGTGTTGGTCGATGCATTGGTTGGTGTCAATCGATGCAGTTGTCCTAGTTTGTTTGTTGATTGTTGTTTGTTAGTTAGAGTTATCTCAATTGCTTCTGTGTATCGCCCAATAGATAAGAGGATTGCTAGGTTGCTGGTTTCATGTGTGTTGTGGTGCAGAAGGCAAAGTGTGATCGTTGAATCAAAGCGATGATGAAGAGGATGTTCTAGTGGCTCGTTGATGTAATGTCTGGCTTCTGTTAGGTTGCTAGGTTGCTGGTTTTATGTTTTTATGACTTGGTTGAATTATCATTTGTTATTGGTTTATTAATTATTTGTTTATTGGTTATTGATTAATGTTATCTTTTGGTTATTTTCACGGTTGGTTTGATTGTGGTTAGGTGGTTAGCCAGTATGAAAACAGTAGATTATTATTATATTAAAAAAATGGGTTGGTTCGTTTCAATTTTAGATTAAAACAAAATAAATAAAAATAATGTTAATGTCTATATTAATAACATATTAGAGAGGGAGAATAAAAACTATAATGTTTGAAACAATTTTGCAAATAAAGTTTAGGGAAAATGAGATTGATACGAGAATACCACAACATGAAAGGATATGATTTGTGGCCAGTTCCTTGATGTGCAGGATCCAACACTTTTGTTGAACCAGACGACATTTTGTAGAACAGTCAAATCCTGTTTTATAGCTAGAGACGCCAATGAACTTGTTGGGTCAAAAAAAAAAAAAGACTACAGAACAAAGTAAAAAGAATTTGAGATTGTCATCAACACTGAGCTGGTTTTATACAACATATAGTAATAAGTACACAGACAATTACAATCTAGTTGAAGATGAGATACATACCTCTCCATTAAGACATCGGATTTTCTCTCTTTCTCTTTATCTTAGGAGGTATCTTACGTAATTTATGTCTCTCTCTCTCTCTCTCTCTCTCACTCTCTCTCTCTCTCTCTCTCTCGTTATTTGTTTTGTAAATTAATCACCGGAGATTCTGAATAGTAAGAACCTTCTCTTCTCTCTTTTATTTTTTGTTTATGTATATGTTGTTGTTTTCGGATCGACACGCTTTTACATGTGTTTTGGTTATTTTGCTTTGGATCTTTGTTTGTTTGTTTTGTAAATTAGGTTTATTGAATCTGCCCAATTCTGCTCGTTTTCTGATCGATTCTAAGTTTTGGAATTCTCGGGTCCATGAACAAGCTTACATCTTAATTTTACTTGTGAAGAACTCCTTAACCGTTTGCTTAAACTGGTTTTGTTGATGTTCTTTTGCAGAATGGCGAGCCAACCAGCTGGAGGTGCCAAGCCACCTACGGTCTAAATTCGCGGGCAACCAGCTGGATATGTTGTTGTTGTCGGTACCAGTTTGCCTTCTATTAAGGAACCAGAACAAATTCTGGAGCATAAGATTGTCAACATGCAAGGTCGTTCTGCTACCAAGGTTCTGGTCAAGTGGATGAATGAAGCTGAATCCGAAGCCACTTGGGAGTTTCTTCTATTTGATTTGCTCAAGCGATTTCCTGCTTTCAACCATGAGGACATGGTTCTTTAGGAGGGGAGGATTTGATACAGTATAGAGAGTGCCACGTGGACGTGAGAGATGGAGAAGGCTCAACGGTCACGATGGTGAAGGCAGAGGCGATTCAAGTGTAACAGAAAATATATCGTTTTCTCAATTCATTAAGCAGCAATTTGTAAATTTTGTTACAGTTTCTCTCTCTAAACTTGGGTTGATTTTGCGATTCATCCTCTGTGAAGATTCATCGTCTTCTCAAGGTGGATTTTAGTTTCTCTTGTTTCATGAACATTAGATTCTCTTGGCTGTAATCGAATTGTGTAAATTGAAATATTGAATACAGTGTGTGAAGTTGGTTTATTCTTGTTAGTATCTATTGTAAACTATATTATAAGGTTGGAGGTAAGAAGTACTTTATTATGAGGAGAATAAAAAAGGAAAAGAGATCTAGAAGATGAGTGTATTGATTTGAGAGAGAAAATTAGAGAGAAGCTAGAGAGAAACTTAGAAAGATGGTAAGACTTCTCACATACACATTTTTCTCTCTTCTACATAACTCCTATTTATAATGGGAGGAGACAAAGACAAGTATATAGAGGTTGGTGAACAAATGTTACAAGTGTTACATGCAATGCATGAGGAGGGACACTTATTGTGATGGTTTGCATGAAGTGGGACACTTGTGGTGATGCATACTCACACTAATTTTATAACACTCCCCCATGAGTATCCATCACCAGTGATGAGTTACACACTGCCTCATTAAAAACCTCATCATGGAAAAATCCAGTGGGATAAAAACCATGACAAGGGAAAAAGAGTACAGTAGTGTAAACTCTCCCTCGAAAAAACTTCACATATCTCGTAGATGCCGCATTCCAATACTCTGAATATGCTTTTGGAATGTTGAAGTAGGAAGTGCCTTTATAAATAGATTTGTTGCATTGTCACTTGAGCGGATATATTGGATATCAACTTCCTTCTTTTGCTCGAGTTCTTGAGTGTAGGAGAAAAATTTTGAAGGTATATGTTTTATTCTGTCGCTCTTGATGTAACCTTCTTTGATTTGGGCTACACAAGCAGCATTGTCTTCGAATAATGTTGTTGGCTCTTTACTGGTTACTATTCCACTCGATTCTTGTATGTGGTTAGTCATTGTTCTGAGCCATACATTTTCCCTCGATGCTTCATGAAGAACAATTATTTCTGCATGATTTGAGGAAGTGGTGACCAAAGTCTGTTTTTATGAGCGCCATGAGATTACAGTTCCTCCAATTATGAAAACATATCCAATTTTAGGATCGGGATTTATGTGGATCTGATAAATATCCTGCATTTGCAAAACCAACTAGACCAACCGAAGAGTTTCTAAGATAAAATAATCCCAAGTCAATCGTACCTTGAAGATAACGGGGAATATGTTTTATCCCATTCCAATGCCTATGAGTAGGGGATGAGTTGTATCTTGTAAGTAGATTCGTAGCAAATGCAATATCTGGTCTAGTGTAATTTGCAAGGTACATGAGTCCACCGATAGCACTCATATAAGGTACTTCGGGACCAAGTATTTTCTCGTTATTTTCATAAGGTATGAATGGATCACTATCGACATTCAGAGATATATTGACCATTGGAGTACTCAAAGGAATCACTTTATCCATATTAAAACGTTTTAAATTTTTTTTCGTATAATTTAATTGATGCACAAATATTCCATCTTGGAAATGTTCTATTTGGAGCCCAAGAAAAAAGTTAGTCTTTCCAAGATCTTTCATCTCGAACTCTTCTTTCATATGAGTTCTTGCATCATCAATCTCCTTTTGAGTTCTAATTATATTCAGATCATCAACATATACAACAATGATCACAAATCCCGATGGAGATTTCTTTATGAAGATGCATGAGCATATTTCATTATTAACATACCTTTTCTTCAATAGGTATTCACTTAAGCGATTATACCACATGCACCCAGATTGTTTTAACCCGTAAAGTGATTGCTGTAATTTGATCACACAAATTTCATTAGACTTAGAGTCTAATGCCTTATGAATCTTAAATTCTTCTGGGATTTTCATGTATATATCATTATCCAATGATCCATATAAATATGTTGTCACTACATCCATAAGGTACATTTCTAAATTCTTAGAAGCTGTTAGACTCATTAAGTACCTGAATGTAATTGCATCCATGACTGGAGAATATGTTTCTTCATAATCAACTCCAGGTCTTTGAGAAAAACCTTGTGCAACAAGTCGGGCTTTATATCGTGTGATTTCATCTTTCTCATTTCTTTTTCGCACAAATACCCATTTGCAACCAACAGATTTTACATTTTTAGATACAGTGACAAGAGGTCCAAAGACATTTCTTTTATTGAGGGAAAGTAACTCAAGTTGCATAGCCTTTTCCATTTCTCCCAATCAGGCCTATGTTGGCATTCTGATACGGACCTTGGATCTGGATCATCTTTTTCATGATCGATATCTTTAGATACAGAAAAAGAGAATATTCCATTATCATCATCGATTTCATCACTATACCATAATATTCATTTTGGGCATAGTTAATAGAAATCTCATATTTTCTGTATCATCCTGAGGACTTTTCTCTTTATTTGGTTCTTCTTGAACATTTTCATCTCCAACTTTCTTTTTTCTTTTGGGAATTTTTAGCTTTAGAGCCCATTGGCCTCCCCCATTTCAATTGGACATTAGGTTCATTAGCTTTGCTTCCATCGAATTCCTCTCTAGGAATTTCAACTCTTGATGATGCATTTGCAGCGGGGATATATGACTTTGTCACCCTTATTGTATCTATTAACGCATCTGGTAATTGATTTGCCAATTTTTCTAAATGTACAATTTTCTGAACTTCCAGTTCACGTTGATTTGTAGAGGGTTCAAGATATATCAAAGATGGTATATACCATATAATATCTTTTGGTACTTGTTTAATTCGTCCCCCTAACGCTGGAAATTCATCTTCATTAAAATGGCAATCGGCAAAACGTGCCATAAAAATATCACCAGTTTGCTTTTCAAGATATCAAATTATACTCGGTGATGCATGACCGACAGATATACCCAATCTCTTTTGTGGCCCCATTTTTGTTCTTTGCGGTGGGGCTATAGGAACATAAATCGCACATCCAAAAATACGGAAATAGGATATGTTT